>NC_138655.1:142332855-142932855 GCF_964273445.1 Streptopelia decaocto | reverse complement strand
AACCCAGCTGTTTAGACTTTCACTTAAATTTTATCCATAATTAATTCTGAAAACTTAAGGGGTGCTTGTAAATGTTTAATCAAGCTTGAAAAAAAGATCTTTGCTTTGACTAAAACTCAAATGAGACAGTTTCTCAGTGTATTTTTTCATTGCTTGAACAATAATATACTCTGAAAAGTATTCCTTTCCCCCTAAACAGTGCACGATTTTTGTTATTCACAGCCCTTTTTTACATTTTTATTTGAAACTTCAGGTGATTTTAGGGAATGTTTTACTATCCATAGTTGGCAAATAATTGCCTGTACAACCTATATTTTCTGAGTCATACTGCAGTTAAGTTAAACAGAGCTAAAGCATATTTCTGGTATCTCATGCCCTTTCCTCCTGTACCTCTTCCCGTCAGAGGTTATGGTTTTGATTTCACTGGGAAGATTTCACTGGATTCAGACTGCATAAGGATTTTTCTACTGCAAAAGCAGTTAATTCTCATTTTTGGACATTTATCTATTTATTAAAAACAAAAAAAAAGGAAGCAGGAAACAAAGTACATATTCCAAGATCATTGGGAGGTTAAATGGAAATGTTTCTCTTTGACTAGCTTACTCCATCCATCCCAGCTCCTCTTGATTCTCCTGGGGGAAGAACAAAGCAGTCCTGTCAGCTAGGCTGGGTTACCAGCCAATTAACGTTGCTTCAACTTTACTAACCTGCAACTAGATCAAGCTTTTCAATCCTACTCTGGCAGCTCAATCAAAGGAACAGAACTGAGGACACACAGCTTGTCTTATCAGGTTGGTGTTTCCCTGACAAACAGTATTGAATGAGGAGAGCTCCTGTCCTCACTTAGGGTGGCAGCACTCAAGCTCCTATGGAATTTGTAGTATAAACTATCTGTGTGATCAATGACCAAAACGTATCTGTGTGATTACTTTGTAATTAATATTTTGTCATTTCTGGCTAACATTTATTGTCATTTTGGGAAAGGGAAGAGCTACACGCATACCTTTTCACAGTATCACAGTATCACAGTATGTTTGGGATTGGAAGGGACCTCAAAAGATCATCTAGTCCAATCCCCCTGCTGGAGCAGGAACACCTAGGTGAGGTTGCACAGGAACATGTCCAGGCGGGTTTTGAATGTCTCCAGAGAAGGAGACATTGTCTGTCTGTCCATCAGTGACAGAGACAGTGTCTGTCCATCAATCTTGTACTTTTGACTGATTATCCATGTTCATGCCCTATCAGTTTATGGTTAGTTTTATTTATCCAGAGTTTACTATAGGATTAATGCAGAAAGATCACAGATGGCCATAGGTCATGTAGCCTGAACTTCCACATATCATAAGGCATTAGACAAATCTCTCGTAACACCCTAGTCCCTCAGGTGAGTTGTCCTCATCTCTTTCTGAAACTACAGTTATCTTGCTTAGGTAACTGTACCGGTGCTGTTCAAAGAAACTCATGTCAACACCTGGTCTGCAGAGGACATGCTTACTTTGAGTCAACTGTTCTGATGAAAGACAAGGGCAATGCTACACAGTGGTCATACGCAGGGAAGAAGTCTGAAAATAATACGGATGCAGCTTCTTTTTCTCAACATGTACGTACAAGATTGATGGACAGACACTCACAATTCCAGACAATTAATGTGTCACAGGAAACATAAATATGTAGTAAAAAAAATGTTTCAGCCTGAAAAATACTCCAGTCTACTTTAAAGATGAATGGTAATGAAAAGATTTGCATACGTGTTCAACTGCTATAGAAGTTTTCAAGAATTTGCCATTGTAAATTGCTATACCGTAAATGAAATGCAGTAAAAGGTACAAAGATTTAAAATTATACAAGTTTCCTTCATTCTGTATATTTTCTATTAATAAATTATACACATGCTATGAAAGGCTGAGAATATTTAAGCTAATAATAGAGATGCTAAATTAAAACCAGAAGAGATAAAGACAGGTGTTTTAAGAAAGTTTCTAATTAGGCTAAATGGAAGGTGACATTCTTTCAGAAACTGCTGTACGATGATCCACTCCACAATCATTTTGAATTTACGTGAATGTTGATAAGTAGGCAGTTTCCAGAAACACCACTGTATCAAAGTGTAGTATCACTTGAAAATAGGAAGCACTTCCTAGATTTCTTGCCAGGTTGCTAAGATTCCTAGCTGCTTATTCATTTGTGAAGTTTATTATATGTATTGCATATGTTATGTATGAATAATGTATAGTAAGAGTAAATATATTGCTTGAAATATTTTGCATGGCATGTAGTGCAAAACTTCCTTTACATTATGTAGGAAATAAAGAAAAGACATCAGCATGAAAGACAAGTTTTTAATCCTTCAAACGCTCTAAGTACTGTATCCCACTTTCTCTGTTTTGAATATGTTAACTAGTTTTTGATCTTTTATTATTAGTCACTGTGAAATAAGAAATTTAGAATTGATCTCAAATAAGTGGTGTCAAGACATAATGAAAATTTAGAATTTAATACTAAAACCATTAATTTTACAATTTCTCACTTCATTAGATTCATTAATTTCAGTAAAACTACTCAAATAAAGGTGATTGCTCATGTATGTAAGCATTTCCTAGATAAATTCCTAATTTTTTGAGACAGATCCAAGAGTCTTCTACTTAAATACATATTCATATACAAATGGGCAGAGATCAAAAAGAAAGTTTAAGAAACATTGAAAAAATATGTATACTTATTCTTGTAATCAACTGTGTTATTGTAAGACCATTCATGCCATGATAACACCAGCAAGGAGAGATATTTTCCCTTCCCCATTAAAATGAAGCAAAGAAAAACCTCAAAGAAGAGGGAAATCTTTCACATTATTAATTATCAGCTGTCTGTCTTTGTGTTCATTCAGTCCGGAGATCTGTCAGCTCTTTCAGCACATAACAGTACTTCATCAAAGGAGAGTACTGAGGATGTGTCCAAGGATAGATGCTAAAGTATCTAAAAGAATAGAGGCTAAAATATGCACTACTGTACGAGATAGGAATTTTTTACTGAAAATTAATGTGAATGACTGTAGTGCACTGAATAGCATGGAGGACAATTTCAATATCATGTGGAAAATGTACATAATTGGAGGAAAAGAACAAAGAACAGAAATAAAGGATGATTTTTCCTTTGTGTCTCTTTTCTTCAAGACTGTAGAAACTGTCAGAAAGATGAATTTTCTAAGCCAAACAAACTGCTGAAGAGATAAATTCCACCTTTAGGGTCCTCTTTCCTGAAAAGGTGTGTATGAAGTATCCAGGACTAATATTAGCCGTTAAAATGGACCCACCTTGGAAACAGTTATTGTTATTTTAAAGATGGCTATTTTTTTTTCTTTTCTTTGTTCTTAGTCAGTCAGAGCAACACACAACTACTGTGAATTCCTCATATTTTAGCACTTTTTTCATACTTTTTTGAGAGGATGAATATACTTTTGAACACTGCTCCAGCAAAAGTTCACATCTTTAACCTGCAAATGCCTCAACAGAGTAAAGCACAAAATCCCTGTCTCAGGTTCAACTGAATGTGGTACTTTCTTTAATTTAAAATACACTAAGGGTTAGTGGAGAATCAGTGCTACATAGTAAACCAAAGGTAACTGCAGTGGCAGTAGGACAGAGGAGTGCTAGGCAGTGCTAGGGTTCTGCACTGGCTGGACCTCCTGTCAGCATTTGCCTGAGCACCCTAATTCTGAAGGTACCACAAAGGACAATGTTGAGATCCCCAGACCATTCTGACTTTTCTTGCTTCTGTCCACTCTCCAGTTTTTCTGATCCATTCACATGAGCACAATGGAAGCAATATTCTCTAGATTGAGTCCAACTGTGATCTTTCTTTAAAATACTGGCTATAACTAGGCTATTCGTTCATCTTTCAGCTACACAATGCCAATGTTTAGTGTCTGACATACAGGGTTAAACATATGCAAATATCACATCACCTAATGCATTTTGTTAATACCTTACAGTCTAAATTAGAAAAGTGTTAAAACAAAGAATCCCAAGGCAGATTTTAATTCCTCCTGAACTGGGGAAGTAGAGGTTATAAACATCGTATGTAGGGAATACATTTAAGCAGAAATATGCAAATGTTACATTTCTGCAGACATTTAAAAAGTTACTGTGTGGATCCAAAACATATTGCTGAGTCAAGAGAGATAAATAGAAAGCAATGGGAAAAAGAAAAATACATGACAGAAAATGCTGTGACCTAACCTGTACATCATTAAAAATTCTGGGGAAAATAAGCTATATAAGTAATAACTAAGTTTTCTAGCCATTTCTTGGATAGACCTGTTTAGGTTTCACAATACTCTTCAGCACAATATCCTTCTAAAGCAATGTAATTCACTTACAGCAGGCTGCAGGACCCTCGTCGCTGCCATCTGAACAATCTGGGTGAGAGTCACAGGCTGATCCAGGCTCTATCAACTGTCCATCAGTGCAGATGAATTCTTCTACGGAGCAAAAACCTTGTGGCTCTGATGGTGTAGTGTCCAAGAGCTGGATGTTATTCAGACAGATGAAACTTGCCCTGTTCTGGAGTGTTCCTTTAAACATAAGCTGTAGATTGTTACAGTCAAAATAATTGCATTACAGACAACAAACTGTTTTTTATTTCCATAAAACAGTAATGTCCTATGTGTAAAAAGCACTGGATACTCTCCATTACAAAACTATGTAACATTTTAAATGATAAGCTGTAATTTTATATAACTACCTCAGGTTGAATTTTCTGAAATTTTTTACTAGAATGGTTTGATGAATTCCAATAATGAAGTTAAGTAAAAGCCCATTTTAAAGAAAAAAATCCCAATATCATAACTATTTGGCTAAAAATTGCAATGCCTCAGTGCTTTAGAACGGTGACCTGAAATGTAATATACTAAAGACTCCATCTTCTGCTCTGAAGTATCTTCATAACATAATTTTGCAGATGCCCAAGAGAAAAAATTTTGGTTACACTCACTCGTGAATAAAATGGGCTAGGGACTGTCCTCAGACACCAAATGGCAGAGCATAGCTTAACAACCGATATCTCTTTCTACATCCAGTCTGTGCAGTGGGATCGGTTCCTGCTTGCTGATAACCCTTGAACTGTTCCAGACACTGACTGGGAGATGGCCAATTTGCTTGAGTGAAAAACTTGCTAGGGACCATGTTCATGTTTTCACTATATGGGCTATCATATGCCAATCCTTGGGCATGTGCCCTGGCCCTGCTTATTTTACTATTATTGGCATAGACATAGAAATTCAGGAACATTTATCTCTCTGACAGCACTCCCTTAGAGCTGACCAGATTTGACATAAGCTGATTTAAAGCATTTAAGCTCCTGAAGACCATCTCTTGTTCCTAGCCACTGTGGAGCCCAGGTCTGCTGGGTCTCAAAGTAAGGAGATTACCCCACTTGTGCTCTCCAAGTTTCTTTCACCTGAGCTAAAGCAGCAAACGGGAGGCAGCAAGCTTGGATTAATCAGAAACTTTAAGACTGCAATGAAAGAAAGCACTGAAAGACAAGAGCAGGAGTTAGAGACATAAATCAAATATGGAGTAGTGCGTTTTAACAGGCTGAAACACGACCAGAGCATGAGTCTTAGAAAGTCTCAGTGCAAGAGGCAGGAGGCACAATGGAAGGAAATATAGACAAGAGTGTCCAACAAAAAAGAAGGAAACTAGAAGAGACGTGGCTGAGGGCATAAACAGTAGGGTCTAACACACTCCCCAAAGCCTGGGAATTTGGTTCGAGTGACAACGTATGGCATCTTCCTAAGAAATAAGAATGATCTATATAATTATCTTCCACTAGAGACAATCTCTTCAAAATGACAAAAGACTTCAAATACTGCCTGTTCTCGACCAGTTCAAAGAGCAGAACGCTATGCTGAAAACATTACATAGTCACTTAACTAAAGATAGTGTCTTTCCTTCCCCAAGCACTAATAATCCTTGCTGATTTTGTACAGAATGCATAGTTTTGGATTTCTATATATATATTGCAGTTGCCTTTTGTTTACTTATTTTTAGATACTATAGATAGTCTCACTACAGATCTGGTTATTTCTTCACACTTTTCCTTTTGGGCATAGAAGAGAAAGGCAACTTGTAACCTGCTATCTTGCTGAAATGCATTCATTCTAATGAATGTCAGAACATCAATTCCTGAAGCAGGCTTAGTCTTCATCCTCTTGAAGAGATTACATTTTCAGCTGATTGTTGAGACAATAAGATATGATGGTTATTTACAGAATTAAGAAAAGAATGCAAATGTAAAATTACTAAAAATAGAAACTTGTAAATTCATATAAGAATTAAGTAGCTGCATCTTTGTGTTCTTCTCCGTGCCTGAAAATTCAAAGGGAAAATATTCTCTCACAATTACTTGTTTACATCTTTTCACTAAAATCCCACAAACATCGTTCACATTATCTCACTTAATAGCATTTATATCTAAATGAGTTGGTAACACCTAAGATAGACTCAGGTGACTAACTAATATATGGTGAGATTTCTATTCATTTTCTTGCATGTTATTAAAGACCAGCAGCTTCAACACATGATGTTTGTGTAGATGTTCTGTTGAGCTATAACTAGACTTTTACTTGCAATGAAGAACAGCAAGACCTTCAGAAACATATATTTTTAACAATTTTTTAAGTTTCTTAGAAACTTTATAAACAATAAGGTAAAGCATCTTCAAAAATTGAGCATGTGCATTTTTCATTCATACCTTCAGTTTTTCTAGTTCTGTTGGTAGCTGTATATCTACTTGGACCCATTCCTTCTTAGTCATGATGTTGGTTTCCCACAAGACACGTTCCTCCTGTAAAACGTAGAATATGATGTTATAAAGCTGATTTTTGTATCTCTATAAATTATCAAGGCCACTTTTTGTTCTCAATATTTTAGTATCCTAGCTAAAGAACCACTGTGTACAAAGCTTTTCTATGTGAGGAGATAGAGATTCACATATTCATTTGCAATCTTTGCACTGAAATCTATGGGAGAGAGGGGAAACAAGACATGTTTACTGTGATTAAACAGGCTAATAATATAATTATTAGGGGTCAGCTTGGTAGAATTAAAGTGAACTAATATGTAAATTAAACCATGTTATTTCTGAATTTAACAATATATTTCCATGATGGTCTCTACATTAGTTTCTTTTTAATAAATAATTGCTTATATTATATTGTGTTACGATTAGATCTCATTTTTCTTAGAACTGAATTTGGGGTCTGTCAAAATTACCCAATAAACTGTGTTAAAACTTTATTTTTTTTAATTTGTAAGACAAGCAGGTGTAGTAGTACCCAACAAGTCCTAGTTATGTTCTGAGTTACCTCAATCTCCATTCTCACTCCACCTCCTAAGGCTAACAGCAAGAGTTCAAAATTGGTAAGGCTCCCTTTATGCAAGCACTCCAAGCCCTTTTGGTTCAACAATCTGACAAAACCAGATAATGTTCATTCTGTTTCTGGTCATGATCCTAACTGGAACATGCTGAGGCCAGCATAATGTGAACTTCATATCCTAAATAAAATCTTTTCAAGAATCATCTCCAAAATAAGGCAAAACCAGGAAGACAGAAAAAAAATGCAAGAAAAGTTAACGCAGGCTATACATACAAACAGACTTACCATTACAAGAACCAAGAGTGAGATTCCTTTTAGGGTACTGTGCAAAGTACTAGTCATAACTTTTCCACAAAGGATATTACAGAATTAGAGGTAGTTCAGAAAAAGATGTATATCAGGATAAGAGAAATGGAAAGTCTTTTCTATGGAGAGAAATCAAAAGGATGAAAACAGTTTACCTTACAGGAGATGTAAGGTATGGGGGGATGTGATAGGTATGGGAAATATTATCATTGCTATAAAAAAGGACAGTTATCTTTTTTCCTGTCTTGCAATATAAAGAAGAGGAGGAAGATGTTGTCTACTGCTTGATAGACCGAAAGTTCTGAGCCAGCAGAACTACACTGATATGATTTGTGACAAGTAACCAATTACTTAAGCTCTTTTCCTATCAAGGCTTCAACTGTTACAATACATTAACAAAGCTGGAAGACTAAATCTCTATTAAACATATATATGAAGATCAGTTTTGGAAAACTGCAAGATACAGCCAAGACCTAATTCCAAACACTAAATAACAAAAAAGATCAAATTTGGATAAACCACATGATGTACTTCATTTGAGAAATAAGAGCCAGCTGTGAGTTTCCACATCAGTAAAGGATATAAGTATTTGTCAACTTGATCATGTGATAGATATTCAGCAAAAGTCTTTCAATGTTGAGGACACTTCATTTTACATAAACTGGCTTAATTTGCTAAATAATTCACCTTCCAAAGAAAACCTATTAATGTTATTAGCCACAGTAGCCACATCTAAGACAAAGAAAAGGATAATCTACTAAAAACCATACTGCATAGTAGGTTAAATTCATAGCCTGTGGTTAAGTGTCTGCTTTTAGAAATATTTTATTTAACGTATTCCCCCACACATGCACATATGAATGCTCCAAATATAATTGTATACCTTTTTGAAACACTCTATATTTGCTGTTTATATGATTGAATGTATCTGGATACTATAATTTTATTCATGTTTAATTAACAGCTTAGATACCCATCCCCATGACCATCTTTCTCACAGATTTATTTTAATAAAAGAAGCTTGTGGCAGTAAACTTGAGTTTTCTGTGCACATGCCACTATCCAGACTTTCTAGGGCTGTTTTTACACTGAGAGCTGTAAATCAACAGAGATGCAAAAAGTTTTTATTATTCATCCTGTTTGTCAGATTCTTCCACCTCTTTGGTACAAATGTGTTAACCCTCTCGCACATTCCGCACATATCTGGCCTTCTTTTAAAATGTTGAATGTATTGCTTTTCCAGTACTTTCCCTCTAGATATATTTTGGTGACATAGAAGAATGGTTGCTCAAAATACCTTCACTCTGTTCTCTTTATTGTGGTATATTACTACCTATAAACAATTTTTGTAAAGCTAAAGTAGACAAGAACTGTTTCTTTTTCCAGCAGTGTTTGGTTTGGGTTTTTTTTTTTTCAGATAATGCTACTCAGAAATGAAGGATGGAATAGGCAATCATGACTTATTTTTATCAACTCAATTTATAAAACTCAATCTTTTTTTTTTTGTTTTATTTTTGACATTACTCTACAGTTACATTCACTGCTGTGCAACTGCACTCATCATTTTGTTCCTGCTTCTCTCATTTCAGAGGTGATTAATGGATCACCTTTAACTTTGCAGAGGAGTGTGCATGCATAGTTTTTGCAAGTGTTTCTGAAAACTTACAGAAATTTTGTGCATTAGGGTACAAAAATGCTTGCATATATAGACATCAGTTGAAATTATCTTTTATAGTTTAATTTCCATCTGTTTTGTAAGCCATACAAGATATAAAGATTTAGAAGATAAAAGGATGAAGTAAGAACCCGTTACTTAATGGGAGGAATGAGCAAATAGTGAATAGCGAAAGACTGACTGAAGACAACATTATGTTCCTTGGTTCCAGTTCTCACAGAAAAGTTTATAATTTATCAGACAGCTAATATTGTTAATATTTTCTGTTAATAAGACAGTTAATGGAAAATGTGAATGCAAACATGGACAGGAATAATGTTACAAATATATATCTAAGGCAGAAGTACCGACACTGGAAGAGAACCAGGAAGATTTAAGTAAAGGTTACATAATAGAAGGGATAATTTATCATCAACAACTAACTTGAAGAACCTGAGGAGAATGTGTAGAGAACTGGGATGACAAACTATATGTATCACAATTCAGGGAAAAATATAAACTATGCAATTATAGCTAGTCAGCTGAAAGTTGACAGCTCATACGACACTGGAACAAATTGCTAAGAATAATCTTGTAAGCAGCTAGAGAATTAGGACATGAGAAACTTACATTAGCTGCTTCTGATGAAAAGCAAGTCATGTTTAGCCAGTGTATTTTTTCATGGTAAACAAACTTGAAAAAGTAGAAACTACATTACTTTATTAAGGTTTGAACGTAATCACATAGCATATTCTTCAAGCAAATGGAGGAGATTTTGTGCAGATATAATCACTGTAAAATGGGAGTACAAAAAGTAGTGTGACCTTATTTAAAAGAAGATGTGTCAATAGTTTTTTACCAAACTAAAATAAAATGATAATAGGGCTCTGCATAGCTCTGTTCCAGGACACGACATAATTACTGTGCTGACTAACTCTTTGGATAGTGGAATGAAAAATAAATTTTTAAAAAATGTGAATAATACTAAATTGGGAGGAATTACAAGACATCATTAGAATTTAAAATCACCTCAGTATACAAAAAAAAAAAAAAAAAAAATTCAAACCAATGACACAAAGTTCAAAGACATATGAATCACAGTTAGGAAAGAAAAATCAAATTATCAAATGCAGTAATATTGAATGAAGAGTGACGTTGCTCAGCCATCAATAAAACAGGAAAAGTTCTGAAGATCATTGTGGACTGCAAGTTAAATATAAGACAACAACAGGTTACTGTTGACCAAGAGAGTACATTTTCCCTTTCCTTCTTCATACTCAAGTGAAATTTAAATTCCATTTCTTCCAACTGATGTCATAATGTCTATATTAGAAAATATGTCCACTCATCTCTGACCTCTCTGTTTAAAGCGTAAGGAAGGCTAGGGATATATCTGCAACTTCCATGGTGCTTGTCTTCTAAGACCTGTACTGAGAACTGTACAAGAAATACAATTCACTCTCTGCATCAGGCTTGTCAGTACTGGGAAACAGCAGGAGTTATTCAGACATAAGAGGTTCTGACCATTAAAAATGGTAAAAGGGGTGGAGGGAAACTGCATTGTACCGGACCATGCAATTGAGCAGTTATTTTGAATAATAGCCTCTAGGAGACCAGATTTGTTTTTCTTCTAGGATCAGAGCCATCACTTGGGTCTCACTTCTGTTTCTCAGCATATGGTTAGTTTTGAAGATTCATTTGCTTTTCATAAGCAACCTAATGATTAAGAAGCAAAATGAGTAAAAGCTACCCCCTCAACTTCATTTTTGTTTGGAAAGTCTTAAATATGAGTCTGTAGGATTTTTGTTTTGAAGTTACCAGCAGAAACTTATGTTTCTGAAGGTTTTTCTGGCCAATTTTGCAGTATGATTAACTCATAGCAGCTTTAAACAAGTGTACATGCAAAAAATACACTTCTGACTGAAGGAAAAATTCATCAAAACAGCTAAGATAAGCTGTGGAAACAGAATAGACAGAACTGATGTAATAACTGCCAAAAATGTTATTCTAATGCGTATGTAAGGAACTGAGAATCAATTAATTGAATTTAGGCTCTCATTTCTATGAGTTCAAATGCCAGTTTTCTCATGTTTTTGACTCACATGATTTGATCTGTTTTTAGGGAAACAAAATTATTAAATTGGATCCATTGATACTACGTAGATGAACCACTGAAAATAGTATTCTTATAACAAAAAATGAGCAAGACCTGTTTTCATGAATACTTGCAGACACAGTAGTAGAAATAAGATGTTTCCATTGTCTGCTCCTATACTTAGACCCCTTGATAGTGTTACACTTCAGGTTTTTTAAGCACCTTATCTTTGTAAATGAAGTGGATTTCTCTTTTTAAATACTTGTATTGTTGGGTGAAAATAATTCAAGTCCAGCATCAAGATATGAGAACCATTACCTTAATGGGACAAGCTGTACTGCTCATTTTTTCATTAAGTAGCAGTACAATAGCATCAATATTAAATTATTAAACACGTCTTTCGAAAGGGAACATTCCAACAGCAGAAAGCCCCCACAAAGCAAGAGAGGTAAGAAACATGGAAATAGTTATAATTGCTCAAATGGCATTTGTGTTTCGGTTTGACATGGCTATTTTACCTACTAATAGAAGTTGAGGAATAGAAAAATTATTCTTGAAAACACAGGGAAAGCAAATTATAGAATAATAGATTCATTTAGGCAGGAGAAGACCTTTAAAATCAGGGAGTTCAAATGTTAACCTAGCACTGTCAAGTCTACCACTAAACCACATCCCTAAGCACCACATCTACACGTCTTTTAAACACCTCCAGGGGTGGTGACTCCAGCAACTTCTGGTGACTTCTTTGGGCAACTTGTTGCAATGCCTCACAACCTTTCCATGAAGAAATTTTTCCTACTATCCAACTTAGACTTACCCTGGTGCAACTTCAGGCCATTTCTTCTTGTCCTCTCACTCACTACTTGGGAGAACAGACCTTTCAGGTAGTTGTAGACAGCAGTAAGGTCTCCCCTCAGCCTCCTTTTCTCCAGCTTAAACAACCCCAGTTCCCTCAGCCAATCCTCATAAGGCTTGTGCTCCACCCCCCTCATCAGCTTCATCACCATTCTCTGCACTCTCTCCAACACCTCAATGTCTTTCTCGTAGTGAGTGGCACAACACTGAACACAGGATTCAAGGTCCAGCTTCACTAGCACCAAGTATGATAACTTCCCTCATCCTGCTGGCCACACTATTTCTGATACAACCCAGGATGTTGTTGGCCTTTTTGGCCACCTGGATGCACTGCTGGCTCATGTTCAGCTGGCTGTTGACCAACACCACCAGATTATTTTTCACCGGACAGCTTTCCAGAAATTCTTCTCTGAGCCTGTAGCGTTGCACAGGGTTATTGTGATCTAAATGCAGGACCTATCACAAACCATCATTAAGCTCTAGACAATCAAAACACTCCGTAACATACAGGGCTACCCCCAATTCCTCTCCTACCTTGCCTATGATTTCTAGCCATCCATTGCAGTGATCCAGTTGTGTGAGCCAGGTGGCTAAACAAGAGAGCTTTCCAGACATTCTAAGCCAGCAACTCTCCTTTTTTTCTGTATCACCAGAGAGAAAAGCACAGCTTAAGCCTTCCTGCCACTTATTTTCCCATTTCAAGAATGGGAGGGAGGCTAGAAAAGCTGCTACTATGGATTTTTCTCTTGAAATCCCCAAATTGTTTAATTCTGTAACAGCTAGGGTTTGTCCTTAAAGTCTTATTGCAAAACATCCACCCGTCAAATTAGTTTATAGCTAAGATGGGCAATACCCAGGTTTTATGATTAGCTGAGAGGCCAATATCCAGAATTTACAATTGCATAGATCAGTGAAATGATACAAAGTTACTTTATTACACAAGCTGTCTTAGGGGATAGGCATGTGCTAGCAGGCATATTTCATCTGTTTTGGCTGGTAACACCTGGGCTGCCATATCTTTACCCTTTCAAAATGAATGCATATTTCTTCTTACCTGATTAGTAAACAGTACCACTTTGAGAACGCTGCTATCTGCCATGGAGTAATGAAACTGAAAACGGCAATTCTTGCTGGAACAATGACACATGGAGCTGTTAAGATAAGCACTTTTATATAATGCATTGTCATTAGCTTCTAACCACTCAAAATGGCCTGGGAAAAACAAACAAAAAAAAAAAGTGCATTTTTTAACAAAACATATATTTTTCTTGGTCTTTGGAAATAAGGATTGTTTTCCTGTATATTAAACCATAGACCAAACCAAACAATGGAATATGATTGTCATGCTGATTATGATACTTTCATGTCACATAAGTGTTTTTGATTAAAAAGCTAGCTATGTATCTTCATTTGACTCACAGATAATTCCAGCAACCAGGAATTACATCATTTGACAGTATCTTGAAGTTATCTTTGCAGCTTAAAAGCTGTAAGCAAGCAGTCCCACATTCGGGTCGGCCTCCTTACATTTACAACCATTGAAGACTTAATTGCAAATATATTTGGAAACTGGATTTTATTTTTCCACTATGGTTTCCAGGGAATACATTTTTATAGTAATACTTCTGTAGACTTTTCAAAAAAAGAAAAAAAAGGAAGGGGGGGAAGTATTCCGCCTTACTGCTACAGGAGGTAGTAGCATCTCTACCATGTAATCAAGGTCTTTACTTCTCAGCCAGAATTTCTGCAAGAAAATGTTGGAAACATATTGTCTTCCCATCTGAAGCAGAAAAGCAATTTGTGCTCTTCTTGACCTACTGCCCCTTGCAAAGCATTCCTATAGAGATCTATAAAAGTACTCCATCTCCTCAACAGTGTCTTTTATTTGTCGGAAATAAAAAGGTTAAATACTTTTTATCAAATATATCAGGTCTTCTCCTTGTCACAGAATATTTTTCTGCCTTCTGAAGCACCTATTATAGTAATAAACAGGGACTGATTAAAGGTCTTAAGTCCACTTTCTGTGTTCATGCCTCTAAATACGACTTATCTCAACTGCAGATGTAACACAGTTTACTTGAAGCTGAAGGGAGAAAGAGTCATTTCACAAGGAAAGTGTTTAATTTTTATAAGAGACCACATTCTTTTCCTTTTGTTGCTATTTTACTCTTTGTGGTTACGCTGAAATACATGGCTGCAATTTCATTGGAATTAGGTTTGCAATTTCATATTACAGCAGCTACCTTGATATAAGGAAATATTACAGGTTTAACCCAGCATTATGTTTGCAAAGGTCAACAAATCATCTATACTTCTGTTGCTACTGTCTTCTGCATCAGAGAAATATTCACCAACATTAGAACTGACACTATCAGTTCTTTGTCTACCTTCAGAATTCTCTGATGTCATTATAAAACCAAACAATTTTATTTTCTGAGTCTAATGATAATTAAAATTATTTGTTCTCTTTCTATTTAAGTTCCTGAATTTTTAAAAACAGACCAAAGAGAAGCTGGCAAGATTTTTAGATATGAAAGCAAGTGAACAGCACTAGAGAAACAGAAGTTCTATGAAACATCCAGAATGTTAATGTGTCCACAAGGGATACTGACTGCTCTTTAGGGCATGCATTTTACACAAGTATTGTGAATGCTTCTGAAACAAATTGAAGCCTACTTTCAGAAATGAAAACTCTAGGAACTCCTGTCCTGGAAATACAGGTTTTCTATTTTTATTTTTTCCCCTCTTCTCTATAGCCTGTAAAAATAGAACTGACAGTTTAACTGGACAGGCAATAAACTATACTAAAGTACTTATTTGTTTCCCCTTTTCCAAGGAATATTTTTTTTAATTACCTTTATCCAACGGCTATTGAGTAGCTTTCTAAATATTAATGATATTAGGAAGGTTTTTCTTTAATTTCTTACAAACTTTGCTCTTCTCTAAGGTCTGAATTTCCCTTAGTGCAATACACTGCATAGCATATTACTGTGTTTATACTCTGACCTTCTTTATATCTTGTTCTCTTGAATTTTCATGACTTTCTGTTTCTGAAGTGCCAAACTTCACCATGTTTTTAGAGGTAGAACAGGAATCCTAGAAAAACCACTTCATTCCTGCCAATGTGATAGTCGGGCTATTGAGCCATGGAGATGTGTGTGTTTCTGGTGAGAGATGATGGGATCCTTGCCAGGATAAAGAATGCAGCCTTTAATATCTTTCCATAAAGCCTTTTATTTTCCCCACATGGCTGCTTAATCAGCTGCTAAATAGACAGTCTTGTTTCTTTCAGTTTTTAAGAAGAATTTCATCTGCGATAAGCAAAATCTTGGAGTTTTGCAGAAAGGTCAGCTCCTGACTGCAATGGAGCCCAACTAGAAGCAGAGCTTACAACTTATTGTTGAGGTGGCCCAGTGCCTTCGTAGAAATGAGATGAGTCAGTGAACCTGCCTGTATCCTGCTACACTAAAAACTCAAAGCCTATAAATCTTTAGCTGCTTGGCTCCATCTTAACTATTTTCTGACTCAATTATTTTCACAGTCCTCCTGCTTTAATCCCAGTGTGGTTTTTGTTTGTCTGTTGGGGACGGGGGAGAGAGGTTGTTTGGTTTTGTTTGTTGTTGTTCCACAAACTGCAAATACTTTGAATCTATGCTACCAATTTTAGAGTAACAATTGAGCCTTCAGTTAGAACTGAGCCACAGGATGGGACCTCTCCTTTCCTGGCAAGTTCTTTTCTGCAGCAGAGAACTGTTCAGTCTCTGAAACAATCCCCTGCAACCTTCTCACTCAACCATTTTAAAGAAAGACAATATCAAATCTGAACTGCTATTGTTTCTACTCTGCAAAGGTAAATTTTCATGAACTCGTAAGTCTTGGATGAAATCTTGTAGAAAAAGAAACAAAAGAGTAATGAAATAGTATCACATAATCTAATGGTTTGACTGTCTTTTCCATGTTTAAACTTCGATATTTTTTATCATCAGTTATCTGAAATGTAAGGTTAAAAGCCATAGCACTTCCTTTTGTTTCTTTTTTGATCTCCTAATCTTGATTTTTATCATGCAGATAATTAGTTTCATTAATTTCTTATTAAAGTGTTACATCAGATGTAGGAAACTAGATTAACCCAATGAAAGAAGAATGAACTATGGAAACCACATAGCATGCTGGAAATATAAATAAAGAAAACAAAACCAAAGTATTTTATGAATGGTATTGCAGAGGAATACAAAACATTTCTAAGAACTTTTGACACTGAATAAATTAAGAGTAAGAGTTATACAGAAATACTTATGATACAACACTGGAGAAAAGAAGCAACGAAAGAACAATGTCTGCCAAGGACATAATGTATTTTATTACATTTAAGAATACCAAGAAAGGAGGATTATTCAAAGCCTATAAGCAATCCTTTCTTTATAAATATAATTGTCTAGACCTCTGCTTTATAATTTAGTTTCTTACCTCTCTTCTATTTATAGTAGTGAAAGCTTTTATCAAAATCAGAAACTAAAGCTTAGTCAAGCTCTATTTGCATTGCAAGTTTGAGGCCTCAAGCATGACATTTCTGCAGTTTGCATACCATTCCTTTAGTTTTCAGAATTTTACTTAGTATTCAACTCTTCATTTATGCCTCAACAAATCTCCATTAATAGAAATACTGAATGTATTGAGAGATGAGCAATCATAGTTCAGACTTTTCAATACTTTCCAATGTAAATGATGAATTAAATTCTGTGTGTTTTGACACTGATTTCTTCTCAAATATTCTTTTTTCTTTTATGATATGGAAGTACAGGGAATGTCCGCAAGCAGTTGTTTGTGCCATATGTTCAGCCTACTCAGCTACCTGTGCATATTTATACAAGAATGCACAAGCACCTATACAACATGTATTTCAAAATTAGTTCTTTTTCAATAGACGTTGCTTGTGACCTGGTCCTGTAAAAGCCACTTACAGAATTTCAGTATATTTTCTGTTAAGACAATATTGCCATACCTAGAAATTCATATCCATTACTAGCCCTTGAGGTATCACGTTAAGGTATGGCACTGATACTTTTCATTGAGGTGTTTAAAATAAAATCAACTGGAATGTGTCATTTTTGTTAGATATCCCAATGGAAACTGAAAGGTACTGCGACTTTTTTTTTTAAGATGATAAAAAAAAATCTACTTTACTAGTCTATATGCTCTCTGTTGTACATAGATGTTAACATCCAAAAATTCATCTTAGAGTGTATACACTCAAGCACTTTTGTTTGCTAATCCATTACAATTTGACTTACAGTTACTGAACATGTTGAAATACATGCTTAAATTTACCTTAAAAGTCTTTCTAAAGTGAAAAAAATATCTAAGCATTCACACTGCTACTATCAATGAGATGTACTCCATTTCTGTGGGCTCAGAGTTCAAGCAGTAATCTCAACGTTATCAGTTGTTCAAAAGTACGTCACAAATTATACTATTACAACTAGTGCTACTTAACCGCTTTGAAGGCAGTCTCTGTAGACAATCCAAAAGCTTAGCTGGCAAGGTGATTCCATTTCACATTATAGCACTTAGACATCTATATCCATTAAGCTTTCAAAAACACATCCCATAAACCCATAGGCAAGCAGTACACAGTGACTTCAAAAACAAGTGCTGTTCTTTACTTCTGAAAATTGCAACTAGATTAATTTTATTATTTTTAAGAGTAATAATATTTTTTTCTCTACAGGTCCCCTAATTAAAGGTATAAAATGAAATTCCTGACTGTAGGCTTAAACACAGTAGTACTACACAAGTGAAACTGTCAAGTGTCAGAGCCAAAACGGAACAGAAAAAACACACACAAGTTGTGTATGGTTTAGGTAGATTTAATTTCACTAAATTCTTGCATAGATCTCATACAAAGAATTAACTGAAAAGTAAACAAATTTTTAGCTTATATAGGAATTCTTACATTAAAATCTCCCATGTTTTACCAGCACATGTTCACACTGCCCTTTTTAAATAGTCAAAGCAAAAGCTAATTTAAGTACAAAATACATACAATTACTTTTCATGTTCTTGTTCTGTTTCTATGTTGGGTCACTGCCTTGTCCTAAAAGCACCACATTCTTCATGACAGCTAGTAATTGTGCATTAACTTACATTTCCCACCTTCAGTATTGTTGCTCCAATCTTTCAGGAAGGAACAGGAGGCAATCTTGTGTCTGGCTTGCAGTCGTGCCCACATAGCAGGTTCAGCTGCCTGATCTAATTGCCACGCGCACATGTCAAGCTCAAAATCAGAAGTCTGCAGAGCTAGAAGACAAACAATCACTTGACTTCTTAAGGAATCATTATTTATGAGACTACTTCTCATGAGAAACATGTGCTTATTAAACGACTTGACTACTCTTCTGCCTTTGGTTACTTCAAAAGAATTGTGTATTATTGAGTGCTATCTAGTATTTCGGGCTGCCATCTTTAATAATACCATTAAAAAAAAATCATTCCTTAAAGAGGGATGCTTCTTTCAGAGCAATGGACTGCTGTTTATGTTAGCCAGACATTGCAACCTCTATGAATTAACTTCTTCAGAAAGAGTTGCCAGGAATTATAAAAAAAAAACATGTCGTAACAAAAAATACTTTTCTTGATGATAGCTACAGAAAAGTCACTTCTAACTGAGAGGTTAAACTTAGCAGCATCTCCATAATGCTTGCAATAGAATTCTTCTTTTTAGAACCAAAAAGTTTCTGAATATATCACCATATATTTTCAAGAACTTTTTAAGGGCAAATCGTGCCTGGGTAATCTCATGGCCTCTACAATGGAGTGGCTGCATGAATGGACAAGGGAAAACCTATGGATGTCATCTACCTGGGCTTCTAGACAAACTTTGATACAGTTCCCCACAACATTCTTACATCTAAATTGGAGTGACATGGGTTTGATGGATGGACTGGGAGATGAAAAAGGAATTGGCTGTATGGCCATGTCCAAAGAGTTACAGTCAATGGCTCAATGTCCATTTAAAAAGCAGTAGCAAGCGGTATCCCGCAAGCATCCACATGAGGACCAACGCTATTAAGTATCTTCATTATGACATAGATAGTAGGATTGTGTGCACCCTCACCAAGTTTGCAGATGACACCAAGCTGAGTGATGCAACTGATTCACTTGAGGGAAGGGACGTAATGCAGAAGGACCTTCACAGGCTTGAGGAGTGACCCAATGAAGCTCAACAAGGCCAAACTGAAGATGTGGCACCTAGTTCAGGGCAATCACCACTATCAGTACAGACCGGGGGATTATTTGATCAAGAACAGCCCTGCAGAGGACTTGAGGATACTGGTGGATGAAAACTCAGACATGAGCAGGCAATCTGCACTTGCAGCCCAGAATGCCAATCATATCCTGGGCTGCACAAAAAGCATGGCCAGCAGGTCCAAGGAGGTGATTCTTTCCCTCTGCTTTGCTCTCAGGAAACCCCACCTGGGGTATCGCATCCATCTCTGTGGTGTCTGGCATAAGTAAGACATGAACCTGTTTGAATGGGTCCAGAGGAGGACCACAAAAATGTTCAGAGGGCTGGAACACCTCTCCTATAAAAAAAGGCTGAAAGAGTTGGGGTTGTTCAGCACAGAGAATAGAAGGCTCTGAGAAGAACTTATTGTGGCCTTTCAGTATTGAAGAAGGCTTATAAGAAAGATGGAGCATGACCATTTACCAAGGGCTGTAGTGACAGGACAAGAGGCAATCGTTTTAAACAGAAAGAGACTAGATTTAGATTGGATATAAGGAAGAAATATTTTATTATTATAGTGGTGATACACTGGAACAGGTTGTCCAAAGAAGCTGTGCATGCCCCACCATCATAAGCATTCAAGGCCAGGTTGGATGGGGCTTTGAGCAACCTATCCAGTGCAAGGCATCCCTGCCCATCTCAGGGGGACTGGACTGGATGATCTTCTGAACTGAAAGGTCCTTCCCAACCCAGACCATTCTGTGATTCCATAGTCTGTGAAGTTCAAGATGCCAGACTGCTACTGCAACATTTTTTGTAATTAATCATGGCTACAGAAGAACAATAATGATTTTAAGCAGGATTGTACCAATAGTGGAAGTTCTGTTTCTTAATATTATTGCAGAGGAAAGACAACCTTTCGGTTAAGACACACTTTTAAATAGAGGCCAGTGTATCTCAGAGAAAACATGGAAATTCCTGACTGTACAGAAGAAATAATTTTATGACAGTAGACATAAACACTACTGTCTACTGAATTTTAGAGTTGTGATATTCAGTACTGACATCTCAGTGAAACATCCTGTCCAGCTGATGCTACAAACTTCTCATTTCTTCCTTGTTCCAGTATTGCATGAACATCTACACTTTTTTCAAACTGTGTGTATTTAGTTAGAAGAACTTGTGGAAAACTTGTTTCCCATGGAAAATTCAAAATTCTAGAATGGTCTAGAAAGGACGGATTTTGTAAAAGTTCAATATTTGAAAAAGTTTCAAACTCAAAAGGAATCAGGCTCTTCTTTAAACACTTTTTAGTTATTGAAACAAAATATTATAATCAATTCTGCATTTTTTTAGATGTAGTTGTAAATATTTCTGAGGTGTGTTGACTGTGTGTTTTAGCAATAATCTCAGTCTCTTGGGACAAAAATACTAATTTCCCAGCTCTTAATTCTGCAGCGTCAGGCAACAATAAGACTAGTATTTTGGATTTTCTGGCTCCCATCCCTGTAGTAGCTCATTTGAAACACCCTGCATCTCATTCTGCACCTGTGATATGAAATGTTACATCTTTGCATGATTAAAATTCACTAAGGAACTACGTTTGAGATGTTTCCAGTTGAAGTATTCTTATTGGATTTTTGTCAAATTTCTTCATTGTAAGTTTATATACACATATAATTATTTCAGTTTTCCAGGGTGGGGAAAAACAAACAAAAACACACCCACCAAAAAAACCACAAAAACAACAACAACAAAAACACTAGCTTTGCAGAAAAGGTATACCACTTCTCCATTTCAAGTGTCTAAAGGAAGACAAACACCTCATTCTCCCTTGTACTATTACACTTGCATGCCCTGGGGTTCTTCGCTTTCACCCCTACGGCAAGACCTGAACAACTACATTAATAAAGGAGTTCATCACATATATAATTCATCAGAAGTCAAGGGATTTCTGCCGGGCAATTACACACTTGGATAAGAGTATGAGGCCTTTGTACAGGAGATCTCCTAAAGGTATAATTAAAAGGAAATATTGTATTACGTATGTTTTAGCATATGTTTTAGGGCATAACTTCAATACTTTCTATTTGACAGCTAAAATATTTTTTTCTGCAGTACATATGTAATTGTATAATAAAAAGCTGTGGTGTGCTTGGGTGATAACTGAAATAATGTGGTAGCTGTTGGGAAAACTATAATGAAGACAGAGTCGTGTTTGTTTGGTTTTTTTTTAATTCATTAAGCTTACTCTGTAGCTGAACTGGACAAGAGGTAGAAGGTGAGCAGTTTGGAAGACAAGAGAGGGAGAGAAGGTAAGAAACAACTTAAAACTTAATGAAATTACATTTATATTTAGCCATCAGAGTTTGTATCAAGAAACTCCTGGAAGCACAAATACTTAATCTATTTTACTCATGACGCTAAAAGCACAGTAATAAAAATGAATACAAATGCACATGTCATTTCTTATGCGTGTTTACACTGGTATTGAAAATCATGAAGGGTACATTACAAATGCAAATTGTATCTATAAATTTCATGTAATTAAGGTGGTCTTGATTGAAAGTCTTTTTATCCAGACATTCCATAAGGACTAAAGAAAAAATTATTTCAAATTCAAGAAAACACTAATGTAACCTTTTGTTCTAGTTATTTGAAAATACTCAGTGGTAAAATTCCTCTTCCAGGGAGAAAATTAAGATCTTTTGGCCCTATTTTTGGCTGCTGTGAGCAATTTAGATGTTGCCTAATGAAGCTGAATTTTCCTAATAGGGAAGCAAAGAATAAGGGCTTTCAGAATGTACCTGAGGTGGCTAACACTGCAGCACCTCGATATGTATGCTGCTCTATATATTTCAACAGCTTAGATTTATATGTTCTGGTGAGTCCACCTTGTTTCTGTCTCAAGTTTTGATTTTTTCATTTCTTTGAGACAGTATTTCATCTCTACAGCTGATGTGGTTTTATATCTTTGTTTGCTTTAGAAGCACTTAGTTTATGCAAAAAGCACCAATATATTTGTACAGAGAAATTTATATCCTCCTGCAGGAGTTGGCTAAGAGATCACACAGGTTGCCAGAATCTAGCAATGCATTCTTTTCTATTTTAAATCTGCCCTTCCAACTTCTTTCTCTTCCTTGGAGGATTTCTGAAGACGAAAGAATCACATATCTGTCCTCTTTTCATTGTCAGTTTCAAATACATTTTTGCAAAGCAAGCACATTGTAAACCTTCCTGAGTTCATAGACAAGTATCTCAAAGTTTTAAATTGACATTCCTGTTCATTTAAGGTAGTACTGCTAGAAAACCTCTAAAAAAGAGAAAAGCAAGACTGGCCCTAGAATGAAAATATTTATATAACAAATATTTCTCCATTGTAAGAAAACTGAAACATGGAGAGACTTAAATGACCAAAACTTAAATGACCCAAAACTTTTGGTTGGAAGAGACCCTGAGGATCATCGAGCCCAACCATAACCTAACTCTAGCACTAAACCATGTCCTAAGAACCTCAATTATACACCTTTTAAACATCTCCAGGAATGGTGATTCCACCATTTCCCTGAGCAGCCTGTTCCAATGCCTGACAACCCGCTCTGTGAAGAATTTTTTCCTAGTATCCAATCTAAACTCCCCCGGCACAACTTGAGGCCATTTCCTCTTGTCCTATTACTTGCTACTTGGCAAAAGAGATCAACACATTCCATGCTACAACCTCCTTTCAGGTAGTTGTAGACAGTGATAAGGTCTCCCCTCAGCCTCCTTTTCTCCAGGATAAACAGCCCCAACTCCCTCAAATGCTCCTAATCAGACTTGTGCTCCAGGCCCCTCACCAGCTTTGTTGCCCTCCTCTGCACTCACTCTAGTGCCTCAATGTCTTTCTTGTAGTGAGTGGCACAACACTGAACACAGGATTCAAGGTACAGCCTCACTAGTGGTGAGTAGAGTGGCATGCTCACTTCCCTAGTCCTGCTGGCCACACTGTTCCTGATACAACCCAGGATGCTGTTGCCCTTTTTGGCCACCTGGGCACTGCTGGCTCATGTTCAGCTGGCTGTTAAGCAATACCCCCAAGTCCCTCTCTGCCAGGTAGCTTTCCAGCCACTCTTCTGTGAGCCTGTAGTGCTGCCTGTGGTTGTTGTGACCCAAGTGCAGGACTCAGCACTTGGCCTTGTTAAACCTCACGTCCAATGATCCGGCTGGTCCAGATCCCTCTGTAGAGCCTTCCTACCCTCCAGCAGATTAACACTCTCGCCAAATTTGGTGTCATCTGCACTCAATCCATTCATCCAGACAATTTATAAAGAGAATAAACAGAACTGGCTCCAATACTGAGCCCTGGGGAACGCCACTCATGATAGGCTGCCAGCTGGATTTGGCTCCGTTTACCACAACTCTTTGGGCCTTGCCATCCAGCCAGTTATTTATCCATTGAAGAGTACACCCATTCAGCCCATGAGCTGCCAGCTTATCCAGGAGAATGCTGTGGGAAATGGTGCCAAAGGCTTTTCTGAAGTCTAAGTACACAACATCCACAGCTATTCACTCATCTGCTAGGTGGGTCACCTTGTCATAGAAAGAGATCAGGTTGGTAAAACAGGACCTGCCGTTCAGAAACCCATGCTGACAGGGCCTGATCTCTTGGTTTTCTTGTATGTGTCATGTGATGTCACTCCAGATGACCTTCCATGACCTGCTCCATGACCTTCCCCAGCATCAACGTTAGATTGACAGACCTGTAGTTCCCCAGATTCCCCTTCTGGTCCTTCTTGTAGATGGGTGTCATGTTTGCCAACTTCCAGTAAACTGAGACCTCCCCAGTTAGCCAAAATTGCTGATAGATAATGGAAAGTGATTTAGTGATCAGCTAAACAGCTGCCAGCTCCTTCAGCACACTTGGATGTATCCCATCTGGCCCCATAGACTTGTGGGTGTCCAAGTGGTATAGCAGGTATCTAAACATTTCCTGGGATTACTGGGTTTTCATTCTGCTCACAATCCCTGCCTTCTGGCTCAGAGGGCTGGGTACCTGGAGCACAACTGGTCTGACTATTGAAGACTGAGGTGAAAGAAAACATTTAGTACCTCAGACTTTACCTTATCTTCTGTCACTACGTTTCCCCACACATCCATCAGGGGATGGAGATTCTCTTTAGATTTCCCCAATATAGGTCACATTTGAAATAAATATGTATGCCTGACTGAATTATTACACTAGGATCTATATCTTATATCTGTATCTGATCTCTCATGGTGATCTGCCTACGGCTGCTCAGCACTCTAATATGTTAATAACCATGTACATCTATTTTCAATAGGCTTTCCTACTCGGAAATCTAGAGAGTTTTATTTTAGACCACAATATAGAAAACCAATCACATAACCTAGCTTGGTCTACGTCAAACACTGCATTCCATACCTTAGTTTCAATTTAAAGACAGAACTCTCAGTGCCTGTGCTATTCCTTTCCCATGAAAATACATTAGGTTGACAAGAGAAATAGCAAATACTTTGCTAAAGAATCCTGACGTGCACAGACAGTCTGGCTGAAGAGCTGGCCAGCCTGTCGTTACAGCTCTTGGATGCAGCAGAGTGGAATAAAATAGCCCAGTTACACAGCTGAGGATCACAACTTACACACATTTAAAAATACACCCAAGTGTCCTGGGAATCTCCCTAAAGTCAACTCCAAAGCTTTTCCTGAGCTGGCTGAACACATCAATTTGTAGGCCAAAAAACAGTGGATCTTTTCTGCCCATTGAGGCTTTAGTGCCCTCCTAGATGCAGGAAGCTATGTTTGTACAGTACCAGATTTCTTAAGATATTTATTGTCATTCTTTGTAACTGTGTTTAGATATTATATGACAGATGATGGTTTAGAGGAATTAAAATAAAGCACATGAAAACACTTCTGGAGTTCAGAAAGCCTTTAAATACCAAAAGGTTTTCTTTGCATTTTCTTTTCTCATCTAAGGGAAACACAAAGTAAAATGATCTGTCTCCTGAAAAACATATATTCTTACCACTTGCCAGAGAACATCCTTCACTGAAAGTGATATCATCAATGGCAACAGTTGCATCTTGTCTCTGGGTGCCCACCATCCCCCAAAATATAACCTGCAAACATTAACAGTAAATCAACAAGGAATTTCATTCACCATTGTCACAGATGAGAAAAACAAACAAACAAACAAAACCAAACTCCAAGATAGGCCAGTCTAATCCATAGAGTTTCTATTAGAAACACAAGAACTCAAATCATTCACTTATCAATTTTGGATGACCACCATCCTGGGTTTTTTTCACATACCTGTGGCTTGTCAGATGATTAGACTGCATATCTGTGCTAACCCAAGAATGAAATTAACAGGAAAGATTAACAGGAAAGATCTGAAAACCACAATAAAATGCATTAAAATCTAAGCAAGGATCATGACAGTTAAGAAATGGAAATGGAAAGTATTTTGTGTTTTATCAAGCCATTATTCCACCAGAGACTGGAAATGTGAACCTTTTCTGTTGTTTTCAGAATTTATCAGCAACCTGGAGTCAACTATATGAGGTTCAACAAGGCCAAGTGCTGGGTCCTGCACTTGGGTCACAACAATCCCAGGCAGTACTACAGGCTCAGGGAAGAGTTGCTGGAAAGCTGACTGATTAAAAAGGACCTGTGGGTATTTGTTAACAGCCAGCTGAACATGAGCCAGCAGTGCCCAGGTGGCCAAAAAGGGCAACAGCATCCTGGGTTGTATCAGGAACAGTGTGGCCAGCAGGACTAGGGAAGTGGGCATGCCACTGTATTCACCACTGGTGGAGCAGAAGTCTGATGAGGAGCAGTTGAGGGAACTGGGGTTGTTTAGCATGGAGAAGAGGAATCTGAGGGGAGACCTTATCACTTATGAAGGATGACAAAGTAAATCTAGAATTAAACCCTTTTGGTACAATCCTGCATTGCTATACACACACTCATATCAGGTAGAGTTACACTATTGACAAGTAACAACATCGGTACCCACGTTGAGTTAGGTACAGGCATTTTGTAACATACATTCTCAGTCAGGGTTGAGCAGGCAAGCGTTACTTCAAAAACTAAGGTCTCGTTGGATGCTTTAGCACAGTGTTACCTCTGCAAGTCAAGTAATTATGTTACTCATATGGTTTACTGGAATGAGGTTGTGCTCTCATGCCTTCAGGGTTGTATGCTAACCAGCTCTTCACTGTAACTACTGTCTGAGGAAATGACTCTGATTTTCTTCTCTGCTCCCCACATTCCCTCTAGTATTATGCATAATAATAAGTATACATCATCCACGATATTGTAACCCTAAGTTACATTTACTCTACTAATGTTTTGTGTAAATGCACATGTAAAGATATTTAAATAACTTATGAGACTTACATTGGTTTTCAGCAGCTTTGAGCAAAATAAAACCATGTGCATGTGTTCTGTTACAAATGCACAAAGCTTCACTGAATAGTTAAGTAAAGTATTTATCACTTGAAGTACCCCTTCAGGATAGTATCTCATAGTATACAATGGTATTTCCTATATAAATTAAGCCTTAAGTTTATCTGTACAGTTAGATTGAGGCTAAAGGAATACTGTAGCTATGGACAGGAATACTGTATCTATGGGCAGGAAGATTTATGATGCATTGAGATTGACTGTTTTATTTAAGGAACATACACAGTATTAGTAAGATTTGTCATTAGTTATCACACCACCAAGAGATAAGAAAAAGCAATATTTGTTAATGACAACCATGAACTTCCAAATGGGTTCTCTCTCTTTTACTTCATGGTAACACTTTCCATTTACAAAATATTTCATTTTGACTTATTAAAAAAAACTAGAATTTATAAACCATTTAACAGATGCAATTTAGAGTCACGTCAATTTACCAACCTCATACTTTTCAGTGGTATTGATCATGATGGTGTTTGCTTTCCACTGATTCCACAGTTCTCCTGAATCTTGCCAGATGTTAGTAATTGTATCTTCAGAGTGCTTTTGAAGCCCCACTATCAATGTTCCACTCCTTTGACTGATCCAATAATGAAATGTAATCTAGGACAACAAAAAGATCTGATTATTGCAGAGAATTACTATGGCAAAAAATAAAATAGGACTGTGCATCAAAATACCTGACAAATGTGTTCATCGTCAGTTGGAAGGAAAACATTGGTCCTTAAAGTTGCAGAAGAGTCTTGCATTTTAGAAGACAATGAGAGGAAATAAGCTATTAAAAGGAATAAAAAAAAATAAATCTTAGAAGCCTGGAGAAAAGTTATGTAAAATACAACAATAAAACAAGAAAGAGGCACATAAACAGGTATGAATGAATAACTAAAAAGTCAACAAGAAATCTTTCCCTAGAAAAGATTCGTATCACACTTGTAGACATTGTGTGCCAAGCTTTTGTTCTTATTAAATATTGACATACATTACCACTGAAATTTCAAGCAGGGTTCCAAAATGTTTCATGTGCTGATGGCTTGAATATTCAGTAAGTGCAGAATTGTGGGACAAAGATAAGACTAATTCAGTAAGTTGATCAAACAGCTTAAACCCCAGTTACGGAATAGATTGCATATTTCATGCCTAAACAGCTAACTATTGTGAGCAACGATACAGATTTATTGCAACAGTTCAGTTCTTTAAGGAGGTGATGGAAGATAGGAAAGGAAGTTGTGGTGTTCCTCTGTTCCATAGGCATGGGTCTGTTTTTCGGCTGCTCAGAAATTTGCCTAAATTGCAGAGGGGAGGTTGTGCTATTCCTGTACACATTCCCAGTATGAAAGGCTGTCCTCCGCAACTCCCACTACCATTGAAGTTACCATATCTTCCCATTTATAAAACAAGTCCAAATTAAAGTTTTGTTTTACTCGAAAGTGTAACAGGTCCACAAGAGTCAGTGAAATATTGCTGTTGCTATGACTTTTAGCAGATTGTGTTTCTTCCTGACAACGTTGTTTCATGTAGTCTAAATGATGCAGAGCAACCATGCTGGTTTAGGACACCAAATACTGCTAGTCAAAATTTGGCTCTTCCTCAACATGGAGATTTCAGAGATGTTATATGTTAAAGGATGTAATGGGAGGAATTTTTTTTAAGTCAGCTTTTTTCTCTCTTCCTTCCCAAACTCCAAGCAATGTCAGGTAAACTGTTGCCCCCAACATTAACATGTAAATGAAAGGTGAAAGATGAAAAAAGGAGGAAAACAAACAAACAAACAAACAAAAAAACACCACAAGTAGGACTGAAGGGGAGAAAAGAAAAAAATCCTAAAAAATAAAGATTTCTACAGAAACCAAATATCAGATGATATGTAGGAACATCCAAGTACTTCATTTATAAAATTACTCACTTTGACCTCTCATCCTTGTGTTTAAACAGAAAGTCACAGACAAAGGACCATAAGACCAGCTCAGTGTGGAGCCAGCTAAGCAATCCCCCACAGAGCAGCACTTTGCAGCCTGCTACCAAAGCAGCGGCCATGCTACCCCCCAAGATTTTAGGCCTTTCATGACTGCTCAGGCAGCACTTTCAGAGCCTACCAGTTACAAGGATATTCTTTCCACCCACAACAGACAGCTTATGCCTCAGCAGAGCTCTGTCCCCGAGTCCATTGGTTTTTAATTTCCATTAAATTTTGAACATTTTTATTTTGGTTCCTTAAAGATAAATTTATCTAAAACTCATAAACAAGGTCAGATTTTACCTGTCACAGGAATTTCAAGTCTTACACAGATGGTACAAAAATGGTAATTTTAAGGAAAACTTTGAATACTGATTTTACATTACAATTCTACACAGATAACAGGTTTTAATTGCTAAAAAAAAAAAAATTAATTTGTTTTAGTGGTTGCCACTAGTCTATTCAACTATATTTTCAATTAAAATAAGAACCATGAGAAGAGGCAGAATTAAACAAAACCTGTTATGTTCTAGTAAATGATTACCTAAATCTTCAAAGAAGTAACATCTACCAGGTGATCTTTGCTCTTCTGCTAACATGAGCGCAATTACTTATCCTGATGGCAGGAACTCTTCCCTTTAATACTCTGCCATAGAACGTTCTCCTCTCAATTGTCACCATGTAATATAATATCTGGTCTTTAAACAGGAACTGATTACATAGTCTGTTGAGTCACCAGCAGTGGGAAAACCTGAATAGCTGCCACAAGGATGCAAATATTTCCTAGGTGATTAGAACCAACATTCATAAAATGAAAGTACAGTTTAGCCATTCTCCAGGTAGAAAATGGAAATAACCAGATACACTTAACTCTCTTTAACCATTCAGTTCACAGATCTGAATACACAGCCTCTCAGCAAGCTGAATAGATGCAAGTATTCAAGCTTTATGTTATCTGATCAAAATAAATTTGATAAATATGGTTACCATACAATTCAGACCTGGCAGACACAATGATGACTGAGCACCCAAAACAAGTCAATGGAAGTATACAGGTGAGTGAACAGTTTGTTTCCTCTGCAACAAACACTTGAAGTAGATGATTCTCAGTCTTTTGCTGGTTTTGGGTGCCTGCATAAGAAAATTTCTTCCCCCACCACCAGTTCTTTGTAAGATAAGAGTAACTTTTTTATTGGATACAGGCAATAATATCTTTCAGGTCTTTGCTACATCCTGATGTGATATATACCACCAACCAAGCACAAAAACTAGAAACTCCAACTAGAGTAAGACTCTGTTGCCTGGTTAGTTAACTAAGATTCTAACCAAGAGTTCAGTATATTTTTATTTCCAAAGTAGTTGTCTTTTACATGCTTTTCAGTGAGAAGAGCTGCTATTATTTTGAAGTGTTTTACAACTTATATATTAGAAATAAGTTTATGAAAAAGGTTTGGTTGTTACTCGTGTTTTTCTGCTAATGTCAGTTTAAGTCTCTTTAAAAAGAGCCTTGTTTTTCAGAAGCATAGTACACTGTACTGGTTTTGGCTGGGATAGAGTTAAATTTAATCATAGCAACTTGTATGGTGACAGATTTTGGATTTGTGCTGAAAACAGTGTTGATAACACACTGATGTTTTAGTTACTGCTGAGCACTGCTTACACAGAGTCAAGGCCTTTTCAGCTTCTCACACCACTCAACCAGCAAATAGGCCAGGGGTTACCAAAAAGCTGATAAACAACACAGCTGAGAGAGATCATTCCAGCTGGCCAAAGGGATATTCCACTCCACGTGACATCATGCTCACCATAAAAGTAGGGGGAAAGTTACAGGGGGTCTGCTGCTCTAGGACTAGCTGGGCGTCGGTTGATTGGTATTGAGGAATTGTTTTCACTTGAATCGATTGTCTTGTTGTGTGTATGTTTTTTTTGTGTATTTTTGTTTTTTTCCTCTGTATTTTTTCCTCTTTTCCTTATTATTTTTAAAAATTATTGATGTTATTTCATTTTAATTATTAAGTTGTTTCCATCTCAACTAATGAGTTTTCTCACTTTAACCCTTCCAGTTCTCTCCTCAGGCCCACCAGGGGAAAATGAGTGACTGGCTGTGTGGTGCTTAGTTGCAGCTTAGGGTTAAAGAACAGTCCTTTTTCATGCCTAGTGTGGGGCATGAAGGGTTTGAGATAGAGGAGAATAGAAAATATTTGTATCTGTTAACGGTTGTGGGTCATGATATTGATTCATCTATTGTCAATATTAGTTTTTCTGATCCATGCCATGCTCTTATGTTTCCGTACATGTTAAAGATTAGTGTTGGTTTTTGCAGGATGTGCTTGTATGATACACATAAGCAAAGAATGAAGCATTAGAAGAACACTGCATGGGTAAAGCATCCTAACTACAGAGCATCATGAATGTTAGCTGTGGAGTGAGAACTTGCAGGAATATGTAGAGGGGGTTTGTTTGTTGACAGTTTTTCTATTGATTTTTTTTAAAGTTCTGTGATATTTTCATTTTACAAATTTCTAAGCAAGTCTTATATTGATTCACCTTTAAACTACCAATTGACATTAATCATTACATGGAACTTCTATCTGTTTGGTACCTTACACAATATGTAGGAGATGCCACTTGCTCAGAACAGTGCAAATTTCCACACCCCCAGATAATCACAGCTCAGGAGCAAAGTGAAAAACACCTAGGCTAATCAGTCTTAGAACAGCACTCCCGTCCCACATAAGATCATACGTTTCTGTACTCCCCAACACTTCATGCCTGCCTTCAGATGATTTCTGTAAGGACTGCTTGTGCACAGGAGAGGTGAGAGGGGGTGGGTGGAGAAAAGGGAAAGAGAATAACTGAAAATGTGGTGAAGATAATTGAACACTTTAGGATGATCACTTCAACCAGGTCACATCTTTGCTGACAGATTCAAGATCCCTATCAAGTTCTTTCCGTCCTTCCTGGATTTCTTACAAACAAGCTTTCTAATGGCTTTAGAAAGCAGAAGGTTTACTGCAGCTAAAGAAGATGGCTAAAAAGTTATGAAGAAAATCATGTATTACAGAAGGAAGAAGCCAGGTTTTGGAAAGCAGGATTAACCTGGCAATTGGACAAGTATAAGGAACACACTTTGTCTGAGGACAGGGACAATTAATTACTTAGCTGAGGGATAGTTTTGATACAAAGTGGAATTTTAATAAGATTTAGAGAGGAGCTGGCTCAGACTATCAAAGCTCTTCCCTGTCCCCATATCCAAAGTCACCTTCTCCAAATATTTGAAGTGGTAATATTAGCTGGTGGTAATAGACATACACAGTCTGAGCACTCACCAGTCCAAGAAGAGATCAAAATACATCTCAAAATGTGGGACTCAGTACTTATTTCTAAACTTTGCAACCATCAAGACTGAAATTGTCACCTAATATATCCAAATCAGGTAAAAGTCACTTGGGTAGATGAACTTGATCCTTGATGACTGATTCCATGATAACAAGAATTGCTTTCTGGAATAGAGTCTTTTTTTCTGGAATTCTGAGTTATTGTAATTACCATTACCTAAAATCCTGGACACAAGCATTCAAAAAACATGTGGCAGAATCCAATTGAACTCTGAGGAATATAGTAAAATTAAGCAAATAAAACTGAGACCTACATAACTTGTAAGGGGCTATGGTTCCTTCAAAGAACAAAAGGATTCTTACCACTGTCATTCCCATTGTGGTCAGAGTATGGTGGTCCCATGCCAGTTCGACCATTTCTTCTTATCCACCCAGGCTGCAAATTCAATTCATCAAGAGCTTCGCATAGATCAGTTTCAAAATCACACTTTTCACAGGAGGAACCTGAATTAAAGTAAACAAGCAAAAAAATAAACCTCAAAAAAAGCAGCAAAGGGATATATTGTTACCATTGCTTGCTATTTAATTAACGCACAGAAACACTCCAAATGGACTTCTAGAAAAAGTAAAAAAACAACAGAATTGTTAAGCTACAAAGAGAAACAGGGCAGTGGAACACAAACAAGAGAGAATGAATGTTTGGGAGAACACAAAACAAACAAACAACAAAAACAAAAAAACACACAACAACAAACCACCACACACACCAACCACCAAGCCCTCCTCCCAACAAACCAAACCCCCCAAAAGTCCACTTATATAACTATAACATACATCTTTTTCTTCACAAATATTTTTGTAGCTACCTACTTATAGGAAACTGACCAAGATAGCATAGTTTCTATGCAGAGGCTGTTCTTGGAATTTAGTGCAGCTATCAGCTGAAGAATTTCAGTATATCCTCTGTTTATCCAGGGTTCTTGCACAGAAAAACAAAGACTTAAACCCAGGAAATAACCAGATATGAAAAATGTTTCATTTCACTACTGTTAATTTCTCTATTTTGCAACTTGCATTTTTCAGGAAGTTAGAATATAATCCCAGTCTTAGAAATTCCCCAGGATCTAATAACAGAAAGGTGAGGCTGTCATCATGTGACATATTCCAAAGTTTAACAGTTCTGTCTTTACTAAACTGCTGCATTAAAGCAGAATCCACACTGTTCAGAAAAGAGCTGAAAAAAAGTCGTCAGAATGACAGAGCCCACCCATTTATCTTTCCTCTGACCTTTTTTCTTCCATTGCACAAAGCAACATGGTGTGGAAGGACAGTTTCTCCCCCTTCTGCATCCCCCTGTAGGGCAGCATGGGTTAGAAAAGGAAGGCAGAACATGTCTTTCTGGCACTGGACCCAGTTTGGTGTACCATTCATTCAGGGAATTTGAGGTAGGTATGTGACCAGATAAACAATTGCTTACTGGAGGGAGGGACATGTTCATTTCTGCTCCGCTGTCAGACAGCCCTTCTTCCATTGCATCAAAGCTGAATGAAAGAGCTTGCATGTGCCTGACAGGCTAGACAGCCACATTCCTTGAACCATTTATTTTGATGGTGAAAGGACTCAAATAAATAAACACATAAATAAATAAAAATCAAAAGACTGCTCAGATGCATCTGCAAAGAGCAAGCCTATTACAACTTCACCCCAAGCAGAAGGGCAGATACATGGGACTGTGTGCAGATTTAATACACTGTGCAGAATCCTTAAGTTCACCTGAGTTTTCTATTACACAGCAGAGGAGGATAGGTTAAGATTTTGCCTTCTAATCAGGATTCTAGTTAGATATGAGAGCTACAATGCCTTCACAGTCTCTCTCAAATTGATGCTCACTCCAGCCCCCTGTTAATGCTCTTGGTCTATTCTATATTATCACAGTTCACTAATCATTTTCAATGAAGTTGCAACTTCAGCATTTATAGTCACACTATGATGTCCAATTTCATGGCCTTCATATTCACATCAACTTACTGCAAGTTAATTATAAAGTGAGAGAGGGGAAAATAGATATAGTTCACACAAGCATTCCAGACTCAAGTTAATGTGCAGATTGGCTGATTCATCAACTAACTTTTTATTGCTTCTTTTATTCCTTAGCTCTTTAGGTGGCTGAAAAGCATGTCAGTGGTTCATCATAAAGCACAAACCCCGATGAGGCATATCTGCTTCATAAGACATTAAATGCACTAAATCACATTCAATATTTCCTTAGGAATTTTGTCATAGATTAAAAAAAACAACAAAAAACAAAACAAACAAACCCACAGTAAAATACAAAATAGCAAGAATGGAATCTTTTTAAATTGAAAAAAAAAATCCTTGATCATTCATTATTATTTTCCAAGGGAATATTAGTTTTCACAGAAAATATAACTTGAAAGCAAACCAATATAAATTTGCTGGAAGATAAATTTACAAGGATAAAGTCACTGCTTAGAGAGGAAATGGCCAAAAGGAAGAAACACGTGGGATATTCTAGATTTTTTTAGAATTCCCTGTGAACAAAACAAATATTTTAAATAACCTCTAAGGAAAAAATCCAAGTCTCACAGAAACAGACTACAGTTTAAGGGTCTATTTCAATTGCATGTGTGCATAAAATTTCAGTTTGGGATATTCTGGAAGCAAAATATTTTTAAGAGTAGATAGCTATTTATTCATCCCCTAGTGAATATTTTTCAATAGTAGTTCAGAGTTTAAAAAATGACTGTAGAGTTTATTCTGCTCCTTTTCCAATGCTGTAGCAAAGCACAAACCAACCACATATGAAATACAGAATGAAGATAAAACCACATCATCTGAAATTACAATTCTCAGATTTTCAGTACAGAAACATCCTTAAACCTCCCTAAATCCCCCAATACACTAGGCATCTGTTGTGAACATGAGATTAGAGGGCTGAAACCTAAGTAGAAAAATAATTTTGCAATAATCTCAATAAATGTCCATAAAAATTAATGGAAGAATGCATCTCTTGCTGCATATTCTGCAATCATAACAGAAAATGTTTCCTAGAGGAAATGCTCTTTTCTAGATAAACCAAGAACAATGAAGGATTTCAAGGCTATGCAGCGAAACACAGTATAATCATCATTTGTGCAAGTGATAAAAAAATATGCCAACCTGAAATGGGTTAGTCACACATCAGCTAATTCAACAGGCATCATTTCCAGCCATTGGCATTTCATATATTTTCATACAGTTCAAAAAAAGTTTAAAAAAAAAAAAATACTGGCATCCAATACACTTTTAACAATTGTCTTATTTGCAAAGGAACAAATCCTATGTATCCTAGAGTTGATTCTGGGCAGTTTCAAGCACATATCTTCATCACATTCGGGCAAAACAGGGAGTTAATATGACAAAAGAAAAAGCTCAGGTATCCGGGCACACAATTGTAATTTGAGGAATCTGGATTTAAGTAGCTGTTCTAAGACTTCAGCTGCGCTAAATGATTGTTGACATGTTCTAATTAAGACTTTTTAGTCTGCACAGAAACACACAGGCTCACCTAAAGACAATCTAAATTGAAAGCTAAACCTCAGAAAGCCAACAACTATGGTAGCTTCCTTTATTGCACAGTAAGTGGAAGAGCTTGGACAATCTCTTAGCTAAAATTAGAATTTTTGATAAATCCAAGCTCTTCTTTGTATTCCAGAGCAAAGTTCCTCAAAGAGCAGAACTATTGCATGCATCATGTGAAATAATTCGCAGCAGGATTTTCTGTTACAGTATTCTGGGAGAAGTAGATTTCTGGTGTAAATTTACCCAGACTGTAGCAGTTAAAATTCACTGTCACTTCTTAGATCTTTCTTTTAAGGAAAACAACAGCAGTCATAGCCCCTGTAGTCATAGCCCCTGAATGTGGCAAAGATTAAGCTAGGACTATCCGTTCATGAATTCAAGCAAGTTTTCTACTTTGTCCAGACCGAAAAAAACAAACCAACCCAACCAAAACTGTTGTTTATACCTTGGCATAGGTATTTCAAATGAAATCTGAATTTCAGCACACAATTTTACCACTAATTAAAGAAAAATAACAATAATAATGCCTGTTAAATTTCCATTGAATTTATATGTATGTGGAAATAGTCACTTTGCTACATAATATACATATTAAGATTTATGAAAGAGTTGCACTGTATAGAAGTCAAAAATTAAGTGGAAAAAACAAAACTGAAGCAGGAAGAAATGTCTTAGAAAATCAAATGAAGAAAAGGGTGGGGGAAAACAACACCCTGAATATTTTTAAACATTAAAAAAAAAATCCCTCCCTAGTTCGCCCTGTTGTCATGCTCAGATATTGAACCATATCCCACTTGTGATAAAGCCCACTGAGACTTACCTTGTTTCTTGTCACTGCTGTTTCCATGCTGGTTGGTGAAAATGCACAGTTCCCCAGAGGAAGCAGCGGAGCCATCAGTACGTTGGCATTCACTTCCTATAGGTAACTGAGTATCTACCAGAGCAAAACAGGACAACGCACAGAAGAATATGAATCTCTTCATGGGCTATGCTACTATCCAAGCTTTTGCTTGGAAAAGAGCTACTTTAACCATCTAGCATTGGTCGTGAAGTGTCTTTGAAAAAGTTGTATTTACAAACATCCCTCCAAAAGATATTTTTAGAACCTCACTTTCCAAATCTGCAGCTTAAGGGAAATGTGGCTTCTGCAAAGCTGTGCCTTTCAACCTGATGTGTCTTTGGGTAATATTTAACCTAATTATAACATTGTTTTATGACTAAAAAAAAAAAAATGATGCACGATATGCAAGTCAAGTGTATATCATTAACTTGCTGATTGGATTTATTGCCTGAAAGTTTACAAATTCATTAGATAAGAAAACAACATGACAACAGGGCAGAATTACGAAGTGATCAAGATTCATAAAGGTCTCTCTTTTTTCAGTGGGAGCTGGCAAATGCTTACAAAACTTATGAATTTTGTGCATCAAATGTAGAAAACACTGATTTTTTATCCAAGGGATTGTGACTGATCTAGATCTACAGAATGAATTAGAATTTTCAGACTATAGACATATGATGCCAATAGTTGAAAGTGGTACCTATTTATTCTTGACTAGGGCTACAATTGTAGATAATGATAGGATTATTTTAGAGTATCTGTTAGTTAATGGAATCATATCTGCAACCACAATTTGCATGAATGAACTATTAACAAAAACTTCCCAAATTACTATATTCCTGTATTTTCTGGAAAAATCATATTTTGTATTATGCTACCAGTATTTCTAAAGGTTAGGGAAAAATAAATAGAGATACTTAGGATCTTGTATCTGAATTTTTATGAACAGTGAACAATATTATCATATAAACAAGCACAGCCAGAATTCATCAAAAATAATAATAATTAACACTGCAAGAATCCACCTTTAGAAGAAACTACCATCAATACCAATCTCAAATATATTACCCTATCAACATATCCAGTCTCTGTCCAAGGTTATTTAGTAATAGATATAATCCTTTTCCCCCCCTATAATTTTCATAATGACTAGTTCTGAAACAACATCTTTAGAAGAAAAAATGCATAGTCAGAGGTGACACAACAGTTGCTTATTAAGCTGTCAAGAGCGCTGTTTGCATTGTGTAAATAGATTTATGATGCATTACATGGTAAGCTAATCAGGGCTCACCCAGCAGATGGGCATTACTGACACATCCTCATACAAAGGACTACCAGCACAAGAGACAGAAACCAATGTGATGAATTATAGTCTCTTTGATACAAAAATCAACTTTTAATTTCTCAGCTGTGTTTCACCAAAACACACCAGTTCTGTTAAAGCTTTTACACGGATTAATTAAGGATCTTCAAATTAAAGGTGAGGGAGTGGTGAGAGATATCCAGCCAGTCCAAAAAGCCAATCTTGTGAAAGAAGATTGAAACAACTTGTTTTGTTCAGCTGAGCAACATGAGAAAACAGGCAAATTATATTAATGAAGTACCTCAAGTACTTTAGATGCCCTAAACTCAGGGGAAGGAGAGATAGTAGGAAAAGGATAGAAATTATTGCAAAAGTTAGAGGACAGCATTAGCCTAATGCAAATTACTGTGAAAAGCAGACAAAATTAGGCTGACAATCATGTAAACCTGACACTCCCTTAATAGAAATAGAGGGATGAAAAAAAAAGTAATTACTTTTATGACACACTTGCATTACTTTACTAAAAGGATCATACAATTGCCCAAGTGGCAGCTTGTAGTACGCACTGATGCCAGCAGCTCTGGAGATTTCTTAACCTGTAAATTCCCCAGATCAAATAACTGGAATATACCAGGGGAACATACCTCTGCACATACCTTTAATTTGCTTGTTAGCCCTGGTGAGCAGAATGGAGGCAAGGTATATCTCTGTAACTGGAACATGCTGAAAAGGAAAGACAAGTACTATCATATCTACAAAGAGAAACAGACAACCTTTGTCAGGAGGCATACTGATCATCGCAGAGCCATATTTTCATAATGTAGGAAGTGTCTTGTCAGGGTACAAAGACCACTGCTCCAACACTGCCTGAAGGCTGGCAGTCCAAGTTTTGGTGCAACTTCCCATATCTCCAACACCAGAGGCAGACATATGTTTATTGTAATAAAAATTCAGTTCTGCCTAGAAAGCATTTTACAGCTGATTTGATTCAAGTCCACTCATTTTATCTTTCTGTGGACCTCATTTTATGTCCTTTATTTTAACACTTTGTCCTCAGGGCATAGAGCTGATTGGAAAATTTCCTGGAGAAAAGCAGAGCTACTAATAAATGAATTAAGATTTTATTGATACACACATCTGAGTTCATCAATAATGTGTATCATTGAATTGCTTGCTTTTCCTCCATAAGTAAAGGTTAGATTAGAAGCTTCTAGGTATATTAAAAAACCAAAAACAAACACCACACACAAAAAAATCCATAACTCTTCCATATAATGTCATATTACTACATTTGCAAAGGCTTAAATGTCTTACGCTACTCAGATGCTTTGTTTTCCAATCTATTTTCTCCAACACACATTTCATCTTACTCCTCCTTTTCCCCTACATCTTCTGAAATTCCTTCTCATGCTGTTGTACTTCACAACAACAGGATTTCCCAGTCTCTCGGCTTTCTCCCATTTTATTAAATCTTCTGCTGCAATGTTCTTAGCTGTTCTCCTGCTCTGTCTTTAGCATAAAATCTGTACACAAGTTTTGTGAGTAAGAGAGTTTCAGCAGGAACTCGTATCCTTTACCAAGTTTATTATATATGAAAGCTCTAATATGAAGCAAAATTGCATAATCCAAACAAGTCAGAATTGCCGTAAGGTCTATTATGGGTGGAAACAGATGAAACATGCCCAATATTCAGAAAGCATTCAGGATGTTACACAAAGATTTTTAGTGAAGAAAAAAAAAAAAAAGTATTTCAGTGAAGATCTAACAAAAAGTGCAAAACCAAAGAAAAGGTGTATTTTTTGCAATTATGTGGCTATATACAAGTAGGGAGAGTTTCTTGACAAGTGCAACAAGTCAGCCCTCTTGTCAATTAACAACAAGAACATCTCAGTTTTTCACAGGTCTGAGAAATACACAAAAGGGAAAAAACATTATTTGGAAGCAAAAAATTTGCAGAGAAAGTCAAAATTATAAACATTCCAAGTACTGAACTGAAGCACCCTGAAAGCAGAATAATCAAGATCTAGAAAAAGAAGAAACAGAGAGAGAATGAAGTTTCATAAACCAATAAAAATATGCAGCATGTCAGGAAAGCAGAAGGATGGGCAATAATGAAAAGGGGTTTTTTTTTAAAGCAGCAGATGCATTTTGCAGAGAAGCTAGACTAAAAGGAAAACAAGCAGAGTAGAATTTCTATTTTCTACATTACTTTAACAAACAAGCATTCATAAAAAAAAAAAAAAAAAGAAGGTTAAAATAAAAAAACTTTATTTTACATCAATACTGGATTTATCTGGCTTAGCCTAATTCATTTCATTTAAGCCAGGACAAAATACATTTTCTGTAAGTGAAAAAAAGACTGCCCTCTCAGCCTTTCCACTTAAGTAAATTTATTGAAAAGTTACAGATATTTAACCTAAGATTTATAAGAAACAATTCTTACAAAGAACTCCAAACAGACTCTGAAAGAAGGCCAGAGAAGTTTTGCATTTTTAAGTCTATTTTTTATGTCAACAGAAAGCTATTTGCTTAAGCAGAAAGTGGACTGCAGTCAGTGAGTTTCCATTAAGCTTTTGCAGAGCCAGTTATTATCAACACATGAAACAGAGGAAAGAACTCAAACAATGCAATATTAGTTTCACCATCTGAAAACAGTGTACAAATTTTGCTGCTACAACTAACTTTCTTTCAGGGAAAAGTCTTACCGAATAGAAAACATAGTCACATCTTCAGAGAAATAAAAATTTCACTAAATTCAATATAACCTTTAAATATCCATGTTGTAACAACTGTATATGTGATCAGAGCTGGAAGCATTACAGCACCAGTGTATGTACCTTTAACACACATTTCATTTTCTCCTAACATACAGCTTTACATACATCATTAATTTTAATACAAACAATTCTCCAAATTTGTTTATGCTGGAAGAATTTTAGCTTATCATTAAGAAAAATCACCAAAATGGTATTTTTGAAATAATTCACAGCTATTCAGCCAAAACTTTGTTTTGAGACCCCACTCCCAAAATATGCTAGTTGTTTTATCAGATGACCACTCTAGTTTTTAATTGTCAAATTTACACTAAATGAGTTCTGCAAAGTAAAAGAAAGTCAAGCAATATCAGTAACATAAAAATGACCAGTTTTTAACAAGAATTGACAGAATTCTTTACTTTGATGTGAAAGGAAATAATTGCATACTATCTGGTTCCCATTGAGTGGCATTAATTCAATAATTAACTTGAGAGAGGACTAAGTTATTAATACATTAGGTTAGAAATAATTCTAGGTAACTGTCATTACTACCCGTCTCCATTTGCTAAAAGAAATTAGTAAAATCATTTGAGAGGTTAAAACCAAAGTTAATATATTGATCAGTGTACAGCATGAACACTACAGTTAAAACTAGTAAAGAAAAAACCCACAATGTTAATGTGAAGTGTGATTAACTAGATAAAAATCGGGTCAACATCCTAGGTCATTACAGATTGAAATAAGGTAAAACTTCAGGAAAATTTCTGGTAGTATAATTTCTATTATTGTAATGATGGACCATATCATATTCAAGAAGAGCTGACAGATTACTATAAAAGGGAAAGAAAACAAGGGGAGACACGAAAGACTAATCTAATCCCTATAGGTATCATGTAATAAAATTTATCTCAGCACATGAAGTTTGGTGAAAAAAATATTTTAATTCAGAACTGTCAAGAGCACAACAGAACTTCCCTTCTCTCAACTTCAAAGTAAGAGGGGGGAAAAATACCTAAAATGTTTCTAATTCATAAAGTAGTATCCTATTAGAAGACAAAACCGTACATTGGCATAAAGTAACTCTGATCAGACAAAAAAAACACATTTCTTCCTCCTACCCACTACTGCTTCTTCTGAGAAATTGGAGCAAGAGAGGAATAATGATTTTCCCAGCATTTGCTTTCCAGTCCAAAACTTCCAACAGATTTCAGAACATACTGCTGCCACACAGTCTCTCCAAGTCAATAGGAAAGTGTTTTTTCCATCACATTATTCTATAATACCAAGGATTTTTGTTCTGTTCTCTGCTGTAAGCAGCTCTCTGGTCCTTCAAGCCCTCTTCAGCTGAAACTAATTTATCAAGTAGCACTGTGTCACAAGAGCAGAGCTGTAGAGTGAAACCCATGGGGCTGAGGACCAGATTCATTATGTAACATGAATTATTACATCACATGACCAAAAGCATTTCACAAGGTGTTAAACTAGTTCCAGCCTGATCCCACGGACCAAACACCAAGCAGCAGCCCAGGTGTATTAAGTGTGCTCCTGGAGCTTTTCCTCTGCTCTAGTCTCATGCAAAGGTGTCCATTTTACACTCTAAACAGCTGCTCTGCTTTAGGGCACACAGTGAGCAGGAATAGTTGGGACATTTCTTTCAATAATACACCCCTTATTGCAATGAAAATGCTAGTGTGCTAATTATGCTTAATGGCTCTCAGAACAAGAGCTGGCCTTCCTCTCACCCCCAAGAAAAGTAAATAGATCTAGCATTTTTCTGAAGTTTGTAGAGAAAATATATTATAAAAATTAAACTGGAACCAAATTAAGCAGGTTTTTTTCTATTAATTTCAACTGTATACATTGGAGTATTCATCTATCCTAACCTCGGTTGCTAGTGACTGATCCAATGACCAAAGCCTTTGCAGGTAGCAGAAGGAGATAGACACCTTCCAGGAGAAAATCACCTAAAGACATCTCTCTCTGAGTGAAACTCCTTTAGAGGTGCCTGGTGATTTCCATCAACAATAAAACAAGCTTATTCTTTAGTATCATTTCTAGTTATGCAAGTAAGGACAAACAAACCGTTTCCATGGTCCATCTGCTTATTTCTGTCTGTCAACATATGACATTTAGATGGGGGGAGGGAATAAAAAAAATACAACCACACACAACAACAAACCCCACCAAAACAGGGAGAAATCTGGAAGAAAGCAATCTCACTGAGCTTATCTCCTAATTGGAACAGAATCAACACAGCCCAGATTTATGACTGCAGCAATATTCAACTTCAGTGCTCCAGAGTTGTGACTGAAACAATATTCACCTTTAGTCCTGAACTAAATCCGTGTGCCCAAAAGCTAGAAATTAGGTTAAGACCTAGAGAGAGTCTCAATAGAACATATATCTTAGTAACCAGATTATAAATACATAAATGAATCCACCTTACTTTTCCCGGTATTATTAATTTTGGCTTTAAGATACCTCTGGCATGACACTGCTCCTGAGGGCTTCTCAGCAGTCATGCTCACTCCACACACTTCTAGAAGTTATCCCTCAAAAAAAGGTACAGGAATACATTATTACAAAACTTTCTTGATCAAAACTTAAAATTATCTCAATTTCCTCATCTGTAAACAGAAAAGTGGTCTGAAAATTTCCAAATTGCTCTAATAACTCCCGATAAATTAGACTAAATAGAAATTATTATTCCCAAATAACTTTCCTTCACCAATTGTAAGCTGACCTCCAATATAAGGGGAATATCTTGATTTCCAAAGAAATAATATTGCACTAAAAATAAAAGAGGAATACTTTACAGTTCTGATTTTCAGAGAGATTAAATGAAAAGGTGACATTCTCAACAGAGAATATCTCCTTCAGAACATATTTTCAGTGCAAATAAAACAAAAGTCAAACTTCATGCAATAGAGACACATGCATGGTTTGGGAAGAGTCCTGGGAGTTAAAGCACTTGGGAGATTAATGATAGAAGCTTAACACTTACACAATAAAATTGTGTAAAATTCAGAGTGTGTGCTTCATTTGGAAAATTTTAATTAAAATAAACCACAAGGTCACTATGTGCTGTCTCAATATAGCAGTTTTATCCTAAGTCTAAAGTGTCTAGTTATGTTTCTTAAAGTAACCCAGGCAACACTAGAAATCGTAATCAGAATAACCACCTCTCAATTGGAGCTACATAATACTTAAAGCAATTCCACATTTTAAGGAACTGTAGGAAATATTATATCACCCTTACTAATTTGATTATTTTATATTCTACCACCACAAAAAAAATACCACTATTAAAAAAAAAAAGTTTTGATCCAGTGATCCATTTAATCCTAAAATCTAAGCTAAATGAATACGACTCTCAGTCTAAACACATTATTGGGCTGACCTGAAATGCAATACATTTTCACAGATCATTAGAAGGTTAGAACCCTCCTTACTGTTTCCAACTCCTTGTTACTGTTGCTCTGTATTTTGAGTGAATTTACTTATAGTAAGAGATCATTGATGGGATAAGCAAAGAAATGAAACAGCAAAATAAACAAGCAAACAAACCCCTTCCTATGTTTTTCCTAAGAGGGCTGCCACTAACACAAAGTAATTTTTCTACTACCCTAAAAACTCTTGTAGAGCAGTAGCTGTAGGTATAGCTTAGAGGGACCTTGATGTTGTATCAGATGTTTTTTGAGAGTCAGGCCAGATAGGGAATGAATCAGAAACAGTCCCATACCACTATTCCAATCACCCAAAGCACCCCAAACAATATGAACTCCAAAGAGCCGAAGGAAACACATTATTCTCTCCAATTACAAGAAAAAGAACTAAATCCCACCCAGAGCCTAAAACTCGCACATACCTTAGTCCGGCACACAACCTCCAAACCTTCCTGAGTTCCTGCTCCTCCTCTACAGTCCTTAACCAGCCTCCTGCTTCTGCCCAGGTGATTCTTCAGGTAGTGATCCACTACACCTGCATTAAAATAAACAGTTTTCAGCTGCTCTCTTAGAAAAAACATCATTTTTTTTTCTACAAGTTGCCTATAAAATGGATATATCTTATTTTCCTGCAAAAGCTTGAAGGCTCAGAGTACTGATGCCAGAGAAGCTGCCATGGCAAGGGCCTACCACCATACAGGTGGTCCTACAGCAAACAAAACCAGTTGCAGAGTTGCTTTGAATGCAGTTCTAGTGTGTCAAAAACTGAGATAAAAATAAATGTTTTCTCATCCACTCCTCTATGAGGTCCATTACACATTGTCAAACTGCAGCTGATATAGGTGTGACTGAGGTTTTACATCACCAAGTGTTTATTTCCAAAGTTTAGCATGATCGCGGTTTTTCACAGTTGTGTATTGCCTACCATCAGCAGCAATAGAGAGAGTAACTGAGAGAGTCCAGCACAGGGCAACGAAGATGATTAAGGGAGTGGAGCATCTCCCTTATGAGGAAAGGCTGAGGGAGCTGGGTCTCTTTAGCTTGAAGAAGAGGAGACTGAGGGGGGACTTCATTAATGTTTACAGATATATAAAGGGTGAGTGTCATGAGGATGGAGCCAGGCTCTTCTCATTGACAACCAATGATAGGACAAGGGGTAATGGGTACAAACTGGAACACAAAAGCTTCCACTTAAATTTGAGAAGAAACTTCTTCTCAGTGAGGGTGACAGAACACTGGAACAGGCTGCCCAGGGAGGTTGTGGAGTCTCCTACTCCGGAGACATTCAAGACCTGCCTGGACGCCTTCCTGTGTAACCTCATCTAGGGGTTCCTGCTCCGGCAGGGGGATTGGACTAGATGATCTTTCGAGGTCCCTTCCAATCCATAACATTCTGTGATTCTGTAATAGATTTCAGTCCTTATCAGTTATATTGGAGGCTTGTGTTGAATTACTAAGTTTAAAATTAATGTAATGGTTACATGTAATAACAGGTTATTTCAAGTATGACAACAAACTTCTGTTGCTTTTCCCTACTGATTTAAAATTCTAGAAAGCTGCCATGAATTAGGTATTTACCACATCAAAAAGACAATTCATCTGAGTGAAAAAATTACTATATGTATTTTTTTTTCAACTCTGTGAGCAGCTCCATTAAGCAACTCTAATGAAGATTTTAGCTGAATGGTATCAAAACATTCAGGAAAAGGTTGAGTCTTAAGAAGTTTTAAGTTAGGCCAAAAATTTCTCCAAAGTAGCGAATGTTTAGAGCCTCACCAAAGTAATGAGTTATTCCACTTATTCCAGTGGCTGTATTTCAGTAAAAAATAGATTAATCTGAAATATATGAAACTGTTACACTCAAAATCTTGGAAGAGTAATAGGGAAACACATAAATATTGAGATAGAAATTTTAAACAGTCCCATTTCTGTTTTAATGGTCCAAATATTCTTAGAAAATCCTCATTAACCTATTTGATGTACATGACCTTCGAAGTATCTAACGCTTTTCTTCCTGTGGTGTTCACCTCTACAGTGGTCCTCTGGGTCCAAAACATCAGCAGTTTCAATCTCCCTCAAGAAGAATAAAGAAGTCTTGAGACAAGTCATCAGCAACGTGAAGTCTTCACTGGGAGGGGAATTATGCCTTCTTAGGGCATAATTCAGACAGCCTTCATCTTTGCACTGTCAAATTGACATGAAGCTATGGCCTGTGACTAGTAACAGTAAATATGTTATATACTGGGCTATACAAAAGGGTGAAGAACCGTACAATATTTTGACTTTTTTTATCCTTAACCACCTTCATATGCATCATCCAGATATCTTCTGTGAGGCTTTTCAACAAATAGTGAGTGATGCTTTTCTCCATGGGCACATAATTTCAGATCTACAGTTTCAAAATCTTGAAGATGCTGTACCTAACACTGAAACTTACCATGTTCCTGCTCTCAGTAAAAACCTACTGATTAATGGACCTTCTGCTTGTCTTTATAAAGCAAAAAACATCACTGACTGCAGTCAAGGAAATCTGAGGACCCCAGAAAATACTGAAGGAATTTCAGCATAACCTTCATAGGACACAAAATCAGAAAACAGATAGTAACCAACATCAAAAGTTGTTTTTTTGACAGTAGTCAGACCTCTACCCTAAAAAGTTAATCTTGAAAGGCTGGTAAATGGATATTAGTTGATTTAAGGACTATTAAAATTCTATTTTGGAGAACAAATTCCCAAGACACAATAAAAAAAACTAATGGACATCCATCACTGCAAGAAAATTACAGTTTTATCATTAATTTTGTATAAAAGAGGTAACTCATCAAAGAATACTTGCATAACTTAATATCAGGTGAAGTTACAGTTGTGGAGGAGATAGAAGCCCAGTGTAACGTTTCACAAGCAGGCAGAAATTATTATACTTTATAACAACCACTTGATCTTTTTCTATACACATGCTAAAGACAGACCACACATTGGTGTCCATCTTCTATGTTCTGCTAAGCTTACAAGAGACAACTACTAACAGCAATTCAATTTAAAAAAAAAAAAAAAAAAGAGATGAAATAACCGGTAAATTCAGCCTGGTCTGTAAATATGCTCGTACAAAAACTTTCTTTATAATTAAGTTTTAATAATGGAAGTTTCCAATTAGCAAAATGAGTTAGAAAAATATAATCCCATTTCCAAAGAAACAGAATATACCCAAGTACCGTGATGAATATTTACTTTACTGATTGCCACTTCACAAGTGGGAATAAGAAGTTAGCAATGTCCCTGAAACAGATTCTCAAGAGATTTAAAATGTCAGAGCTCCTTTAGGTTTTTGTCAATTTACCTCAGACTTTATTGTTCTTCAGTTTCTTTGTTCATCCTGCTGAGGCTGTTGCCACCAGAGATGCCAGTTTTGGCTGTAGTCATTTCTGAGTCATAAATCATGGACAGCTTTGACATAACTGACCCATTTCATGGGAGACAAGCAAACAGCAACTGACAGGTGCTAATGAATTTCAGCCCCAGAGGCACAAATGAAATATTCACAGCAATTTGTGAAGATATCTATTGAGAAAGTAGGTAGCACAAAGGCTTGTGGTACAAACCTACCAGTGCAGATCTGCAACGTGGCTGGCTGAAAGTTATGTAATAACATCAACCAACAACTCTAGGTAACTTTAGGGACTTCATTTCTACTTGGAACCCAAAGAAGTTTTGAATAAATAACTCCAAATCAAAGAGGTCAACTCAAAACCTAACGCAGAATGACTGGCAGGAAATGAGAATGAATGTCAGGATGAAGCCAGGTCCTGCAGATGGCTGGCTGGAGGTGCAGTAAGTATCTGTGACAGAGATTAGACATCTCTTTTGGGTTGTCCCTTGCACAAAGCCCTCCAGTAAGTGGATCACTGACACGATAACTACACTGCCAGAGTTATAAGCCTTTCGAGGAGGAAAACCAGGCCATGCTAAGGGAAAAATATTAATACCTACCAAAGTCTAGACAGACAGTTTGGAGAGAGACAACAAACTGCAGTTACTTAGTTGTCTTCTAACACTGTATCAGAAGGTCCTGTGCCTTCTCATCTCCTTCCCTATAATACACTGTGTGGAATGCATGCTCTTTTTTTTTTTTTTTTTTTTTTTTTTGTACTGGAAAAGAGTAGTTCTGACAAACGGTAAAGAAACTCCTTGTTTTTCTCAGATTTCTTTTTACCATTATGACATCTTAGTGGCAAAACCTTTCCAATGAAAACTCAGAAAGACCATTGCAATGATTAGCGTTTGCCTGGAGGTGTCCAGGCTGGTGGATACAGACGCAGGCGCATCTGGAAAAACAAGAACAGAGACAATTCACAGCATCTTGGCATCAGACTTTGCCTGCAGGGTCAACAATGCCTACTTAACTGAGAAAACTGCTGGCAGGATACATGGAGCCCCAGGGCTCTGGCTGCAGCTGGCATGTAGCTGATTACACAGGCACCCTCTGAGTAAGCGAGACCCATATTGGGACAACAGACCGGCAGAGCTGCTTGTGCTCTGGGACCTATTGGCTTCATTTTGCCCTGGGAAATCTCAGCCTTTTTCTGACCACCTCAGACTTTACGCACTGAGAAAAGGTCAGGCAAAAAAGAAAGCCTATCTGTCAAAATGCTCACTAATCCTTCCTGCCCTGCCAGCACGGTGAAAGAGATGAAGGGCAGTGCTGAGCTCCTGGTGGAGACAAGCTCCTTACCAGACAGTCCAGAGCTGGGGCTCAGCCACTGCTGCACCTGAACTTTGAACCAGTTTCCCTTAATAATCTCTGTAATCTCCACAGAGAAATGCACAAGAGACCAGTCAACAGATGTTTCATTTGGTCATGCATTCACTTTACAGAAGACAAACTTTTTTACATTAGAACACATCTCTCTCTTAAATAATTTTAATGGAAGCTATGGACTTCTAAAAAATTCTTATGAATATTAGTGAATTCTGAAGATAGTAATTCTATAATAAATGTTGTTTCATTGCTCAGATACCTATGCTACTGTTCTGGTGAGGCTGCATTTGAATTAAGCATTAAAAAAAAAAAAAAAAAAGACAAAACAAAACAAAGCAAAAAAGCCCACCAACATCTCTGTTACTGAAAACTCACAGAGAACTGTTATTTATGAGAAAATGTGGGTTTGTATGTTTGCTCATTTCTGGCTATTTCACATCAAAATAAGTAGCAGTGAGTTTTCTTGCTTTCCTTACTGATTAAGGTAACTAATTTGGACTTGGGTTAACAGACACTACACCAAAGTGTCTGATTTTGTACACTTTAAGTTTTACTTACACTCTTTCCACAACAGCTGCAGGATATCCTTGGAACCAGAAACCAGAGGCAAAAAAAGTCAGCAGTGCAGAATATTGAGAAGAGCCATGCGTGTTCAAAAGGAGAAATCCCCTGAAAATTGATAGGAAAAAAGCATCACCATAGAGTGCAAAAGTGGGACAGACATCAGATTTTCAATTAATTGCAGGAACAAACTTTATTTTTAAAGTCCTAGGAAGATAGAAGGTAGTGAGAATAAACTATTAATTCTAGAGGAAGCTAAAAACTGTGGTGGTTTACATCAGATAAAATTTGATACCTCCTAACCCAGCATGCGAACTCTGAGGAGATTTTGAAGATGGGAATTTAAGTGGAAACTTTCCTCTTGCTCTCTGGTGATAAATTATGTTCTGACAGTGTAATCAACAACGGTAGAAATAAATTTTCTCTTGGATCTTTAAGAAGAAAACCTGCTGGCAACCTCAAACTACGCCCCAGTTTAGAGCTTAATTATGTATCTAGTTTTATTTGACGGAATTGGCTTGCCACGACTCAATAGGGGAGGGGGGGGAGAAAACATGCCTCCTTGGTTCAGAGAAAGAAGATTGAGATGCTTATTTCTAACACCTTATTTGTGACTTTTAAGAAACTGAAATCCTTAGTATCGCCATTTGCAAACGGAACATAATGACATTTACTACTGATGCACAACTGCTGGGTTAAATTATTGTGGGTAGTCAGACCAGATTACCAGAACAACCTCCTTTTGTCTTAAATTCTGCCCTCCTTTAAGTTATTGCTATTATACAAAACTATATTTATTAATGTTTTTATGTATCTTTAAGAATCTTGGAAAGTCATTTTTAACATTCACTTGAGTCATGGTGTGGTTGTTTTGTTTTAATTAAGCACAAATGATAGAGTATTTCTGATGACAGGTGACCATACTACTGACAGAGACACAATGATACAAGGGTGGGAAGGATTTAAGAAAGGAAATGAGAGGGGATTTAAAAAAAAAAAACAGAATATAAAGCTAAGAGGGGAAAGAAAGCCTTAGAACAGAACCTCATGAAAAAAACAGTAAAATGGACCAATAACATGCCAGAATGGACAAGACAGCTTGGCTTAGAGTTGCTACATTTGAATTCCATACAAATGTCCAAACAAGTAAATCAGAACTAGTTATTTAGGCAACAGAAGAAAACACATCTCTGCTAGCAGATCCACCACTAAAGGGCATAATGTCAGAATTCTCAGTGCTGCAATCTGCATTTAGTTTAATTTGTTAGCAGAATTACTTTCTGAAATTTTAAATAATACAGTTACATGCCTCCCACAGTCACTCACAGCTAAAAGCACTTACAAAATGAAAGCACTGTGCAGAAAAATGAAAACAAATCTGTCACCCACACAGAAGTATACAAATCTCCAAATGGATAGAAATGGGCCTTTATCCAAATAGTTTGCTGGCACCACAACACTAAGCTAGTCTTTGGCTCAGTTCACTTCTGAAAAAAATAATTGGGGTTGTTGTTGAGCTGGACTTTCCAAAATCCAAACCCCATTGGGTTTTGGGGGGAGAAAAGCAGGAACATCAAGTTGTTCCACAGCTGCCTCTGCTAGGAAAAGCAATCCTCTCTGTTTTCTTAAATCTGTATGAAAAAGCAACTAAGAAAGTGTAATATTCTTTTTTCATACATTGCAAACAAAGTGAGTCTTCAAGATTTTCACCTTCACTTCACAGGCTGGCATCTATCTTAAAGACTATACCTTCTCCAAGCTTTTGTCCAGCTCTGGTACCAGAACACCCAAAAAGAGAATGCAAGAGAAAAAAACATGAAAAGAGATCTGCTTAACTCATAGCTACGGCTCCTATGCCACCTTGAGAAGAAACAGAGATACAAACAGGAGTGCACAGTACATGCAAGTACAGAAGTTAGCCACAGGAGGTAAGACTTGGCAAACATCAGGCTTGTGCAGGATGGAGTGGGTGTTTGCTAGCGATAATGTGTCTGAGAGTATGTGTGTATGGATATGTTCAGATGGTGGAACACTGGGAACACTTAGATTCCAAGACTTGTTCCTGAAAATGAGTTTTATTTGAAGTTAAGTCTGCTATGAAACAAGTCCTACCACATGGACCAGCTTTCAGATTACAACAGAAGACCTGGATGAAATACAAACAGTTTTTTCTTTCTCACGATTCTGTAGAAAATGGAGGTCTCTCAGTTCCATCCCAGTGTAACGCTGAGAAGGCTGAACCAATTCCTCTGCCACCCACAGAACTAAAATTCCAATAAAATTAAGTGGAATTAAGATATAAACTTAATTATGATAATAAAAATTAAGCTTTAGAGCCAAAAGAAGTGTTCTTTTAATTACTGACAGTAAGTAAAATATGAATGAATGAATGTGTCATAAATTGGAAAACCATTCACTGTGTAATAGAAGCTCCAAATAGGCTTACAGATGGAAAGTTAATGAGCTGGAAGAGAAAGAACAATTGCACTGGGAATGCTGGTTTTCATATTATTCATTGAGTGAATCTGAAGAGATCCCACTGTACTGACTTTTTCACTTCAGTTTAGATGGAAATGTACTGGCTTAACAGAGAAATACATTTGCATTTCATTTCTTAACCTTTCTAAGCATTTAAGAATATTAAATCCATTTCCTTGCCAGAAGTACTAAAAAAATATATATATATTTAATTGTCAAAATCATATACCCAGCATTATAATAATAATTCTTCCCAGGCTCATTAATCTCCAGGTACAGAATATATATTTGTTTGAAATATTAAATAATTTGCTTTATTTTACTGAGAACTGAAGTGAAAGTATAAACATAAAAAAAAAAATAAATCGTGGTTTGATCTGATTTAAAGAACATACTAAATTTTAACTTTTGATAAAATGTAAGCATTTGTAAGAGAAACCGGAAATGCATACATGTGGCAGAATCCATCTAGCATCATCTACCTCCTCAGCCAATATTTAGGACAGGCTTTAATGCCCATGGAACCACAGGAAATCCTGTGAATTATTTCAAAAAGCTTGGAATCAAGCCCTGCAGAAGTCACCAGGACTATTCATAAGTATAATTTTAAAGTGTAGTTGTATGCTTCTCTGCCTTGGTAAGCCAGCGTACTGTTCTGCTACTGATTGCAAACCCTAAGCCTGCTTTTGCCATACTGTGAAAAACAGTCTTCCTCTGTTTATCTTCTTCATTCAGGCACCCAGTTCCAATATTTTCTTCTAAATTTGTATGAATTATATTGTTTCTTTTTCTTTGAGTACCTGTCACTGTTGTTTTCTTCCTATAAAGCAAATATAACTCTGTAACTAGTGCAGGAATACATGTCTGAACACTCTCCCTCCAGTTGCCCTAAAGCTTTTCATTACATGAGCTGATAATGTTTTCAGATTGACATGCTTAAGATAAATGCAATTTTATCACGATCGATGGAGACAGTTAAGATTTGTCTTACAGCCCTTCAGTCAATAAATTAAGATTGTGCAAAGCCCATTTTTATTATATTCATGATTACTATTCCTTTACCACCATCCTCAGATTTTCTACCCGAGTGAACATTGGATGAACATAGATAAAAATTGAAAGGCAAAAATGAAGAAGTTGTCAAATAACTATGTTTCCTGAAACATTACAGAATGATTACAGATTAGACAGCCTAACTTTATGTGCCTTTATTTTTTTTTTAATTAAACTTTTTTTCTGCTTCTTAGTATCAGACATTTTAAATAAAATTCATAGAGGTAAATCAAATAGAGTCTGATGAGTTGCCATGTGGGGTCCAATGATGCCAGTCAAATGACATCGATAACCATTATTTTTTATCCAATTCTTCATATTTATTTAAAAAAAAAAAAAAAGGAGAGAAATCTTGTTTCTCTGAATACACCATGAGTCAAGTACAGAAGAATGATTTGAAAATACCCATGTAAGACTCCTTCATCCAGGACTTCTCTGCAGGTTTTCTCAGGCCTGTTCCCAACATTTGTTCTCACTATGGGTTTCATTTTCACTGCCATATCCTCACTTTTTCTCCTCTTTCAGATAGAGTCACATTCAACCAACAAGAGAGGAACAGACAGAGGCTTTCTTGGTGAATATGTGATATAGTTTGTCTGAGGTTTGGATAGTGCCAAGTACCACCAGCTCTCTAGGTGAACATGGAACAGCTGGTATTCTGTTTCATTTGCTGTAATGAAGAGCTATTTCATTCATAGTGTGAACAAATTTTAACCCAACACCTACAATTCATAAAATTCATCCAGCTAGAAGCACTAACTAGCTTTAAATTGCTCTGCCCACCTGCTTTGATTGCCAGTGCTGGTGATAGAAATTTATCACCTTAAGTATGGCTTATGTCATTGTGTCCATTCCAGGCATAATGGGTGATTGTAGGTTTAATACAGTTATTTTCGATTTCTGAGGTTTTCCTGAGTGCATTTGTTATTAGGATTTTGGCAGATATATAAAGATTTATAAAATAAATTAAAGACTTGATTGATCCTCTTAGGCTCATACTGATACAGTTATTAACTTTGAATTGCAGAAATTAATTTTTTCTTTTAGTTATTCGAGCTGATATTTTATCTAGTCATCTGGTCCTGTCAAAGAAAGATCCCTCATTATATTTCTTTTTTTTTTTTGTAATTATATTTTGTCAAATATGTTTCATGTATGATTTTCTATTTTTGAGCTTTTAAGAGAGCTTTTGCTTCATATATTGTTTTCTTTAATAAAATATAAAGATGGGGAAAACAATTTGTGTGTGTATGAGACAAAATAGCCAAGCTGTTGTTTGTATGGATATTTTTAAAGCATTGATATGGCATTTTTGGACCTAAAATATCCATGTGCTTAATTCAAGATGAACACAGCAATAAAAAAATGGCGGTTGGTGTTTTGTTTCAATGAATGAATTTGTCACATGCAAGCAGATTACAGAGGAAAAGCCATGTTACAAAATAGATATGAGTTTTCATCCTGAAAAGGGTTAAATCCCTGCTCAATTTCTTTACACATTTCTTCTGAAAGACATGAAACAATTTTCTGAGCAGAACTGAAAAATTCACTCAGCTAATCAAAGCTTCCACACATATTTGTTAGTGATTTTACTGCTCCCGAGTATATGGAAAGTCAGCTCACATTAACTTGATGCCTTCATTGTTAAGGTACAGGAGCACAGTGAATTTCATTCTTATGCACTGTTTCAGTCACACTGTAGAATAGCAATGAGTAAATTATGGACAAAGAAGCTGACTAAAAAAAAAAAAAAAACCAAACAAACAAAAACACACAAAACCCACGAACAAACAAAACCAGCAGCCATTGAGTAAGGTAATATTTTAAAATTATGGATATTGAATTATGCTGGTAAAGCATAATTTATGCCTTCCATAATACTGTGTCCTCAAGTACTTCAACTACTAAAGAGCAGCTTCCCTAACAGTTGTACATACTCCAGCTATGAATCCTTCTCCAGGAACCACAACATGCATAAAAGGGAGGAGACCAAATCCTGGCCTGATTTACAATAACATTAGTCAAAGGCAGGCAGTAATGCAAGAAAAATCTGGTATCATCAGCATTTTGAAGGAATGACAATCACTCCTTTGCTGCTTATCACTTTCCTGAGAATTCATTAATTAGTAAATTTGTTTTACTATTTTGTTACATAATCTGATAAACTCTTCTACACCCATTCCACTAAATAAATAGAATCGCAGAATTTGCAGCACTGAAGGAACAAGCTCCTAACATCAAGTTATGCACTAGATGAATTACTAACATAATTAGAATTACTAGAGGAACACTGTAGATTGTCTTGTCAATAATGTTTAACTCACAAACTGGTAGAAATTGCTATGAGTTTTGTTAGAATTCTTTTTTGAACTGCCACACTTTGCCAGTAAAAAGTGTATTTTTTGCCTTTGTATCCCTAACAATCAATTATGGGAGCCTTTGTACTTAGTCCACAGCACACACAAATGTTATATGACATTAAAACCATTAAACTTCTGGGGAACTGCTTGCCATTCTTATTGTTATACTTTGGGTAGATAAACAATACTGCAGAAAGTGCAGATCTATTAGTCATTTTATCTTTATTGGGTGCTTAGTTACAATTTCTTTATGTGACATGGGAACATGAACAAAGTCTGTGAAAGACAAAACTTGTCATGGATATGTCCACATAAAACAGTTTATTCTTGGATCATAAGTTGCTGTGTGCATATGTTCTTAGTGAAAGGTTCATAAGCTATAGAACATAGAACCAATTTCAAGTTGCCATACAATAGAAATAATTCTTTATGCAATGGAAGGCTATTCAATTAAATTATGAAAAAATGAAAATGTGTTTTATTAGCAAAATAGTATTGACAGTTTGTTTTGCTGTTCAATGCTACAAAGTAGGTTTGCGATTAAATGCCTGATGACAGAACATTTTCTTCTTGCATGTGGGTAAAACTAATTAATTAAAAAGCACAAAACAAAGTACATGCAATAATTTAACTAAGATACGATGAAAAATAGAGCTGATATTTCTGTTTGAATTTTGACCATGGTTTATTCATTATGCTTACAACAATGCTCTTTTCTGTTTGTGTTAACTTATAATGCTTAAAATGATAGGGTCTTTAAAGATGATACCACCTCAGGCAGCTTGGATTCAGTATGTCAAGTTCATGAACAGGAAGAAGAATTCAAATGTAGTATTGAAAATCACAAATGCATCTCATCAGCCAGCCAAATTTGGATGTGGAAGTAATTAGCTGTGTCAGAAGAATGAGTATTCGGCCTTGAAGGAAATAACAAAAGTTGCATAGAATTTGCATACAGCATATGAAATATGATAATTTCTCTGTAAACAGATGTGTTTTCAGAGTTGATTTACTGTCATCACTAAATGATGAGGATGTGCATGAGTACTGATCTGATGATATTAAACTATTTATTTATTAAACTATTTATTTACTAGAAAAAGAGACAGAGAAACAGTCTTCAGTTAATTGAACAAACTTTAATAAAGAGAAATAATTTGATGCTTGAAAAGAGGTAAGAAGTTAAAACAGAAAATTTTAAAATAATCTGGACATGAGTGCTGTAGACAAAGAAGGGATGACATTGATTGGAAACTGAGGGGAAGGTTGCTGATGGTTTCAGAAATGGTGTGCAGAGAATTCATCATTGCAGCCTTTTTTAATATGCTTTTTATTGCTAACAAATTTTTGAACACTTCTGCTATATTTAGGTATGTTATTACATGAGTAAGTAAAAATATTGTGCATTCCTTATATCTTAGGCTCAGAGAGATATAAGGAAGAATTTTAAATCTGAGCAAACCTTTGTACCTCAATCCATAGATAGACATATAAACCAATGCTGATCAGCCTCATATTCATTACAGTTAGCCAGAATTGGAAGTATTTAGGACTTCTAACACTAAATTATTTGTATTTGTGTACCTAAATGCAGAATATATACCTTATTTCCAAAATACCAAAGTTAAAAAATTCCTCCTGATGGAAGATAGGGGCAAATGGATGAATTTGAAGAGCTCATGTTAAGCATAGCAGTCTGGAAGTCCATCTTAAAATTTTTCCTTCTCTTAGATTCTTTCATTACTTCATGAGATATAAGAACTGTGTTTACAGAACCCAGGAGCTCTCGCTTGTAATGTCCTCTCTGATACATCTTCAAAACTATGATGTTTTGGCTGTTTGCATTGGATAATGCTGACTCCACTGCAATTGAAGACAAATTTCCCATAGACTTCACTAAAGTACAGGTTTCATTCTTTTCATTAAGAATACTGTTTCTGGAAGGGAAGAGGAAGTTGACTGAGATTTTTAAATTATTCCATTTTAAAAGTAAGTTTAAAGTTCTAATGTGAACTTTATTCTTTTTCTTATAACATTTTTTACACCTAGAAACATGCTTCTCTAGTAAACTCTGGACATGAAAAACTTTTATCAATCTAACACAAAAACAAAACAAACCCTTGAATTTTTAAAACCATATATATATATGTAAAATTCCTTCCAATGAGTGTTAAGGAAAAACTTCAGAGAAACAATGACACTATGCTTTACCTTTGACATGACATTTTTGTATGCAGCCATAACCATTGAAATAGCAAGGTTCTTGCTGTACATCAACATAAACTTTGGTACTGGATAAGTAACCATGTCAGCTGAAATTCAATATTGAAGTTTTTATGGATTATTATTACAAAATAACACATTTGTGGGATATGCCTGAAATTTTAAGAAGACAAAGTTTATATCTATGCATTTAAAACGTATCTGTTCTTATTCTGTGACAGAAGTTGTTGTCTTCTGATCAAATAATCTCAAGTAATGGCAACAGGAGATGATCTGAATCTATACCTATCTGAGTTTAATTTTATTGAACCTGGTTGACCTGTTCAAATTTTAAGAGACATTTGAATGCCTACATTTCTCTTTAGCCTACTAAAGTAGATGTCAAGATACTACTTAAATGAACAGTGTGAAATTCTAAGCAGTGTTGGTAATGTCAGCTAGACAAATTGCAAAAAGGAATGAGAAAATAAAATATGAATAGATAATTATAAGAGAATAAAAAGGGTCTTAAAAAGATTTTTACACCGGACGAGTTAAATAGATTAACAACAAAGTTACGACAATTTACACTGCATATATTTTATTCCGATTTTATCTTTTGGAAGTTTTTGATAATGATCACAATCATTTCTGTTCAGTCATTTTCACAGCCCTCTTGCATCTTCTATGTACTCTTTCAATGAATGTACAAGTACACTCTAGGTAAGATTCAGAAGAAAAATCTGGATAATATCATGATGTAGGTGCACAGTTCTGTATCCTGGAAACTTAAACACTATTGGAAGCTGATCTTGTGCCTATGCTGCTTACATAGAGAGCAGACTTGTTTAGATCAACAATAAAAATAAAACATTTGCCTGATACAAATCAGTTTTTAACTCAGTCCCCTGAACAAAACCTGTTTATCTAAGTTTTATACAGATAAAAGAGAGCAACACTCTACGAATGCCCAAACTCTTCTCCACATAAAGAGCTTTAGATGTGCAAAATAAATCTGTCTCAGTGTCTTTTGCATAAAGATTAATCTGTTTTTCATTTCTCAAGTGCAATAAACTATGACTGTGATTTTCAGCCCAGATATGGGGATATTTGTATATTTCTTCGCCATCAAGTCCAGTATCTTTCCTGTCTTCTCTCTGAAATACTTCTATTCCAAACATTCATTTCATACTTGCAGTAATTTATGAAGTGGTTATTCAAATAGGCACATATTAATCTTGAATATAAACAACATTTTAAAAACTGCTATAGCATAAAGAAATCATATAAGTGTCCACACAGAGGAATATTTTTGGAAGTTATAAGTTGTAGTAACTGATTTTAAAACAGATTGTAGAAAAATCAAAAAAGGTACTTGAGAACATATTGAATATAAATATGTGAACATGTAATACAGTGTTTTAAATATTTTGGGGAAAATAAATTAGATGTCATTGCCTGTGACTCTTTGGTTAAAAAAAATAACAGACTGTGTAGAACATTACAGATCCATTAGTTCAAATATAGCTTTTAACTAAGGTATTGACAAGAAAATTCGAAATTTCATTAGCAGTATTAACGACAATTGAACTGGAAGATGTAAATCCATCTCCTATTCTCTAATTACTCGTTTCGTCAATTCTGCTTTATAAAGATAGTTTTATTTATAAATGTATACCAAAATGCTGGGCTAATACATCTGGATTTATTTTTTCCTATCTCCGGAGTGTATACAAAGACACTTAACTTCTATCTTCCAGAGACACCTGCAGAAAGATTTGATCAGATAATTTTTGAGTATGCATCACACTAGTTTTGTGAGAGTGATAATAAATCACTGATATTTCAATCCTAATCTCACTAAGAAAATAATCCTTAAAAAAAAAATTCTATTCATAAAATAATCAGTCTTCAATTATTGTTTGAGTAATGCTCACTGAAGTTTCTTTACATGCCATTAAAATTCAATATTTGAAAGTAATACAACAGTAGCAATAAAGACCTATATTGGAATGACAAACGCTGGAGTTTGGAGTTTCTGACATTTAAGTTATCTATTAAATATAACTAGAGGAACCATCTGGAGAGCTATTGTATATAGAATGGCCTAGTAAATGTGATTTGTCATGATGGTATGCCTTTAAATTATTTCTGTATGACTGCAGTCTGAACTAGTAATTTCTTTACTGATTTTAGAAAATTCAAATTTAAATCATTTAAATCCCTGTACTATTGCTTACATATGATAGTATTTGACTACAATTATCTCTGGATATCTGACTATAGAACCTAAATTCATTTCTTAGCTCAATAGGAGACTAGAAATGCAAATTTGTTTACAAATGAGCAGTGTCCTAGTGAGGACAGGTTGCTGTTGCTTGGTGCCTTCACCTAAAATGTAAAAATGGCACTACAAATGCCAAAATGCTGAATGGAGAGAGTAAGTGTGGGAAGAACTCCCACATCTTCTTACAGATATGATATGAAGTGTTCTCTCTGGAATCAACAAAATTAATTAATCCAGGGATTTTATGCTTAATTATACATGGTCAGTCACCTCAATATTTACAACACCCTGCAGCACAGTGAATAATTTAGGAATAATTCATGCTGATTTCTTGGACTAAATCCAGTAATGATTTTACAAATGCACTGAATTCATTATGTGAAATTATTTGAGAGAAGGGGTAAATTTCCATTATCTTTCCACATCTGCCAAATTCTCTGTTGAGCAGTAAATTATACTTCATTGACATCCCCAGCCTCCCAGCAATTCTGATTTCACAGCGACCCCTGATCATCACCGGATTTCTGCATATTGTCTCCTTCTGTGGGTTCCAACACCTTCAATAAAGCCTGCAGAAATCCTAACTGGCTTCTCTTGCCCACAGGCTGTGAGAACGAATAAATCAGAAAGCCTGACTTCCCCATAAACATCAAACATATGCTGTTGCACTGATCTTGCATTTTAGAAATTATTTTTCTAGGTCTATGACCCACTGTGACTCATCAGTTTACACTCCAACTAATATTCCATGAATTGTGACTGAATAGTCTCTAAATATCTTGGCTTCATATTCCTAGGGCGATTTAAAATTCTTAAACAAGTCACAAAAAAGTATTGTAAACAGTGTTATTTTCATTTTCACTTAGCCGTACTCGTGACGTTTGACCCTGACCCAGCATGTAAAGCAAGAAAATCAGAGCATCTATCTTGGCTCCATTCCAGACTTCAGCTGGTGGCTTACATGTCATTAGACTTAGGTAATTTCATAGTATTTCATTAGAATTAGACCCTCAAATGAATCTAGCCATCGTTGGTTTATGAATCATCAGTTGTAGTTGGGGCATTTCAAAGCAAACCGTACATGCTTACTAATAAAAATACATGCTCTAGGAAGCCTGAAGAACCCAAGAACAACAATGAATAATGGTCACCAGAGACAGGTGGTATGCAGTCAATTTAAATAAAGCAGTATTCAAAAAATGGTTTGGTTGTTGACCCTGTTTTACCTCTGGAAATCATTCTAACCTGTAGTTAGGTTTTTAGAAAACATTCTAAATGTACCTCTTGCACATAAGAGAATATCACTGATGCATCATTGCTACATATTCTTTGACCACGCACTTGTTTTCTTTCTTCCAAAAACTCTGAAGGAACAAAACCATGCATATTAAAATAAATTTTTAAAGAAACTGTAACTCAGAAAACCATATTATACTGTAGTCCTTTCAATTAATAATGTCACAGGCAGTTGAGCACCATGGAATTAGAAGCTCCACAATGCACTACTCCACATTTCACAAGCAAAAAAGTATGACATACAGAGTCTTATTGCTTAGAAGAACACTGGAGCTTGAAGATCATGCATTAAGTTTGAGCAACATTGGTGAAAATGAGATCTCATTCCCTCATTATACAATCCGACATCCTTCATCTAAAACCAAATGAGATAATAAAGGAAGAGAGAAGAGATATATTTTCTGCATAAAGAACCATATAATCCTTTATCTAATTTAAATAATAGATTCATAAAATCTTTTTTTAAACATCCAACTAAATGATGCAGTGAAATATTAATAAATCTGCATATTTAATAAAACTAATACCACATGTTAAATGATATCCAGATTAATTGATATCCCTAGAGAAATACCAAACAATACTAACATGGCTGTGGTTATCTGTTGGATCTGAAGTTTGTAAAGGGTTGTATATAGAAACTGGTCTGAGTATTGTGCGGATTCTGTCACGTGGTGTGTAGCAGCACAGCATTAAAATACTGGCTTTATTTTATACTTGCATATATTTTTGTTGCAGAGGGGACTGTGCTGATGTTTGAGACTGAGTTGTAAGTGAAAACACCCTTAGTGCTTTACAAGACAATTTCTTAACTTCTTCTAAGAAAGGAATCTCAACCATTCTTGAGAATCAATGTGATGGGGTGTTTGCAGGTGTATGGAAAGCATTTACCTCACACTGGTACGGACATTAGGGCCTAAATGCGACTTTTTATCTTCTCTGACTACTTTGCAGCTGTGTCAAGTATAAATTCCCAGTAAGAAATAAATTGTTAGAGAATATTGTTTATTAAAAATCAAAGAGACATTAGAGGCAAATAAAAATTATCCTGCATTTCCCTTGAGAGCCCTAATTAAATGGAAATTGAAGAACAAAACCCACTGCTGGGTGAATTCCTGACAGAGTGAGTGTTCAGAAATAACAGGAACAGTAGCAGGAAAATGTTTGCTGTTCGATTCAAGCTGTGGAGTGTTTTGCACATTTTCTATCATTTGCAAGTAGCGCACAGCCAGGAATTAATTTTTCTCTATAACAACTCTGCTGTGTAAAAGAGGGTCTTCAGGCTTTTAAGAACAGAGAACTGAGGCACAGAATTTAAGATGCAAATATAAAATACACTATATCAAAGTATCTGTAAGGAAAATTATGCAGACTGTAGGCATGTAGTTTCAAATCTGAAATCCTTTAAAACCTGGTCATTGACTATATATTTCAGGAGATCCCTAAGGCTCTAAATGCTTAATTCATGTGTCCTGTTTGTCTGAAGAATTCGTATTTTCTCAGAAGTACCTTAGAGTTGAGAGTGCAAAGCAATATGATTAGCTAATTAGTCCTTAATCCCAGTCATTATATTTAATCTATCTCCTTTCTAGTTACTGGGAGTGGCAACGGGAGTGTTATCTAATAGATCATTAGGCTGTCTCCAGAATTTAACAGCAAGTACTACATACTTCAAAAAGTGCAGTGGAAGATACAGATAAAATACACAAACACTCTTTGGAAGAAGGACTTCACCTAGGAGTCTCTGTGTTAAAAACTAGGGTAATGTCCTAGCAAAATTTATTTATATCTTCCCATTTGAGAAAATAACAAACACTAGAGAGTCTGAAAAGAGGTGTATTAAAATAGGGTAAAATATGACAGTGTAAAGCATAAGGTCATATGAATTTAGTTGATGGCTAAAATAGGAGTTTATTGGAGAGAGAGAGGTGGGGAAAGACTCTTCAGCTATCAGCTAACCATGTCATGCAGCCACAAAAGATATATGGTGAACAGAGCTAAGTGTAATTCCATTGTCCAAAGCACTGGTGACAATGCACAACAAATAATTTGCAGAACATTAGTCCTTCAGTTACAAAAAAGTTTAATAACAGCAATAAGCATTAATTATCTAGACTGAGAAGAGGCATGAAGAGACAACCTTACAAAAAGAGGCTCAAATAAGGTGGCAAGCAGGGATATAATTGTTTGTAATGAGTATATCAGCAGGCAGGACGATAAACACATCTCATTGAAAGGACATACTTGAAATAAAAGGTTGTTGGAAAAAATAAACAGGCATAAACTAACAAGGAAAGGTCTCTAACCTACAAAACTGTAGTTCTGGAATACAAACTGGGGATAAAATTTGACTTTTGATTAACTAAAGAAAGATGCTATGGTGCATAGATTTCTGAAACCGCAGCAGACTGGGCATCAGAAGCTCAGGAGGTCACTTCTCATCTCATTTTCCAAGATACAAGTGGAGAATGTTCGAAGTAAAAAGTTTTTCAAGATTTTTAAGTGAAAAATAAAGGAAAGCTTGGTTAAAAATCACAATATTAATGAAAGATAAAACTGAATAAAACAATACTGCATATTGCAATGCTTACAGTTTAAAACATAAGGAATGTAAATCAAAATACTGAATATGCAGAATGTTGTCCAATGAAACTAGTCAATGAAACTAGTCTAATATCCCTGAAGTTTATAAATATATGAAAGCAGTAAATATGTACTGATTTTCCACTGCTGATACTTGCAGGTTGTACATTTCATAATATATTTCCAATTTCAGAAAATAATGTATATTTAATGATTAATTTTCAAAGATGTAAGTTTAGAAATTAATAGAGCTATCCAAGCAGAAAAGGTAAAAGAGCATGAACCTTCCGCTATTGCGGTCTGATTCACACCAACAACCACGGGAGAATGACTCCTAAATTCATACACATTCAAAACTATGTTGTCAAACAGTTAAGGGCTCTATGTACCATTTTTAATCTCATGCTTACCACTAATTCAAAGCCAAGTCTGTTTAATAAGCTGGAACCTTCTGAAAGGAGACCACCCAAAGACTATAAACCCTTCTCAGCTAAAATATCAGTATTTTCAGAATGAAGAGGAAAATAAACAAAATTTAGAAGGTAAACAATTTCATAAGTAGATATTTCTACACAAATCTGCCTCACAAAACAAAAAAAAACCAAAAATATAGACATGATAAAATGTTTTCTCACCTGCTGGACACAAAACAAACACTGCCTGAGATTCTAAGTCAGCAGTTTACCAGCGATCTTTTTTTTTTTTTTTTTCTGAAACATTTTATTTGGAAAAGATTTTGTGGAATATTTTAGTCTTACCAAAAAAATTTTTCCATTATAATTTTTTCAACCTATATCTGATGTTTTAGAATATATTTTTAAATTGCAGAAAATTTAAAATATAAAAATAAATTTCAATTAAAATATTCAATTACTTAGCACCTTGCTTAAGAGAAATAACCAAATACAAAGAAGCCCCTTAGGTTAGTGAAAGAAGCTGACAACTGCAGCTAAACATGAGTGAAAAAAAGGACTCAGGGTGATTAAACTTTGGAGGGTATTTCCCCAAACAGGAGCCAACACTGCACTTAAGTTTTTTTACTTCTAATCAACATTGTTGACTTTTCTGGGGGAAAGGTTTTAACAAATACTTCAATGTCAGTTGATTCTTTGTTCAGCATCTGCAAATGCCATGATCTGTTTTCAGTTAGCCTTGCTTGAAGGGCAGCCTTTGACATTTCTGTGCTGTATTAAGGTAAACAGAAAACAAAGAAAAGTATGTTCCATACTCAGATTAGAATTTGGAGTCGTATACGTGATGCACACTTAAGCACATGGTCACATGAGATTTGCCATCTCAGAGGAGATGGCAAATAAAAGAAGGAACTATGGGCCAAAAATATCTGAGCCAGGTAGATACTGGTTCAATAAATATATCATGGGATGAAATGCAACACCGTGTGGTGTAAGGAGGTCTGAATGGATGATCTACTATAATCTAACAATCTATTCCAGCCTTAAATTTTAAGGCATTCTGCAGCCTTTCTCCCGCACTGGTTATTTCTGCACGCAATTTTAATTATGCTTATGGGATGGTTCTGCATAGCACGCTATGGCTGGGGTATGTGATAGAGGATGTCTTTCCTGACGCCGACAGTGTTTTCTAGTTGCCTGTGATGGGAAGTAAAGCGTTAATTAAGCTCCCCATTGCCCTGTAACTGTCAGGTTTGTTTCAATAACTGCAGAAACCAGCATCATAGAAATAGGGTTATATATTAACATTTGAATTCCACAGATTTCTTCCTTCACCCTCACATATGATAGTTGTAGAAAAGATCATTCTCCATAGGAGAATTGTATCAAAGAATTATGTATACTAGTTCAATATAAGGAGAAAATTTCCCTTCCTTATATTTTAGAAAAGTAATATTAATGGAGTTGATCTGAATATAGAAGTTACGTTATTCCACATGAGGTATTTCTAAAGATTTTTACTGTCCTTTGTTGGAACATAGGGAAGTTCATAAATCAACAAGAAATAAATTGTTCCCTTGCTGTTATATTATCTTGTCATTTCACTAATGTAACTTCTGTATTGCATCCAAGGAAAACATCTTTATTTTGGTTGAACAAGTTAATCAATTTGATCAAGAGGCCATGATAACAGCAAAATTGTCATTCTATCATGCAACTGTATGTTTCACACTGTGTCTCTTGAAAAGGAAAGAAAATTGCACTTTGTTTAGTTATAGTGCTTTATATACAAACCTCATTTCCTCTGTTTTCCTGTTGTCATGTACATTCACTTGATCATCTCCTCTTTCTGCCTCATGGAGTAAGGCAACTACTCTTCCACCAGGAAACAGGCAAAATAAGACTGATTTATATCTGAGTTACAATTCTCATCAAATTATCATACTTAGTAGATACCTTCTTACATGAAAAAATTATTCTATTTTAAACACCTTTTATAAAAGTATCAAAGCCATTGAAAAAGCAAAGAAAACAATGTTTTGTCCAATGCTTACTAAAATTGCTCCTACAGTGCTTTAAAAACATTAAATTAAGAATCAGCATTCCCTTGGGAAACAAATGAAGGAGACACTATGTTAGTAGATCGCTCACCTACCACAGCATTGCCTCTGGACAGCAATTGCTCACAACAGCTAAGAACAGACAGTGAGAAAAGAATCTCACAACCAGCTGAAATGGCACAGGGAATTTGGGAAGGCAGAATGCAATTACCTGAGATGGAATTTCATTGGAATGCTAAGGTTATACCAACAGAGCAGTAATGGTCCCATTAGAGCCACCTTGGAAGTAGAAAAGCAGAACTTGAGTATAATAAATACACTCAAAGAATTCAGGGTGTAGGACACAGAGAAATTTCAGTTTTCCTGCCTCCCCTAGACTTCACACTGGAATGCACCTTGTCCCTTTTGAAGCATTTTTTTTCCTTTCTAGTGGTCATCATTATAGCACCTGAGGGACAGACCTAAAAGAGGACTGACATGCTAAGAGGGGCATAAACAGAATTTAGATACAAAAAGAAACTAGAACCCCAAGCCTGAAAACCTCCTAACTAATCTCAGCAACTAAAGCACAGCCAAAATCCAGAAGGGTCTTGAGAACAGTGAGGGGAATATGTGTTGGAGAGTGTACATTGTCCTCTTATGTCCTATAGACCATGCAACAGATGACATACATTAGGAACTCTTTTCAAGAGTCTCGTTCTTTATCCTTCCAGAACCTGAACAGCCATGAAGAAGGCAGATGCCGCACAGCCCCATGATCTTAAAGAAGCTCTCAATTACAAGGTAGTTTTCAATACCTCTGATTAAGATAATAGGACTATATTCTTAACTATGGATTATTCTTGTTGCAGAAGTTTGATCTAATGTCAGATGCAATAAGAAGGAAGTTGCAGCATGGCACATCACCACCTCACTAAGGTGTTAGGAAGCACATAAACTGTTTGAATACATTATTTCCTTGTCATCTTACATTGCAACGTGTTTCTTTCTTGATGCATTTAGGAACTGGTATATAATGAAGTTTTAATGAACTGGAATATGGTCTGTTGCTCCTAGCAAATCACTGTGACCAGAGCTGACCTCATTAGGAGACTATTGTTATGCAAAGGACTAACCATTGGCCAAATTCCTTCTGTTTTTTTTTAAGCATTCATAATGAATTTAAACACTAGTTTCTATGTAAACACAAACGTAACATTGACTGAAGAGGAGAAAGTAAAAAGCTGGTTTGTTACACATAAAATTCCATTCTGAGAACAGCTTGCAAAACAAGCAGAAAATACACTTTCTAAATCCTCCAAAAATATACATCAACCATATTCAGCCATTAATAAAGCTGCAAATTGCCTCCTGTAATTTTGATCCTATCTATGATCCCAGAATTCCAGGTGGATCGGGAATTTTGTATATTTCTCACTTCTGCTCAGTTGGAGCATTTCTGTTTTTATTGGATTATTTGATTCTAACGTCATTTGCTGGTTTATAGACAAGGCTGTTGTCCTTACATCTATTCAAATTAACCCAGATTTCAGATGCAGTGCAATTTCAGTGAGAACAGTGTTGATCTTAAGTCTTGTATACAGAGGGATCAATGTTGGGTCCACAGAGCTACTGTCCCAAAGTGATAGGGAAGAAAACCTTCATAATACACTCTGCTTAGTGTGATGTGTTGTCATGAACATATTTCAGTTGTTTTTCATCTGTTCAATTACCTCTGGTATCTTTCCTTTAGGACTCAGTGTGTTGACTCTAATCTGTATGTTAAAGAGCCGTGTTTCATGGAACTCGTTTCCCATTTATCAATGCAGGGGGACAACATAGCCGTCCTCGGAACAGTTTCCTATTTCAAGACTCATTCTCATTCTTAGGAATAAAATAATTGGATTTTAGAGTTTAATATAAAATGTTATTTTGGTCAAAATTCTGTATCAATGAGGTAGCACAATGTGAAATTGGCCTACTTCCCTGAGACACGATGTGTGTTTTACCCAACTTCAAAGTTCTTGCTGTCTGATGAAAAGGTGGAGCTACATCTGGATATTGATCCATAAACTCTTATATGCAAAGATAGGCAGCAGTTATCAGTGATTCTGGATTTATCATGGGACAGAAAGACAGAATCTCTAAAGCAGACATTGTGTTGTTCAGCAGCTTATATGACTCTATATCATTTTCCAAACAGTTGTTTTTCAACAGACTTTGATTTTGACTAGCATATGGAGTTGCTTGGAGAATAAAACCTTTGCTATCTTGGAGATCAAAATGCTTTCATAGTGGCAGATCTATCTTATGGGCAGTAATACATGCCATCAGTCTGAATTCACATAGTATATTATCTATATTCCACATGAAACTAAATAAACAAAAATATGCTCCTTTAAATCAGGTAATATCCCACAGAATTAACATCCCCATCTTTGAACTGATGAAAAAAAATACACCAATTATTATGAACAAATAAACTTCTGGCAAACACTATCCAAAGAAATACTGATGTTAATGTACCTGGGCTGTAAATACGCTTCTAGTAGACTGTATCTTCATTTATTACTCACAGAAATTAATTTATAAGTGCCAAAAGTTCTCCATCCGGGTCAATTTGCATTCCATTCAGAGGTACAGCTGCTTTTTCTAGTTTAGTCCAATACTGACTAAAAATGTGATGGCTTTCATTATTTCATGTTTTCTTACTCCTTTCTTGGTCACTGTATTAAAGGAAAATACATTTTTTAAAAAATCTCAAAATTCAATTTCTTAACGAAATATCAATTGAGGGTTCTCGGTTTTGATATATCCATATCACAATGGTTTAAAGAAGTAGTGTCCATAAATATATAAATATAAATGCATCCAATAATGCAAGCAAACATATCCACAAACAAATATGTCAACATATAGAAATAAAAGGTATTTTTCAAAGATTGAGAACTCTGATGAAGTGACATTGACCAGCTACTAAAAATAATAGTGTCCACAGAGAAGTCCCAATGACCTAAAGAAGATAAGGCAAACATTACTCAGACCATAATTCATCACTGTAAGACAGGACAGGGTCCATTCAACGGATGCAGCTATATTCATTAAAATTCAATATCACTGCACTGCTGCCTAGTGATGTACTTAAAAATCTTTAGCTTTACTCCCTAAAGACCTTTTGGAAATTGAACTTCTTGACCCCACACAGTCTTGTCCAGGCATACACATTATTTTGATTGTCTGGTACCTGAAAAGGTCCTGATGAGGTCAAAGTCATTATCTATAAATTTTGAACACTAGAGAGAGAGACGAAAAAAATGGTTTAACTTTTTCATATCCCTAAAACATAGTTTTGGATAAAGAGTACTTTTTCCAAGTATGAATAAATATGATACACAGCTGATATATACTTTTAAACACAAATTAGTCTAGGGAATACAGTGCCTAATTGAACACGTAATGTCTAATAATAAATGTACAATAAATATTCCAAAGTCAGAGACAAACAGTACAAAATAAGAACAGAGGTCTTCAGATCATTTATACTTGTAGTCACTGTAGAGATATGAGAAAAGTTCTCACAACTGAAACTTTCTTTATTTGGAATAGATTGAAGAATCTTTCTCTTACAAAAGTGTCAGTAGAAGAAGCTCCAGAAAAAAAAAAAAAAAAAAAAATAAAAATAAAAACAAACAGAAAATGAGAAGACAGAATTCCAATACCAGAAAAAGTTCTGAAAATTTGAAAAATAAAATCTCAATATTATAAACTGTGCTGCTAAGCTATATTCCTTAATATTTTATTAGTACTGAGTGAATGAAACATGACAAAAAAGCAATTTGTTTTTGAAAGGCTCTGGTGGTAAAATATTGAAAACTGTTTCTGGCATCTGCACTGAGTAAACCAGTAGAAACTATAACAATCACAGAAACACAGAAATATAGAATTAGTGAGGTTGGAGAAAGTCTCTGGAGATTGTCCAGACATAGTCCAATTCCTGCTCAATGGAGGACAACAGAAGCCAGTTGCTTATGGCAATGCCCAGTCAAATTTTGAATGTTTCCAAGGATGGAGACTCCACACCTCTCTGAGCAATCTGTTCCTTCTTCAATCACCCTCACTGTAAAAAAGTTTAACCTTTTTATGTGAACTCCAGTGTGTCCATGTCTTGCTTGTCCTGGGGAGCCCAGCAGTGAACACAGCACTCCAGATGTGTCTTACCAGGGCTGAGCAGAGGGGAAGGATCACTGGCAATGCTCTTCCTAACACGGCCCTGGAAGCTGACAGCCTTCTTTGCTGCAAGGGTGCATTGCTGACTCATGCCCAACTTCTTGTCCACCAGCATCACTGGGGCTTTCCCTACAAAGCTGACTTCCAGATGGCTGGCCCCAGCCTGTAGTAGTGCATGGGGTTATTCCTCCCCAGGTGCAGGAGCACTTTAGGGAAAGAAGTAGTAGCATGTGTGAAACAACCTGACATTCAAATGCCCAGTACTTTCTACTTCAGCAGGTATCTCACACGTTTGTGGGAGCAAAGGAGATACAGGGAGAAGTAGACAGGAGTAAAGGACAGACACAACATAGGGTATTTTGTTTGAGGATGGTGCATACATTGCTTGACCCTGGAAGGTGGATATTGAACTGTAGGTCTATGACAAACAGATAAATGGAGAAACGCCACTTTCTGTAGAGGAAATATACCTTGAAAATGAGTAAAGAAGATACAGATATTGAAGTAAAGCTACCGGTAGATATCATATTAATATTTGCAAGTTGGGTGTGTTTTTTTTTTTCTCCAAAAGAATGCTGAAGCCTGTTTAAATTTCTTTTCAACTGCCTGATTTAATTTTCCATGTGTCCATTTTGCCTCTCATCTTCCTTGTACCATCACGTCTGAAGGGATTTTTGAGGAAGTCTGAGTTAAATAACAACACTATACACCTTTTCTCCTTCTTGTGTATTTTTCATCTTTGAAGATCAGAATACTTTTTCATCTCCATCAGTAAGTAAATGAAAGTCACATCTCTCTTAGTCTTACAGAAGGCGGCATAATCTTTGCCTTTTGCGCCCTTCTGCCAGCATGGACTACTCCACAGTCCAGGGAAACCACTTTCGTCTTTGCAGTGGTAGGAGCTCAAAAAGACAGAAAAAGCTGCAGAGCTTCACAGAGCTATTTGAAACACTCCTTGCACATGAAATGCATGCTGCTTTGGGCACATGGCAATTCACAGGACACAATGGACACCTGCCAAGCAGGTATTTTAGCAGATCTGGCTGGCCTCAAGAAACACGGCCTTTGCTTTTCTTGGTGTTACTTCATTGTTTCCCAGAACACTTATGTTTCAGGATAGTATGCTCTCCGTGCAGGTACGCAAACCTGAGTGCCTTTAAATGTTCAAGGTGTAAGCTTACTAGGAAAGCTAAAGAGGCTGGACCCCGTTTTCTCTGTAGCACAGGCCAGCCACAGAAATGAACGTAGTCCTGCCACTTTGGCTGGGTCTGGTGCAGGCACAGTGGTTTCTTATCAGACATTATTTAGGATGTGAGACATTCAAACTGGCAAATGATTCAAGTCCAGAATGGTCACACAGAGAGCACAGAAGTGTTTTGAGTAAGTCACAGAATACCATCATTAGATGATAAATCCAAATGGAAGAGAGAAACTATAAAGAAAGTGACACACGAGTATTATCTTTACTACTCAAATCTTCTCCATTTACAAAGTAGATAAAGCAAGCTTTTCTGGTTTATCTCTCACTTCTTTCAATTTGGAGGAAGTTGTTTTGCTGCTTTCTCAGGTTTAGAGGTCTCTCAGACATGCCACATACACATAAGCAGAAACTAGAAAATTAAGCAATGAAAAAACACTGTCTTCTTTGCTTGGTTACCAGACAGTTATATTGCTATATATTTACTGGAGCAGAAATGGCTAATTTGGCTTGAGTCACTTCCTTATTCACACAGTTATTTTAGTGCTGACAGTACAGAGGCTACAAAAGCAGGGCTCAGTGGCTTGTGTTTTGTTCATCTTCTGCCTGACAAGCTGTTTCACTCTCAGTGGTACTAAATCACACACTCAATAAAAAACAAGTTCAGACTCTATAAAGCTCAGACACGCTTGGCTTTGAAATGAACAGCTCTTGATATTTCTTAGGTTTTTTTCATTTCTTGATTAGAGATGTGGAGATTTTTTTAAAAAGAAAGAAAGAAAGATTTTCAGTCAGGAACATGCTGTCACATTCTGAGACTCCCACAATTTCCACCCTGGAAATAGTAAAGTGTGTGCTTAACTCAAAGGACAAGAGCAGTGTGACTGTGTTCTCAGGCTCTGGCCTAACACCACTACAGTCCACTTTTACCCTGCTATATAATTCACTATAAGCAGCAAGTGCAAGATACAGCAATGTACAATCTAATAGTCAGAGCACAACTTCAGAGCGCCAAATCCTGCTTATCTTATACTTGGAAGTGGTGTCACTGATGTCAGAGAAAATGCTCAAGTGAGATTGCTGAACAGTCCTACCGTGTCTTATCTTTCCAAACTAGCATACATACTTTCACGGGATGAATAACACAGCTTCCTGTACCCACACAGCATTATGTTTTTAAAACTGCAAACTTTATACAAGCCCTGTATAAGTAATATAAACAACAATATGTTTCCTCTTTTAACATATAAATCACACACACAAAAATCAACTCCTGTTTTTGTTAGGGTTTTTTCATCTTTATTATCAAAACAAAAATACATTTCAAAAGAAATCATTATTCCCTGCATTTGAAATGATACTTTGCTTATCTTTTGCTGCACTTTAAAACTTCAGAAAGATGCTGGCTCTCATCCAAGATTGCGACTACCCCATCTTTGGTAAGGACCTACACATGGCAATAAGATATCCTTAGGATTTCTAGGTGTTTGTTTTAAACAAACACTAATCTTTTTTTCTTCTTTTTCTTTCTCAAATGAAAAGGCTATCAGCAATGAAGTGGAATTTGCCTGTTTTCCGTTATTAAAACAGTTCTGCAAAATGCAGTCCTAATCACAGCTCACTTTATCAGTCATATTAGGGTATCATAAATTAGCTTCTAGACTTCCCAAATGACACTTGACTACATCTCCCCTACACATACTTAAAATTAGATATTGTGTAGATGCTCACAAAACATGCCCAGGAACAAACATTAATGAACAATGTTAGATGGTTCAATTGTGAGAGTTAAATGTGATAACTTATTGACTATCCACTAGCTCAAGCTGCTGCAAATTTCAGACATGAGCATATACATTAAATACAAGACTTTTTACACTCTTTGGCTCATTGTCCTGGACAGGTATCTGTCGCGGTTGAGACGGACAAACGACATGGACCAAGTTCTTTCAAGATGAAAGTAATAGGTGCCATTTATTGCTACAAGTGCATTTTTATACAATTCTACCAGTTCATGTGTCTTTTCACTATTGGCCACAAGTTACAGCACTAATATCTCATTGGTTAATTTTGCTGTCATCCATGTTATTCTTCTATCCCCTTCTCTCTCACGGGTATATCTCTCCTTTCTCACGGGTACAAGTCCATACCTCCGGATACTCCTTTACTCCCATCTTTCTCAAGGGTAAATCTTAATATCTTCAAGGCTGATCTCTACTCCCATATTTTCTGTCAAGGACTCCACAAACCCACTGCAGTTTCCCACAGGTATCCTTTACAGATCTAGATGAGCAAGGAAAACATGATGATGCTCAGCTGCTTGTTGCTGACAACTGGATGGGTTTTGCTGTCTTCATTTCTCTATATGTGGAGGCAACATTCCCCAGTAGTTCCAGTCTACTTAAACCTGTCTTTGCCTGGTCTGTAGAGGAAACTGTCCATATGGTCCTTTCTATCAGGTGAGCTGTTGGGTGGTAAATCCTACCAACTTGCAGGGAATAAAGAGGACACCAGTGTCTTCCACCAGCACAGATGTTTGCAAAGTGTCTGTCCCTGCCTTAGTAAGAAAGTTGTGCCAGTAAAATTAAAGGTCTTATTTGACACTTAAACGGTTAAAGTTGCACAAAAAAGATTTGTTGATGTTCTTTTTACTTTAAATTCTAAAAGGCAGGACAATCTTTGAAAGAGGAGTATCCATGAGGGGAAAACAATTTATTTTAAATATTATAGTACAACTTTCCCTTGGACAAACTCAATTTCTTCTAACTGTGAAGCTGGCATTATCCACCAATGTTACATTTTTTAAATCATTCTCTCCTGGTCTAGAAGAACAGATCTGTTGGAATAAATATCAGTGATGACTACATTTGTGGGGTTGGTTGATTGTTTTGGTTTAATTTTCATTTAGAGTGTTAAATGTCAAAATTCTGTTTACAAGTGCTAAAACCACCCACATATGCAAAGTCACAACACAGCAAGTTTTTAATCTTTCCTACCTCATGCCCAGATATTTCACATTCACCCAATCTAGCCGATTTTGTTGTGATGACTTTGATTATACCAGCTATGCACCCCACTGTAATCCAGAACACACCCCACAGGAGACAGGCAGGGCTTGTAAAGGAGCAGCATAAGAACCAAAAAATAACCTCAAATCACTATTTTCCTCTCACCCATTCTTTTCTCATTGTTTTGGTCATGATTTTCCTCATTACATGCTATGGCTCACAAGCTCCTCCTTCCTCAAAGTACCTCCTGATTTCGCTATGCTTTGACAGATTTCCCACATTGAAATCACAGGGTTAAGGAGGTAATCTGATGCAAATGAAACTAAATTGAACCACCAGAATGGTCCACATGGTAAAAACCTACCAACAGGAATCTTCTCAGGCTACTGAAGGCAAGGAGACTTGTCCAGTTTTCAAAGGGTCCTGATCGCCATAAGAACCCTTTAGGATGTGCAGCAAAGTACAAAATGATAATTCCTCAATCTGTAAGAAAAAAAGCAGTGACTAGACAGGTTCCCAGTGCTATGTCCAGTACTGCATAGCTTTGTTTCCCAACATTGTCCAGAGTGGACATTGTCTAGAGAGTCTGTCAGAGCAAAGTATCGTTCCTTTCTGGCTTGTGTGCACAAAATACCTTCCCACTGGTGCAAAGATATGGGGAAGAGAGCCGATGAGCACTTGGATGTCAGCTCACAGGGAAGGCCCTGTGTGCTCAGGAAATGCGCAGTGCTCCTGAGGGACCAGCACAGATTTAACTAACATGTTGTGTGTCCACCCTTAAGAAATATTGAATAGATAAGTGTGAGAGCAAGGAAAGGAAATGCATACCCTTTTGTTATGTGAAATCCAGCCACATACCACATTACAGTGACCTTCTCGGGTTTTCTGTGTTTTGATTGCCTGCTGTCCCATCCACCTCATTCCTCAAAGGTTAATGAGACTAAACAAGTAAGAAACAAAAAGGTCAGTCAACGAAATGCTGATCTATTGACAAAGCCTAAGGAACACAAAATGCTGTTGTTCCTCCATTACTGATACCATGCTAGGGCAAACCCATACACACAACTCCTTCAGAAAATTTTACTGTGCATGAAGTAGAGAAGTAACCCTCTCTCAAGCCCAAAAAGCTGAAGCTTTAGTGAACCAATTGTTTTACACACTCAAGGCTAAAGTTTCTATTTTATTATAACCATGGCATGGTGAAGAATGACGAAGAGAGAACTAGGGATGAAGTCAGGAAAATAATTCTACCTCTCTAACTAATTGATCACAAAAACGGTGTAGGTACATGCGAGATAAGATTAAAGTTTGCCTCCCAAATGATCATGTCACCTCTGCTCCTCACCTCCAGGCTCAGGTCTTTCACCAAGGCCACGTAAGTGCGGGTTGTCACAGAGACTCTGCTGCTCTCAGAGGTGATACAAGCATGTGTATTACAGCTGGAGACTTTTGTCTTCCTGTCACCAAGGCTGACAGTAGAAAAGGGCAGAGAATCTCTCCCTCAGTCCAAGTGACAACCAAGAACAATGCCTGAAGAGCAACTTATGATAAGAAAACCTTTTCTTTGTAAAAATTTGATCACTCAGGACCCCCACTTTTCAATGGATATGGCACTTCAGTCAATAGGAAGAAATGTCTGGTCAAAATGAGCAAGGAAATAAACATTCGTTCCTTCCCCTTACTGTCTGTTTGAGCGGGGACTTGAAGCTGTTATTTTTAATAAGAGGAGGGAGGATTTGTTTCAGATTCAGCACTCAAGTTTCATGCAGTTCTAACTTGTTTCAGAAAACTGCAAATTTTTAATTTCCACAAAATTTTTAAAAATCTATTCCTAGTGTTGAAAGCAGAGTGAACATTGGCTTAAAATAATCTGCATTGTTTACCTAACACAGATATCTATTTAAACTTGTAATTTATTTCTTTAGTTACATTTTTTTGACAAGCAATGGTCTAAAAGAAAACAATAGTTTGCAAAACCCTACCTGGATTCCTTCTCTAATCAACAATGATGCTGAAAACAGAATGCTATAGGATTATGGAATTGAATAAAAATGGCTAGAGCATCGGATTTGAAATTATAGTCTATAAACAATCATGTGTCTGCAAGAACGATGTGGAGAGTTGATGTGGAAAGAATATTGTAAATTTATGTTTGCAAAACTGCCCTTTACAGTTAAAGAATTTTAAAGGTTAATTCAGCAGATGTTTTCAGCAGTAAATCTAAACAGGGAAGGAAGAGGGAAAAAAAAAAAAAAAAGGAGGATTGAAAACGTGTTTTCTTAGCAAAGTGAACTTCTTTTGTTCTTTGATGAAATTAAGGGAAAAATTTCATTATCTAGAACATGTCACATGTTGCATGGTTAAAAAAGAAGAACGAAAATCAATGAATAACCTAACATAGTTGAATCCAGTGCTTACAAAGAGTAAAATCATACAAAGATTTCAAAACACTTTCTCATGTTTTATAGCTCTCTCCAATCCCTTTCTGTTCTGTTGCCTTTTGTAGGGATGGTGAGCCATCCACACCTGTCACTAAACTGCTAAACAAATAATGTGTCTTCCCTTTGCATGGACCACTGGAAAGAAATTGCTGCCTGGTGCTTCTATTACTTCTCCCTTGACATAAATTATGAGCCACTTACAATGATGTAATAGGACAGATTCTTTTTCTTTGACTAGAAACTTACATTCTGAATACTCTGGAGTTTTGATTAATGTTTCTGCCTCATTTTTTGTGAGAGCTAGGAAACTAAATATAGTTGGTACTCAGTAACTGCATCAGTATAGCGGACAATAATGAGACATGGCTGGGAACAACCGAAGGTTTCAAATTACTAATGGCATAAATGAGACCTGTTACAAATCTGGAGGCTGAATCAGAATGAGAACTCCATCCTCAGTCATAATGGTGATGGAACAAGCTACTATATAGTCAGAAATTTTGAGCACAGAATACTAAATACAGCACTGCACCAGTAGTTGTGTGATCTGTCTCCTACCACTGAGAAGTACTTTACTGAGGTATTTCTTCTGTGCTAAATTACTAATGGCTGTTATATTACCTTGGAAAAAATGCAGATACAGGAGGCAGTCAGTGCACTGGAGGCACCAGCCAACAGTTATTTTCATGTTTGGGGACCCCAGGCAGTGCAAACGTGGTGAGCATTCACAAGAAACTTGTGGATTTTTTTGCACTGGTTTGCACAATTAAGTAGAAACACCAGTTTCCATACAGAAGCTGGATATAACAGCAGAAGAAACACAGCATAGGAAAAGGAGGGTAATCTGCTGTCGTTTTGATTAGCTGTACACACAAGGACTAAGTTCAGAGTCAATTCCTATAGTTGAAAATTCCTCTTTTTGAAGAAAAAGCTGGAAGTTATCCATTATCAATATCTATTCAACTACAGTAATATTACTGGCACTTTATTAAACCCATTGGAAGTAAATTTGCTTGTTGTTCTCCAGACTACAACACTCTGTCATCTAAGTAACATTTCAAAGTCTAGATCTGAAGGCCCAGATGCACACATTTCACTGTTTCCATCTGACCAGAGATGGATGCCTGAAAGTCCATGAAACAATGTCTGAGCCTAAAACCTCAGGGTTTACTGCCTAAGGAAGACCTTTGCTATGTGGAAGGGGAAAGTGGAGCAGGAGAGACTCCAAAATGGCACCTGGAAGAGATGCAAGGAGCCCATCTAATCTAGCCCTCTGCATGGCCACTGGCTTTGGTTTACAAATGAGCTTCCTTCACATTCAGATATTTCCTTATGCACCAAATTCCTTTGGGACAAAGTCAGTACACTTGCCTTTTTTTTGCAATATATTACTTTTTAACAAACAAACACACATACACAGCCCTTTATATATGTATGCAAACACATAAATAAAGATTATAGAGATAATGTATGAAGCGGTAGTTGGATGACACATACAAGAACATAATTTAAAAGATAAGAAGACCATCAAGGTTGCTGAAAAGAAGGTATGAGCTTATACGACAAGGTTACTTGGCCAGGTGCAGGCAAGAATATTTATTTCATGGGTTTTATGTACAAAATGGACCACTAGGATTATTTAGTCTTAAATTTTGAATAACAGAATTTATAAATTCTGTTACAAGGCATTTGCCAGACCTTAGTTGCAGCCTGGTAACATCATCCCAGAGGAAGACAAAAAAGGTAATAATGGAAATATTTTTCTGCTGTTTTAAGGAGTTAGACAATGCAATGTAGGTCTTACCACATCAATTAGACCATTGTTAGAAATATAATCCTGTATCCTGTCAGAAAAAAAACTATGAATACAGTTAAAAGACAATTATGCAAAAGCATGTCTATGAGGGAAAAACTATTTTCTGCAGTCATTGCAGGTTTCTTTTAGAAATCAGTGATTGAATTTTCCAAATAGAAAGCTCATCAATATTAAAAAGAAGGCTTTATTAATTACAAAATAAATTACCTAGTTCTTGTTGATTTGATTAAACATAATGAAAAAATGAGTCAGTTAGTGAAAACGAGAATGAGATAAATTAACTGGTTTCAGACATACCTTCTTAGGGGTGTCTGTGACTTTAGAGTACACAGTGATGCAAATAGGCACAACTGTACTATCATCCCAAGCACAAAGATGCGGAATACCTCCCTTACTGCATGTGCAAACTCCTTCTAGTTACAGTTCTTGCAGCTCAGCATTAGTCCAATGTCGAGATCTTAGCAAATTTTGAGGTAGCACAACAAATTCACTTACAGCCCACTAGAGATCCTTTTTAACAAAGGCCGATGTAAACATTTTTACTGCTACAACTGGATTTGAATTCCTTTCTGCATAGCAAAATTGCAGCTGCATTTTTAGTGTGTTGACCCTGGCTAGCTACCAGGTTTGCACCAAGCTGCTCTATCACTCTTCCTTCTCAACAGGACAGGAGGATAAAAACATAACAAAAAGCTCATGGCTCAATATAAGGACAGCGAGATGACTTACTAGTTACTGTCACAGGTAAAACACTTGACTTAGGGAAGTTAATTTAAGTTCTTGACAATTAATCAGAGTAGGATAATGAGAAATAAGAAACCTAGAAACACCTTCCCCCCCACACCCCTCCCTCTTCCCAGACTCAACTTCACTCACAACTCTTCTACCTCTTCTCCCTGAGCAATACAGGGGGATAGGGAATGAGAGTTGTAGTCTCTGCCCCTCCTTGCTCCTCACAATCTTCCCCTGCTCCATCATGGGGTCACTTTCATGAACTACAGTCCTTCATGAACTTCACTATCATGGGTCCTTCCCATGGGCTGCTGTTCTTCAATAATTGCTCCAGCATTGGTCCTTTCCATAGGGTACGGTTCCTCAGGAGTGGACTGCTCCAGTGTTGGTCCCCCCACAGTGTCACAGGTCCTGCCAGCAAACCTGCTGCAGTGTGGGCTCCTTTACATGAGGCCACAGTTCCTGCAGAACCCTGCTCTAGCGTGGACTCTCCACAGAATCCCAGCTTCCTTAAGGGCATATCCGTCTCATCCAGCATGGGGCCCTCCATAGGCTGCAGGTGGATCTCTGCTCCATTGTGGTCTTGCATGGGCTGCAGAGGGACAACCTGCAACACCATGGTCTTCACCAGTGTTTGCAGAAGAATTTGCTTCAGCACCTGGAGCACCACCTCCCCCTCCTTCTTTACCGACCTTGGTGTCTGCAGGACTGTTTCTTTCCTTTTATCACTTCTCTTCCCCAGCTGCTGTTGCACAGCACTTTTTGCCCTTTCTTAAATACATTATCACAGAGGTGTTACCATTGTCGCTGATGGACTTAGGTTTGGCCAGTGGTAGGTCCATCCTGGTGCTGGCTAGAACTTGCTCTGTCAAACATAGGTGAAGCTTCTGGTGTCTTCTCACAGAATCCATCCCTGCAGCCCCCCTGTTACCAAAACCCAATGCAACATTTTAAAGTTATGATCAGCTATGGTGACTCATTCATAAAGAATTGGAATATTTCCTAAATTAGTGTCATAGTGGGATTTACCTAGGAAATGCCTGCCTCTGATTAAGTTGGTGATAGTTAACTTCCTGCATTAGCTAGCCTCACTTTCATGGTTCGAAGTTTATTGTTATCTCAACAAGAAAGAGTTTTTATCACTCAAGCTCTTTTGAGAGGAAAACCCCTCTTCATTCCATGGATTCAGGTGATGTCAGTTTCCTGCAATACTAACATTTACCTGCTAAAAAAGGAAAAGCTGCAAACATTTCATTTATTTCCAATATATCACTGTATTTCAAAAAGTATTCAAAAATCTGTATTAAAGTACAGTCCTTACAGGGACACTCAGAACACTTAGAATACATTTGCATGTAAACAAAGAAAATAATTGTTAATTAAGACCTAGTGTCTTCCTTGGTGATTTTCAAATCCTGTTTTGATATTCAAAAGGTGTTTTTTAATTGCGCTATGGAGGCTCCAGTTAAAGAACTGATTTGATAAATTAATTTTAAGCTACATGAAGCACATGGGGGTTCAGTCCTCTACTCTCAGCCTTGATGTGCAGTATTTCCCCCTAAATTATGTGCCACTTGAACTGGTACCATTGCACCTACGATGTTCTGCATGGCCAAACTAGGTCTTACAAAGCTTTAATTTTAATTTTGTTTAGTCTCCTATTAGTTTAAAGCAGAAAAAGTGTTATTAAGGAATCTGCTTTAGTTTCAAGTGTACACTAAGACTATTTAAGTTTGCTTTAAACTATGTCTCTAACTACCCAAGGCTCAGAAACCTGGTCAAAGTGACCTTGCTTAACAAGTCACTAGTCAAAAACTAGGCTGTGACAATCTGTCTACTCCAAATCTATAGCAGTGCCACTTACTTCATTCTTGTTTAGCTGAGACTTAAGTAGATTTAACTTGTGACTTGTCATATCTGGAGAGTGCATGAATGAGCAATTATCATGGTCATATCAGGCTAACTTGTATGTTTATTCCTTAAATTAATACAAAATTACCCCTTTGGTTTGCTTTAAATAAAATTATTTTTAAATTATTCCATTAGTTAAGACAAACACACCCTTTTTTGTTTTCATAGCAATGAACTAACTGGTGTTTTTTCAAGGGTGGGAGCATAACTTATGCACTGATTTAACTAAAAAAAAAAGAGGGGAGAAAGAAAAAAATGAATAAATAATTGAATTAAAAGAATGTGGCCTATCACACATAAAAATACTGCTTTTCTTTGCAATACATTAGTTTCAAATAAACAAACTCTTTTTTCCCTTTGAAATAAAGTCTGTATTTGGAACAAGACGCTGTAAAATAATTTATGTTTTCATTAAATAGCTATTTAATTTTGGCCTGTTGATCTGCTAAATTTGTGGTTGTATAATTGGCATAGCTCTGTGGACTTTGAGAAAAGTACTAATTTGTAACTGATAAAGAGCCAAGCAATTTCTATTCATCACTTGTATAATGAATTTTATTTTCTTGACACTTTCTATCAACTAATTTCCTTTTTCTTTCCAGGTCTCAGAAATAATTATTTTTTCTTACTGAAAAATAATTCCTTCCAGAGATAAGATCCTTTCTGGTACATTTAATTAAACCAAACAAGGTAACACTGAAAGCAGAACCAGTCTCGCACACAAAACAAAAGGGTGACGATTGTAAATCAATACAGCAAGGAAGGTCAATATAAAACTATAAAACAAATGCAATAAAAAATGCCTACTGGATTAAGATCTGTGACCACATTAACTTAATTTCCCCCTTCACACCTCAGCAGTTATTCCTAAATTCTGTCTTAAGCAATTCTACTGCAAAGTTTCTGCACTAATCCAGAAAGCAAAGTAGCTTATACCACTGGAGACCATTAAAAATTTTATACACAATATGACTATTAGAAAGACTTCAAGATACTGCTATATAATTAGAGCATCAAAAACTGCAAAAGCCAGAATGTCATGTGTCATGTCTCGAGGACAGCAGTCTGTACCAGGCTCAATACTTTCAGGCCTGATTTTAGAGGAATGAGGGGTTCTTAGTTCCCTGAAAAAACAACTGAATGAAATTACAGCTTCAAACCAATTGTATGTGTAAGGTGGCTTCACTGCTCTTCCAATGCATGAGTGAAAGAACTCTCATATATATCTAACTTTATAATGTATGTAGAGGAGCTTTGAGGTTTGTATCTACTTTAACAAGATTTTTAAAGACAAATAAACTATAGTGAGAGAAAGACATTTTTTAGTCAAATTCCTAACAGAAATTTGTTTTGCTAAACTAGCATCAAAAAGACATTTGGATGGATGCCCCTTTATTCAAAACTTTAATATTTGGGAAGATTTTGGTACAGTAGAACCTCATTTTAGGTCTATGTCTTCAGTTAATTAATGGAGGTACTTTATCTGCAGGTATATGAGTAAATTTATTTAATTAATATATTGATAAAAGAAAAAAAAAAAAAAAGGAAAAATTAAAACTTTAAAACACATTTACTAGAAGTTATTTAAGTGACATCTGGCAGAACAACTGGGTGGTGGGAGGCTGATATCATATTTCAGTTGTTCATATTTATAGGTTTCAGATAATCCAGTGTTTCATGCATGTGTGTATTGACTTTCGATTTTTAAGGTCATTAAGATGGTAAGGACATCATAGGCTTCTTTGTAAATAATAGTGTAAATACAATTGTTAAGGACACTTCACACGTGATTCAGGGATTTCAGTAAAGATATTAGCTCCAGTTAAGCACTTCTAGATTCAAGGACACTCTGTGTCATTACTGGCATTTATGAGTAGTTTCAACAAAGCTCTTATAAATTCCAACATACTGGTATTAGTGAAGTGACTCATTTCTGCTGCTACCAGTATTAAAATTTCAGAATATTAATGAGAGAAAATGTAGTTAAGCAAAACACGGTCTGAACTAGAAAGAGATGAGGGTAGGGTCATATTGAGTGTATGCTACTATCAGTTATAATATGCTGCAAAAAACTCTCTACGAGGAATGCTTCTGGTAAATGCAGAGTTACAAATAACAAAGAGAAATTCTGCATATTACTATAGTGCCCTGCTCTGGTTTTAACCGTGGAAATAATTTCTACTGTACTGATGGGAAAGCTGACCAAAGAAGATATGTCAAATATGTCAGAAATGGAATTGCCTGCTTTTTGTCCCTTGAGAATGTGACTAAAATAGTAGAATCTCCTAAACAGACTTATAACCATAGAGATACACTCACAATGATTTTATTTACGTACACACGAATGAACAGTCTAATTTCCTTCTCTGTATTTATGGACTTTCTTAGGTCCGCTGACTCTCTTAAGTTAAATGGCATCGGACTCATAGCTAAGGCTCAATTCTGACTTCCATCTGAAACTGCCACTTTTGTCACTTCAAAATGCAGGGCACATACCTCCTCCTCTCAATTGAGGATGATGACTCTCATCATGAGTTGGCATACAAAAGCCAAGTAAGGCAAAAGAATGGGTGGAAAAGTCAAGAAAAAAGGCAAGGGAAAGTTGGAATATTAGGTAATCTCGTCAACTTTGAGGTGTCCTATTTGTAGGGGTATGATTTTCCCCAAAGGGAAAAACATTTAGTAGGAATAACTGGGAAATGGGATTAATTCATATTTTGCCGACCTCAAACTGAAAGTCAAACAAATTGTTAGTGAAATAGGGAAAATTCAAAGAAGCTCTTTAGGCTATGTTTGACACCTTTTCTACATAGTTTACTGTGAAGGTCCCAGAACATCTTATATTGATCCTATGGAAAGCAAAAATGGAAGTTTCTTCCAAGGGAAGAGTTCACACTCCCAGAAGTATTTTTGCTATGTGCACGATGGTCACACCATATTAAGATTTCATAAAATCTTGCTTCATTAATACTGTAGTTCCCCTATAATCACAGGTTCATTAATGGAGATAATTTCTGTAGCAGGCAATTGTGCCTTGATCAGTAAATCATAACAAAAAATACACTGAGATTTTCATAGCACTTAATCATTGTTTTTCTGAATTAAGTTTGTTGTGTTTCTGTATTCAGGTACCAGTAAGTCAAACTATCCTTCTATCATATCAAGTTGCACCCCTAGACAATTTTTTAATTATGTCCTTTGCTATGTTATCTTGTTGTTCAATGAAACAATCATTTTGCAACAGTTAGTGACATATCCAGTTTTAGGAACACTTTAACAGATATCTTTTGTAGACAGTGCACTGATTTTCCATTCTGTAGCTGTTAGGTAGATATTTTTTTCAGATATAACTTCATTAATTTCCAGTAAGTTATGCTGAGCCTAGCTCAGAGGAAAACATCTGCTGGTTTATTTCTTCATACTAATGACCAGCAAAAGTTGGAAATTTTGAGTTAATTTCTCTTGGAGTAGCAGAGGTTCAAACTCAGTTAAATTGATATTGGAAGAAGAGGAGCTTGAAATGAGTCTTGAAAGCCAAAATGCTCAGACTGAATGCATTTCTAATGTAACTTCTCAGTGCAGATATGCCCCACCCAGCAAAATAGGCCCTGTCAAGCAACATTGCCATGGAAAAGCACTTTGGATACTTTTTATCTGCCTCATAAAGGCGGGAGGAATCTAGAATGATTTTAACTACTCACCAGATAATGAAACTAAAGGTAAGTCAGAATTGAAGGACCAAAGATAAAATTTAAACAGTAACAGGTCTCAAGCTATTTGTTTGTTTGTTTCTTTACTATAAATGGCATGATAGAAATAAAGCCAAGCCAAAAGTTGGAAATACAATAGTGGAGTAGCTGAGACTTATAGGAGAGAGGCAGCAGAGAAGATTAAATTATTACTTCTCTGAAGACCATGTCCTATACAGTTTGATCTGGTTACCAAAGGAATAATGGACAGAAACCATTCACAGATTTAACTGCAAGGCAATAAAAAACCCAAGAGTTAACTGTTGCTTTGAGAAGGAACACTATAAGTGTCTTGGGGGATCCCATTTTGTTTGTATTTCCTTTATTCTGTTTCATGTTTGAGGACCTTTCACCGTACCCAAAAATATTCTTGTCACTAATGGCACAAATTTCCCTGTGCTGTTTTTTCCACATCAGCCTCACTAGTAAAGGCTGAACAAATCAAACTACACCTACTTCCCTCTACTGATAGTAGCACTTCCATGAACAGCTTTCTGTTCACATGACAAATGAAAAAAAGTGAAATTAAAGCTGTTGTAAGAGATGATGACACTTTCATTTTTCATAATATGCAGCCACGCTAAGTTGAACAAGCATGGAAGTGCGTTTAACTTCAGGCTGGTGTTACTATTTTTAAGGTGTTTATAGTAAATAGTGTTAAGCACTCATCAGTGTATCAGAGTAAATATCACGCAGACACATGACAGTTTTTCATCAAAGTTCAATCCTTGAAGTCTGCCAAATTCTGACATTTGCAACAACTGTTAGGACTGTACAAAACAGAGACACTGAAAAGAGAATGAGCATTTTCCGAGGTTGTTTTTCATAGGCTCTAAGATAGATATGTCCTGTTTTTAACAAGCCCTTATTTAGAGTTCCCAAGATTAGCCTCTAAGCAACCAATCAAGTAGCCTTCTATCACCCTGACACAAAAAGATTTGGAAATAGTAATCCTTTGAATAAGAAGATATCAGCATTTGGAAGCATGCAGAGTTGTAATAAAAAATTCCACTTGACTTGGTGCATTGTTTCTAATTCTTTGCTTGAAAATCCCTTCCCACTGCAGAAATGATAATAGTGTCTAGACTTAGTGTACTTCAACTACATCTGATGCTAAATGATGTTGTCCTCAGAATTTCAACTGAAACAAATGCGTTAATTGTAGCTGAATGTTTTGCCTGATCTTTTTGTCGCTGTATTTACAGACAGAAGTAACTGTGTATATTTCTATCTTCTCCTTAGAGCTTACACAATCATTCCAATTGCTTTATTTTACAGTCTGGCAGTTACTATATGGATTTTTGAACATACGCTATAGAAGAATATTGCTGACACCTCATGTGCACCATATATCAGTGTGCGGTACAGTCCTACATGTACATTTCATGATCATTCCTTCCCCTGTGAGTGAAGCAGGTGTTGCAGGAGACATAATTCTCACTAGCTCTAGCTGTGAAGATCACATTTTGCAAATACTTTTGTCCCTCTTGCAAGTCATATGGTCAACTTCTTTCCATTAAATTTGCTTTTGCTAGTTGAACACGGGTAGGGATGATGCAGAAGCTTCAGAGCAGAATCAAACTCTGTACCTCTTCATCAAGAGCTTAAAGCTTTTGGAGTTCACCAATCTGTACTTTGCATTAATAAGTATCCATTTACAAATTTAAAAGAAGCCCATTAAACATATACTAAAAATTAATATGATATTTTAAAGATCCTACTTACCATTACCGTATGAGATTTCTTTTTAAAAAATAGTCAGTTTCTGCTTTTAACACATCATTAATTTATTCATGTAAATGAATTTTCTTTTTATAAAATACAGTATCTTAGAGGACAACAGAAATTCCACATCCAGCTCTCACATAAAACTATACCTTTTAGTCGTACTAAAAGACATACAAGCTTTATGAAGGAAGCAAATATATTACTCACTTCGAACATGGACTTATCTTGCTTTCTTTATAAACCACACTTTTTTTCTAAACTAGGTTTTTAAGTTTTAGGATATTTCCTGAACTGGAAGCCAAATTAGTGATTAAGTCATACACCAAAGTTCCAACTAAAGGTATTCAAAATAATTTTTCTTCTTATGTCTTAAAAGTTTTATTTGCTAGCCAAATGTGGAGTTACCTTGATCTACATTAGAAGATGTGAGTAAACTAGTAGAGGAGTTGCAGCTACCACTGATGTGTACAATCATTTCTATCAGTACTCTTAAAATTCAGGCAACTACGTTCTCTTCTAACATAGATCTGAACCAGAAATATAATTGGTAAATCAGATGTTGGAAATCCACTTTGTAGGGGTCTTCTATGAAACAATTTGTTACTGAGTTCCCCTGTCCCACCATTTTCCAGGAATCAGGGAAAATCTGCTTGTAAGGACAGGAGAATTCTCAGATTGGCAAGGGTGGAAGGCAGACCTGTTGGCCAAATTTATGATTACATTGATGAAATGGATACATTTATTTTGTAGATATATGTCAGCAGAATGACATGTTTACCTTAGACACCATGATTATTTCTCCCTTAAATAAGTCCTGTCTGAGGAAGAGCACTCAGACATAATTAACACATTATAGGCTGGAAAACCTTAATGCTCAAGGACATAAAGTTTCACATGCAACTTTAAGGCAGATTAGGGTCTATTCTTACTTTCCTCCATCACAGGACATTCACTACTTTTTAATGTTTACAGTTCTCCAGCAATTTACTTAAAACAATTCTGTATACATATGATATAATAATAGATATTATACAGAATATATTATGTAACATAATATAGTATCTTGTATATAATTTTGAATTGTTATATATATACATTTCATGTATCATAGAATAACATTATTTTTAAATAAATATTTTAATGTATTTTTATCAACGTCATCCTTCCTCCAAGTATCAGAAGCAATCACACACACAGCAGAAAGAAATTATAAATGCCACTTGGGGAACTAAAGGATACAAAGCTTTTGCTGAAGCAATTACAGTGCTTTATTGCATGTTCATTTTTCCTACTGGTGCTATACCTCAAATTAAACTAGCAATTTGCAGGACAAAAAAGATGTGAAATTTTGCTTCCTAGCACTTCGTAAGTACCACAAGCCACTTGTAGGAAACCTTTCCCCTAAGACAACAAAAGAAGACAAAACCAGACTCTATCAGATTTATATGACAGCCTGAATACAGCTTTCACAAACACAATCATCAAACAATTATTAAAAAGTGATGAGTAGCTAGAGCTTTGATTGAAACTAACAGGAGCCCCAGCTGCCCTAAATCTTTAAGAGCCATCCAAATTATGTCCAGTTCCTTGAAAAAGTACAAGTGCTGCTGAAGACAGCAAATCCTAATACCAGCTAATATTGTAGCACGAAGTCAAAGTCATTTTCTGTCAGCTTCCATGGTTTCTTCTAGGCATATGGAAAACCAAACCAAACCAACCAACCAACCAAAAAACAACAAACACCACAAAACAAGGATTGTGACTACTGAGATGAAAAATAAAGGTAAAAATTTTGTGGAGCACAGCCCCAGCAAAAGGAAATTGGGAACTTCTGCAGCAAGCTATTATCCAAAGAGGAAAAGGAAAAACAACATGCCTGTGTTACAGAGGTGGAATTATCTGACTTGTTCCTCTTTATATTCCAGCAAACACTGGAGCATGGAAAACAGCAAGATGTGACAGTATAGAAAAAAATTATGAAAGGAACAGACAAGTTTTATGAAACTAATGTTATTGTGCTAGTTCTGTAAACTTCTTCATAATTACAAATGATGTCTCTTTAATTATTGCACTAAGTCTCACTCAGCACTGCAGAAATCGAAATGACATGGAGTGGAAAGCTCTGAGTAATATGGTGTTAAGCTAACAATTCTTCTAATAGAGATTTGGGTCTCCGCTGCTGAAACAAATAAGAAAATAAAACAACCACAGCAGCTGCTTCCATCTTTACATTATAATACTGAACTGTTTATTTCTTAAGGACAGGCTATGTAGAAGTCACAAGTGAATTTTATAAAATGGCAGGTATTATAACCTGTGAGATATCTCAGGTATTTGGGCCACAACCTGAAACGTTTATGAATTGTTATGGAAAACACATCCAACAAGAATGGATAATTAATACATAGAATTGATATGTTTTGCACATCAAAAAGCATGAAATATTCTGTAATATATAAATCATCAAAGAGTCCGAACTATTGCAGCCTTGAGTACAGTTGTTTGCTAACAATGACAAAAAGACTAGCAAAAAGGCACCCACACACTAGAAAACAAACCAAAACAAAATAAAAACACCAACCTGTATGTGTAGTGGAAACAATAGCTGTGAGCCCATGTAAAATAACACAAGTGAATGAAAACTCCAGTAGCATAAAGAAGAGGTGATCTGAATTGGGCTACTAGAATGCCATACCAGGGAGACTTTTTTCTTCTTTGTGATTCCCTTTCCTATCACTTAGTTCACTTCATTCAATGCACTCATAGAAAAATTACAGTTTTAAAATGTAGCTTTGGATTTTCCCTTGGAGAAGGATTATACAAATCTCACCAGAACAAGCCCACAGGGCTGAACTTCGCCTAGGAGGAGTTTCTACTATTTGTTGCAGGAAAACACGAGTTGATTCTTGTGAACATGAGTGATTCTGAGCAAGACTCTTATTAATACTCAATTAATTGTAGTGGAATGGAACAGGGACAAGCAGTAGGTCTTTCTAAGAGCCTGTTCTCCTCGAGACTAATGTAAATGGCAGAGCCTGCAACCATCACACTGCAAAACTATAGCACACAATTTCTGGTGAGAAATGGAGGTGTTGAAATTTTGGCACTGTATACCTAGTAGTCATTTGAGAAAAACTTGGGTAATTTATGTCAGGACACACACTGTAATGAGCTGAGTTACTAGCTAAACGATTGCAAATGAATGTCAATTACACCATGTATTGTTTATGGACTGTGCACTTGCTTCTCATATAGGAAAGACTGACTGCAGAGAAAATCATGAATTTGTTTTAATTTCTGTTGTGCGGCTTCTGACCTACTCTTTTGGCCTCAGAGGCTGGGAGCAGCAAAGCAGAAGAGAAAAGCTTCAAAGAGCCGAAGATCTACAGATGTATGGAGCTCCAGCTGTAACCTGTGGAGTCCCAGACAGCTCTGCATCTCCATGTCTGCTCCAATTCCTAGTTGAAGTATATCCTGTGACAGATGAAGTCTGTCTTAGTGGATCGTGGGTATTATGTTTTTTCTTTACTACTAACAGTCGTGGGAAGCCGGGCCAGCACTGCAGGATGCAGATCAACAGACCGGAACATGCCTCCAGTGAGGCAGCCGGGCAATGTCTGACTTCAGGAAGATGTTTCAAAAAGACAGCGCATTTATTCTGCGAATGAGGAACGAACCAAAAGCGATGGCATCCTCTGCAATGACAGTACAGTGTCAGATCTAGGAAACTGAGGAATCTGGCAGAGTTTTGCTGGGAACAGCCACTTTGAGGAGCCACTCTTCCTGCTAACTTTTCCTATGGACCCTATAGAGTCACCAAAGCTAACATGAAATATGCTAGAGCCTCAGCTACATAATTGCTGTTACTAAGAAAGTGTTTTGCTCTGCATTATAATCTATAAGAAATTAATAAAAACATTTTCAGCTACCAATTTTTCTTAAAACTAACCACAAACTGAATAGAATAGAATAGATAAACAAAGAATTCCAATACGAAGCAATATCACCTCTGGCTAACTTTAGTTCCTAGCCTCCCTTGTTGCCTAACTAGTTGAACACAGAAATCAGTAATTTAAATTGTGTCTTGTTTTCATTCCAACATTTCAGAGGCATAAGCCGTGTCTCCAGTTACTGAAGGGTATATGATGATATGTGAAATCCAGGGTGAATACTCCATCTCGTGGCAGATCACTATGTTCCTTGCTGGCAAAAATATGAAACCAAGATTATATAATTCTGTGAGATTATTGTGTAATTCAGTTAAGACTGAAAATATGAAAATACATACTTTTTCCCAGAATTAGAGAAGAAATACCTGTACATATGTATGTAGTGGCAGAAAGCAATTACAGTTTGAAATCCCTAATTTTCAGTAACACTTCTCCCCACCAAAAAGAAGAACAAAAAACCCCATAACAAACCGAAAACCAACAAACAAATTAACAATAAAATCAAATTCCTAGAACATAAGAAACAACCCAGCACACTGAATTCTAACATAAATTCTTCACAGATTTCATAGAAAGTACAGCACAATGGAATCACTGGATTAGTTAATCTGACTTTCTGTATATTATAGGTCTTTAAGTATTGATCAAATACTCTACTACATATACAAACTATTGTAGTCTTCCAAAAACTAAAAAAAAAACTATGCTCCAAAGAAAGAGCACATGCTGCCACCTTAATTTTTTGGAGATACACTCAGTTAGTTGTCTTCTGATCCACACATAAATAGAAAAAAAATCAGTTGTCAAACAATTCTATGGTTCCTTTTCAAAACTAGCATTTTCCCTTATTCTAAAGAAGAAGCTAGAAGCCCTTGAAATTACTTGGATAATATCAATATCAAGTGAAAATACACCCCAAGTAATCAGAAAGTCAAAGAACTCATAAAAAGTAACAGTAGTTCTTTGACTATTGGCAACACAGCACCAAAGTATTATTTTCCTGACAACCATGTGAACAGACAATGACAGTTCTGAAAAGTGTTGGGAAAAAATCAATAACAAAAAACCACTGCCCTGAAGCTGTTTAATATACAAAGGCTGCTACCCTTAAAGGCTCACAGAGATACTGTTCTTTGTAGGTTCAGATTGGTCTAATCTCTTAGCTCTCTAAGAAATTATAATTTTCCTTCAAGAACTCATGCTTCTTCTCCACAAACTGCTTTAGGAGATATCATGAGTAATAAACACCAAAAATAATTAGATTTATCCTGCATCATATCCGTTGTGGGAACACACCAGACTACATCTGTATCATTGGAGCCTCATCTGCATTATAGGACTGAAGAATGTTTTCATGTTCGCTGCAGTTTAGCCATGTGCCAACTCTGTATCATCATAAGATTAACAAACACTAGTGTCTCACACATACTCTTGTTTTCATGGAAAGGAACTATCAATTTGCAGATTAGATGGGAGCTTCAGCATACTGGAAAAAGTGAGTTCGCAGGCAGCCCGAGTGCTTGCAAGCATTCTGCCTCTGCTTCTGATCACAGCTAGAACCTTTATCAAAGGAAACCTCCATACTTCAAAGGGAGAAATCTCTGATTAAACACCTATGCACTGACCAACAACTCTAAAGCAGCCATCACACTATTGATGCCACTAGTTAATTTCTCATTACCTAGATGCATTTTCAGAATAATACCAGATTGACAAGTTTGTAGAAAGTCTGCGACATTATCTGAACATCCAGTTTCCTGAAGCACAGTCTGTCAAACTCAGATCAAATGAGACATACAGTGCCGCTCTCTCAGATAACCTCTTCCTTATCCGTGGTGGAACACACAACCAGAATTCACCATTACTGCTAGTAGCAGCCAACGGGATAAACTTGTCTTAGAGGTGAGAAGTTATGATTAATAACTTGCAAACTGAATCTTAAGCTTGATTCTTATCTTTCATTTTCAAGATCTTCTTTAAGGAAAGTACTAAGACAATATAAATGCACATGGAAATCATCCAGATGTCTGTTATACTAAATGTGATGGACTGCATATCCCAGCCATCCCTGCCCTAACCCTTGCATTTAATATTTCATAGAAGATGAAATATCGAGATAGACAGGCAGAAATAAAAATAATATTTTTTTTTCTTCTTCTTTTTATTACCCTCAATATCATACAAAGTAGAACTTCAAACTTGGGATTCATTCTAAGTCTTTATTACTTTTCATTCCCATCACAGTTACCATCATCTGCCTTTGGATGGAAAAATATCGCCACCATTTTAGATACATACAATTGTGTTTCAGACACTCATGATCTTCAGCTATAGTCATCATGACTATAGCTCATAGCTAAGAATGTCTAGAAATAGCAGCAGCTGGTCTTAAATTCTGTAGCTGTCTACAGAGGTCACCAAGAATACACGAGACTACTACTCCACTGTCTATATTGACTCTCCAAAGAACAGTGCAATTCAAAAGCCTTTTTCTGATATGCATAGCCTTTATTTGCTTTAAAACCACTTGTCTGATCCATCAGAACAGGCACTGATTAAAAATTGTGAGAATAGCCATCAAGAGTCAGTTTCATTTTTAACACTACATTTATCCCAGGAATCTCATATATAAGAGACAAGGAGAACGCCATATGATCTCTTTGCGATTGAAGACTCTCAGATATCCAATACTCTGACAAAACTATAAAGTAATATACAAATCAGTATTCAGTCAAGATTTTGCAGTAAGCATGATCAGCTTAATGCAATTTTTCCCTTGTGGTAAGCAATATTGGTGATTTTTGATAAACAATTTATTTTTATCATTAAAAGCTATTCTAAAAGAAAATTAGTATAAAAAGAATCAAATGGTTAATAACTAGTCATTTATGTCTACTCATTACCATACCCCTTAAGCTCAGCTAAGTTACTGAAGCTTATGAAAAGGTGAAGTACGAACAAGAAGTCAAATAACCAACAGAACCTTAAATTCAGTAGACTCCAGGAAAATCAGTGCTCTGACTACATAAAGGATTCCAGCAGAGGTGGGGAGTGAGGAACTAAGTTACAATTAGGAAAAAAAAAAAAAAAAAAAGAGCATTTATAAATTTCAAAGAAGAAAGTTTTAAAATCATCAGGACCAGATTGTACAGGCAAACTAATATAAACAGGGTAGCTGCAAGAATTCAATATGACTCTTTCTGATAAAATCTGATTAAAGATAACCATAGAAACGTTTTCAGTAATGTAAGCAATCTATCACCACTGTTTTATCTGCTATGATCTTGCTTCTACAGACAGGACATTTTTTTAACTTAACTGAAACAAAATTAAAATAGCTCCAAATTACATTCCGACTAACTGAATTCCCCTTCCTATGTCAATTAGAAATCATGTTATTCAATTCATGCTCCTTACTAAACAGCTGATGTTTACAGCCCTAGAGCATGTCACATCTCAGCGCAGGTGAGTTTATTTCTATGTACATATTCTGCAATGTAATCAGGGTGAAAAAGGTGTCACATGCATAAAATTACTACAGATGCATGTTTTTCATTTCGATAAGTCAGCGTCTTTGGACTTCATAAAGTTCTCCTCCTCTGTATATGCTTTAGCCTTCTCACCAAGATCTGCATCCCAGAAACACTGTGCTGCTCATTGTGTGACCAGACATGTTACCCTTCTATGGAATCATCTGGAGACCTCCTGCTGAACACAACACAATTATCAATGTATATAAAAAATCACAATAGAAAAATAACATAAAATATGAATATGTAGAGGTGTCAGAAGGAACTAATTTTCCTCTAGCCTCCTGGAATAAAGTTCTAAGAGGAAATAAAAAGACCAAACATTTTCACAGCCTTCCAGTAGAAAGATCAGCTGTTATGAGATGTGAAAATGTGGCGCTCAGCACATTTGGCTGATTGATGTATTAAAGAGAAGTGTTTATCTGTCTACACAAGTGTTTAGATAATATTTCTAAAGCTAATACTAGCTATGTTTCTACCAGACAGCAAATTCTATGTCTGACATTCCTGTTTGAACTATACTGGGATTTTAAAAAACCCAGAGAGAAAAAGGATTCCAAGGTAGCACTTCACCATCCATTACCCAGAATATTAACTCCATTTGAGTAATTGACTGTGTATATTTTGCAGTCTAGTTGTCCAAACCATTTATATGGAAAATATTTAAGTTCTGGTTTTGTACAGCACTTTTTATTCCACTATGCTTTAACTGTCTACAAAGAGGGATACATTTTTTTCTGACAATTCAAGGTAAAGATAGTAAGCAATTTCATTACGTAAAAATGACTGCTCACTGGTCTTGCTGGTAAAATGTTTCTTCTCTAATAAATCCAAGAGCTTATAAATAGAACACAATAAAATACAGGAAATAAAATTCTTCTATTTATTTTACCTGGATTCTTCAATCTCTTCCTTTACTTTTCGCAGCCATTAGAGTCTGGAGCTATCAGCACACTTTCTGAACCAGCTGGGCAACTCAGCAGTGGTGACCACCTGTTATTCCTCCTCTTCATTTGCCATTGCTGCTCCAGGCTTGCTCAGTGCTCTCTGTCCACCACATGAACACTTAGAGAAAACAAATCTGAACTGATGCTACATCTCTTGAAGCCAGTAAGAAATACTTAGGAAAAAAAAATCTACATTTTATAACTTTATACACTAATGAGTTCTGAAAGAGTCTTAGTTCTTTGAACACCTTCTGTACAAAAAAACCTTGCTTTACACATTCATCACATTAAATGCTAAGTTTTATAGCAATGAGTCAAATCAGTAGGGTGTCTTGACAGAGATACAGTTGATCTGTATATCTGACATCCAGTAGAATTTTAATGACATTTGCCACTAAGACAAGCAAAGTTAGAAGGTTTTTTTAAAAAGTTTCAAATCACAAAAGTTACTTCATTTTTTAAAAGTACAGAATGGTCACTTCATGTAGAAAAGAGTAGCCTCCTTGTAACTGCATCAAGACCTAAAGCTAAAACCTTTTTCACCTTCTTTTCAGGAAGACTTTGAGGACTTTATCACAAAAGACACAAAAGATTTCCTTGTGGTTTTGTATTATTACTATGATTCTATAATACCACCTACAGCCACGCTGGATACTTATGCTATTCACTGTGTGTTTATACTGTAAATTGGGAAGAATAGAAAAAGGAAGGTTACAGTCCAAAGTAAGCTATTTAATTAGATGTTTGACAGCAGAAAACTTTCTGTTTTAGTCAAATGCCCCTCCCACAGAAAAAAAAAGTCAACTGGGAAGACAAACACTTCAGCATTTTCTCAGTCTTTTTTGTGAACTAACACTGTAAAAAAGAGAAACAAGGCAGGGAAGAGAGTGCAGTAGGAGGCTGAATAGAAGGGGAAAGATGAGAGATGGATTATTGGTTTTAATAAGTTAATATTGAATGATGAATAATTGTTAATAAGATTCTAAACTTCTTCTTCTTTTATTAAAATAATTCTGGTAATTGACCCAAGAGGGAAAAAAAATTGGTTATCAGCTCCAGTATTCGTAAGTCTTCATCCTTTCTTAAACCACGGTTAAATCACTAATCCAACCTATTTTCTTTTAAAATGATTCTACAGGATACCCCATATAACACAGGACATGAGAACTTTTATTCCTTCTTTTCTCTGACCTCCCTGCAGCTTCTTTTCCAAGTAAGGTCATCTTTCTCCTGCTTATTCAAAACCTGTCTGTACTTTATCCTTCTGCTTTTTTTTCAGCCCAGTATGGGGCCTGAAGCTCAATCCAGCTCTGTTGCTGGGGAGAGCTGTAACTCAGAAGCATCAAAGAAACTCAGGGCCGTAGAACAGGAGTGTAGTAGACACCATCTGCAAGAGGTGAAGTCCAGAGAGTCAAAGATGCTGCTGGTCAACATCTGCATTTCATATGTCAGGTCATGGAAACTTTAATAATCTAAGTGAAGACATACTGGAAAGCAGGATAACTTTGGAAAACGCGTAGGCTGGTGGAAACTGGAGGACCATCAAAGGGAAATAAAACATTTTATACTTGCTTAGTTCTCTATCTCCTTCATGGATATATGTTACTAATTTTTATGATGGAGAGGAAACCTGGGTGCAATTTTTGGTCTAATTCCATACAGCAAATTTTAGGTAGAATCAAGGAAAATACAAAATGAAGAAGGGGAGAGAGATTATAATAAAGTGCATAGTTATTTCTGCATCAACTTGACTTACAGATTTCTCATCAGTTTCTTTGACTATCTTTTCTGTTGCACCCTTAATGCTAAATGAGTTCCAAGTGACCTCAGTGGCTCCTAAGTCTTGCCTTCAAGATTTTCACCATCTTGATTGTCCTCCTCTGGACACAATCTAATAGTTCGGTCTCCTTCTTATACTGCAGCACCCAAAACTGAACACAGGAAGTGGGGTCACACCAGTGCAGTGTAGAGTAGGACAATCACTTGCCGTGGCCAGCCAGCTATTATGTGCTTGATGCACCCCGGGGTACAATTGGCCCTTTTGGCTGCCAGGGTACACTGTTGACTCATGTTCAACTTGCCATCAACCAAAATCCCCAGAACTCTTTCCGTGGGGCTGCTCTCCAGCCTCTCATCCCCCAGTTTGTACACATAACCAGGATTGCCGTGTCCCGGGTGGAGAATCCTGCACTTACTCTTATTAAATTTCATGTGGTTGATGATTGCCCAGCTCTGTAGTCTATACAGATCTTTCTGTAAGGCCTCTCCACCCTTGAGGGAGTCCACAGCTCCTCCTAATTTAGTATCATCAGCAAACTTACTTAATGTGAGATCATTTATAAAAACACTGAAGAAAACTGGCCCAAAACTTGAGCCCTGGTGAATCCCACTGGTGACTGGCTGACGGCCTGATGTAACCCTATTTACTAAAGCTCTTTGAGCCTGACGAATCAGCCAATTGCTCACCCAATGTATTATGGAATTGTCTAGCTGTGTGCTGGACATTTTATCCAGAAGGATATTGTGAGAGATAGTATCAAAAGCTTTGCTAAAATCCAAAAAAATCCCACACCTACTGGTTTCTCTTGATGGTAGGCTGGTCATCTAATGCAACTTACTGCTTTGAGCAAGGTCAAGAGTGAATTCAGACTCTGCTGTAATAAGTGGCTTCAAAGTCAGAAAATACATTCCAACCTACTTTCATATGGATAGAACATTTTAAAATCAAAAGCACTGGCATCAAATATTAACAGAAACTCCCTTCAGCACATCAGGAGATATACCTGTAGAGCAAAAGAAGCATGTTCTTTAACTAAAGCAGTTGCAAGCTACTCTCTTTTTCCGTCTTTGAAAAATTACATGAACTTGCAACATCAAATACAGAGTATATATGAGGGTATTCTGGTTTTGACTGGGATAGAGTTAATTTTCTGTCTAGCAGCTGGTATAGTGATTTAGCATGAGAAGAATGTTGGTAATACACTGATGTTTTGGTTGTCTACAGGTAGTCAAGGACTTTACAGCTTCCCATGCTCTGCCAGGTGCACAAGAAGCCAGGAGGGGGCAAAGCCAGGACAGGTGACCCAAGCTGGCCAAAAGGCTATTCCTTACCATATGACACTATACTCAGTGAATAACTGGAGTTGACCAGGGTGGCCAATACCATTGCTTGGGAATTAACTGGCTATTGGGTTGTGGTAGTGAGAAACTGCATTGTGCATCACTTGTTTTGTAAATGATATTATTGTTATTAGTGTTGTTGTTATTATAATTATTTTATCATCCTTTGCTGTCCTATTAAACTGTTCTTATCTCAACCCATGGGTGTTTTCTTGCTTTCTGATTGTCTCTCCCATCCCACTTGGCAGGACGGCAGGGGACATAGCCGAAATGTGGTCCTAGTTACTGTCTGGGGTTAAGCCACCATGGAGGGCTGTACCAAAGTCCTTCAAAGCCACAACGTGTTGAATACACCTCTCTCTCTGTAATAAAGGCACAGTAACAAGAAATCATTGCAAATTTTTGCAGTATAAATACTTGTTGTGTAGAGAGTAATTGCAGGTTTTCCACTATGCACTGTATTATCATCAATCTAACACTGAGTTTAAGACTAAGAACACTGAAACTGTGCTGTTCACAGGGGTAACATGTATTCCTGTTTGCTACCTGAAACTTAAAATCACTAGGTGGTAGAGTATTTCACTGATAGAAAATGATAACAGGTCCAGAGCACAGGGCAGACAAAAACCAAAGCATAGTTGACAAAATAATGCTTTGGTGCCTCAGACTATAGTGTAAGTTACAGCAAACAGATTTAGGCATTCCATTCAGGAAGAGCAATACAGAACATGAACATGTACTAGAGAAAAATCATTAACAGAAAATGAAATAAAATCAAACAGGAAGTACATTTGTAAAAAAATGTAAAAAAATGGGAAAGGGTGCATGCATGTGTTGACATCGGACCACAATTTAAGATCATATTTGGATGAATTCTTTGTGCTGCAGTTACCCTCTCATACAACATTTGAAGTGAAAAAAAATTAAATACAGCAAATCAGTTCTAACCACGTATCTCAAGGAAGATTTCTTTAAGAATACTCTTATTCATCTACAGACAAAACGTAGTCTTTGATTTCAGCAGGATTTCCTGAGCTGAGCTGATCTCCCACTGGCTTCAGTAGAAGGACTTGATTTTAAATCTTGCAAGCCCCTCTCAGCTCCTGCCTGTGCCCTCACTGTCCATCAGCTCAAGCCAATGAGAAGCACCCAGGTTCTGCCAGGCCATCCCATGTCTACATGTTGACTGAAGCTTCCCTCTAAGGTTGCTTCCCCGTGGTGAAGGAAACTGTCATGGAGGTACCCCAGAAATCAATTTAGGCAGGTGACAAGCTCCAAACAGACTTTATTCTAATTAGAACTGTTTAGTAGAGAAACCAACTAGAAATGCTTGGGATTTTTTTCAAAAATATGCAACACTCCAGCAAATTTAATAAGCTGCAGGTTCGACATACCAGTTGAGGATATTATTGTACAACTATTCACAAAAACAAGAGGTTTCTTTCACTCAAGAGTACCCTCAGAAATTTTCCTTAGGTGGCGTCCCTGATCTAAGGGGAGGGTTCTCTTCACAGACCCACTGCTCTGAGAAGACCACGCAAAGGGGGTCTTGGGCAGGAGCCCCATTTTATAGCCTGTTTGGATCTGGCTGTGGTCATTATGAGCATAGTCCAGAAGGTTCTCTGGGCATGGACACCTCTTTTGTTGAGGACCCTGTCCTCTGACCAAGGGTCCCACCTCTCCTGCTCCCCTTGTGAAGGGGGAAATGAACATGAGGAGTCACTGTGCCCTGATGTGGGAGGAAAGTGACTGTCAGCATCAATCAAGGTGCCTATGGGAGGACAGGCACAGTGGGACACAAAAGGTGCTAAAGAGCCATCAACTGCCCTATTGAAAGCACTGAATCTCATCAGGGCCGTACAACTGCCACAAGGACTCTACCTGGATGACAGTTTTCACAGAAATCATGCAAAAGGTGGTACCTATCAGGTTTTCATCACTCTGCCAAGCTGTTGGAAAAAGAAATATGCTCCAAAGTTATTAAGCAAGAACTCACAGGTGAAGAGACAGCTGCTTAAATACTGCAATTTTTACACCCTGAGCAATCCCAATACCCACCCAGGACTAGCAGATGTGACCCAGGACCTATTGGACTCCATTCCCTTTTGGAGTGGCAGCTATAAGCCAAATGCAAAGTTTTAAGGTATTAAAAATGACACCGAATGCTTTAGCAACTGAATTTAGCTGGTAGTGTGAATATATGTCTTGTTTCTCTACAAAATCAGGTTTATAAAAGAAGAATAAATATTTAAATCATCAAGGAGGAAAAAATTCTGAGGAGCGCTAAAAGTTTCCCATCTGAATGAGAAGATAACTGACTATAATTTGTATGGTGTATCAGATTTTTACTTTTTTTTTGAGATGAATGTTGGAAAAATAACCGGACAATCCATATTTTTATCTTATTGGAAAATGGTTTCACATTTCTGGATGCATTTCCAGGTATCAAACATTGTTCCATCTAGTTTCAGCCCACTTTCTTCTTTTTATATAGGTACATTTCTATGGAGAACAACAACCATTATTTTTAGTTCTTCCGTTCTCCAAAATGCAACATCATCAAATGAAAAACTGCACTATCATTATCTGCCAGTTATTCCATTTAGTTATTAAATTTGAGATAAAAATGCCCAAATGGTTTTCTATGTGATAAAAACTGGAAAAGGCAGATTGCTTATATGATAAAAAGAAGAAACTATGATAAGTCAATCATGAGCACAAGAGATGAGCGTTAATAACACATATCAGTGTGATGAAGACTGACATGTCCATTACCAAAGTGAAACAACTTTTAGCAGTAAAAAGATTAAGCATGATGGTATGAAATAAAAAATTGACTAGACTTTCTAGAACATGGAAGTTCAGGAGCTTCAAAAGGATTATTAAAATCTGCTGTGAACAGAAGCCTCCATGAGTAAAGGAATCAGAGAAATTATGCTACACCTTAATGCAAGAAAAAAAAACAACCCTAACTTATCTCTTCTACACCCATGCAAAATACAGATAAATTATTTATAAGTTAGAAAGAGTAAAATAAGAGTGAAAAAGCACAGTCAGCTGCAAATTACTGCAGAGAAAAAGGACAAGAGCAGAAGGTAATTGCTAGGCAAATACAAACCTCAGCATTGCTATTTAGCAATCTAGAACTTGAGGAAGATTCTTTTACTCATGACAGTAGCAGGCATTAATTTATTGGACAGTATTTTAAGGAGCTGGTCCTTTACTGCTGATCATCTTATCAGAAGTTGCAATAGGTATGATTTTGTTCTATCATCTTCATGGGCCTTTGATTCATATTGATATTGGATTATGTAGTGAGTGGCAAGTCCTTTATCTTCAGGGCAGTACCTGAGTCTTCAGAAGACAAAGGACACAGTCCCTTCTGCACTGGCACCACGCACGAACAGATTTCCACAGCATTGTGTCTTTTGAGATGGTTAGTGAGCCATAAACCAGCAGATAGAGGCAATATTAATGCTTAATTCAGCTTTAGAGATGCATCCATGCATACAACTGAAGACAACAGGACTGGACCACTGTATCAAACACCATGATACTTACACTATGCTGATGAGTTATATCATTGGAGGTTCAGACCTTTTACTCCTCAGATTTTATGCTTTTCATTGAAGTTTTGCTAAACTGGATTTACCAGCCTTTTGGTCTAAAATCTAAGCAAGCCACCAGGAGAGATGTTTTGTTCACTATTATCTTTACACTTTTAATTATCACCATTTGCTTGTATTAGAAACAATCTTACAAAGTTTGACCAAAGACTTTTAGCACTTGCATCTTACCATGGATGTACATGCATGGATGTGCATGTGTGCAGCTTTTGTTCAAGATAGATTTAAAAGACAGATCTTAGAATTTACTTCAGGGGGTTATTTTAAGGGTGGGTGGTAGCAGTAAAGAAATTAAATAAAAAAAAAACCCTGGAATTCCAGATTAATTCCCTTTATACCTTTCATTGAGACAAGAAGATACGCTGGAGAAAAGATGTGTAGGATTAGTGACTGATTTTATAATTATTGTCAACACATCATAAAATTTCAAAGGTAGTGAAAGAAGCTATCACTGAAATTTAGAGATTGGTTACAATGCTATTTTGAATGGGCAACCACCTGATATGGTGTCATTTGTATCTATGATGCCAAAGGCATAAAAGAAGATAATTTCATTTAAATTACTTTTACTTTATTTTTAAATTTTAGTTATGAAAGCACACCTTTTAATTGTTCACAGAGCAGCTATCAAGTTTTCTGGTTTAGTACCAACATCTTGCATTGCTAAGAGAATACTTATTAGGTAGTGCTCTGTCTTAATAAAAGATGTAGTTTCAAATCAGATATACATAAATGCTCTGTGCATTGATTCACAGTTGTAGAACTGTAGGCTTTCCGTTTCAAATAATGAACTTTTAGTATCTTAATTTACTTTGTTGATTTTCCTGTAGTTAGTATCAGTATAGTACAAACGTTTCAAGACGCTCAAGGAGCCCTCACCTACCATAGGGAAATATTAGTCCTTTGAAAAAGACCATTATTTCCTTCTTGAAAAAAGAATCTTCAAATAATTATTAAGCATGCGCAAATGCAGTAAACTAAGCATCTTTTTAAGCCTGCCTGTAGATAAATTAAACCAAAAGCACCAAAAATGCATTCCTTTCAATGGGATACTGATTTCAATAAACTATGGGATTCATCTTAGTAAAAATGTCTACATCTGAGCTAATCACCTGTGATTATCTTCAAGTGACAGCTAGTTACAGTCAAAGGAGGGAAGGGCAACAATCACGTCATCCTGGTGTTGACTTCTAATAGGGGTTGAGTGAATCACATGCTAGTTCTTTTAGATGACTGCAAAAGGAGCATAGTGTAACTAGCTTAACTATTAACAGCAGTATTTAAATGTCTAAATTTAGGATTGATGACTGTCATCCACAATGTCTAGCATGCATTTTTTCTGTTTCTGTGGATTCACTTATCTACTGTTTGTTGCAGAGTTGTTAATGCCCAAAGAGTGCAGTTGCAAGTAAGGACTGATAGAATGAGAATGGAACTTTCAGTTGTTCTAAAACTCATGATAGGCACAGATATCAGTACTTGACATTTCCCATTTCTGCAGAAGTTTGCTACCCCCTCATGCCTAGGTCTTTAAGTTTAAAAGTGTGGGCTGAAAGTTGGATAAAACTGCAGAGATATTGCCCTCTGGATTTCAGATAGCACATAAATATTACCTGCAGAGAGAACTTTGTGTTTTGCTGAAATAGATGTCTGAACTATTTTTTGAATCACAGCACTCAGAAGATATCTTTAAAACTGAGATTTGCTTCAAGTAATAGCTATTAGAAACCAGAGAACAAAAACATAAATAGGAGAAAACCAATCATATATTTTACCATAAGTAACAGTCCTTTCTATGAGGTCTGCTTAATTATTTTCACTGAAGAATCATTAGCCAACTTCAGTTCATACTAGTATTAATAAATTAGAAGGAAAACCTTCAAAGTGGTGAAAATACTGAAGGGAAAAATCAGTTTTTAGAAGGGCACAGTTGCAGCAACTGAAATTGTCCAATTGGTTTTTTAACTGTCAAGTTTTCAGTCATTATGGTACTTTGGTTTGTGGGGGTGTGTGTGTATGTGTGTTAAATGTGGATCTAACAAGCACAGTTACCTTAAGCATGTTCCTAAACCCACAAAAAACAGGCAAACAGGCTGAAACAAGCAATAGCAAATACTTCTGCAAATCACTATATTCTTTCTTGTTTTTCAAGCTTCTGGGTGAAGTAACTTTTTTTTTTTTTTTTTAATGATCTCGGGGACACCTACTGCCCAACGATTGTGAAAACACCCTTTTCCCAGTGGTCTGTCAGCAGCACGGTGCAGAGAGCACTGCCAGTACTAGTACAGTGGAAGTAGTTTGGGATAAACTAAAAAAGCAAGAAGCAATTTAAGCTTAACTTCATGAATGTAGTCCATGACTACTAAAAATAAAGTTCACTCCTTTTCCTAGAAAGAGGATTGAGTCCCCCTGAGCCCACTCCGAGCAGGGGTTCACCTCCTCTTCCAAACTGGGTTGCACTCAAAGGAGTATTCCAACCCAACAAAAAAGTACAGTCACACTCATAATAAACATGTTAATTTTAAGTAAAGACAAATTATTTTCTGTTTGAACAGGCAAAAAGATTTTTTCAGGAGTCTCTGATAAATATGGGTTCATCAAGATAAGATCTGGCCTTTAGTTCTTACAGTATGTGTTACTGCCTGATACTCCCTACTGTGTAATACAAAATAGGGTAAGGCTAAACATCTCCCTCTGTGTTAAAGAAAGTGTGCTCTAAGCAGACATCAGAAGAAACATATAGAATTGTATCTATTTACATAGTATATGTAATGAGAAGAAGAAACCCCAGCTCCACTGTTTCCAAATGAGACATTTTTATTCAAACAGGAGAGGTAAGTCAGGTCTGTAATATACCAAGCACACATTTCTTTTTCCAGAATTTATTACTTTAAAAAATAACAGGGTAGATGTTAGTCAAAGAACCGTAGTCAAAGAGGAGCAGCTGACGTACTTTGTGAGTAAATGGACAACTGAGAGGTATAATAATTTTCATTTTTATCACAATATCTTTTCTACTAATTAAAGAAACAAGAATATTAATCAAATTGGACCTGTAAAACAAAATAATAAAGTTAATTTTGGTTGACATTTCCTGTCATCTAGGCAACATACATTAATATTTGGTGGTAATATGTTTAACAAATAACCTTTATGTATTTCTTTTTCCACTGTGTTTTCAGAAATGTTATAAAGTTTTGATTTTTCTCTTTGCTTGTTACAGAGATGAGGGTAGAAAACCTGTACCATAGTCTAATATGGGTATCTGAAAATTCTTTCAATTCTTTGTCCCTTCCTGTGATGCCTTTGACTGATCTAATGCAATAGTGTCTATTAAAAATATACAAGAAAGATGAAACTTGATAAGCACAGGAAAGACATTTTGTTAAGCCACCTTGGGTTTATCTTTTTCTCATACACAGCTGCTGCCATTTTTGGAAAAATGCCTGCAGTGTAAGTCAGGATGCCAGCAGTTATAGCACTGGCATGTTATTAAGAATTAGTTTTTCCTATTGTCATGAAAAAAAAGTAATTTTGTTGACATGCTGAAACTTTTCAGCAGTTTATTAAGCCAATAAGAATGCTCATGGGCATTTCTCTCTCTTCATGGGAAGAAAAAAAAGAAAAAGAAGTAACTTTTAACAGCACTAGCTTTGCAATCAATCGTCTCATTGATTTTGCGTCATGATCTGAAGTCTGAAGAGAGAGAGGCGTTATGCTTCTGAGTTATGTTACTGGATGTCCTGAACATCTGAGGATCAGAACAACATCTAACCTGCAAAGATGAGGGATGTTCCTGTTGAAAGTGTCGCTTCTTCTGCCTGGTGCTTCCATCTGGCTCACTGGGGCTGCTGCAGCCCAACCAGGAGCAGGACCTGGATACTGAAGGGAGCAGGTCAGACCTTTGGCTGCTTCCCAGGCAGGTTCAAGCAGGAAGGAAGAGGGCTAAGCTGGCATTACAGTGAAGGCAGGAAATGGGGTTTATTATTTGGCTTTTGATCCAGTGGATTACTTTGCAATAAAACTATCGTGTCCTGTTCATATCAAGGCAGAGGAAAAAAGAAATCGAGAGCTTCCAAAGACTTTTTCCTTTTAGCTCTCAAATGTGTAGGAAAGCCTTGGGACAAACATAGTCTCATGTCTGTAAAAGCTCCCACATCAAACTTTGGGGAACTTCTCTGGAACAAAAGTGCATATGTGAGATTTGACCGATGTTACATCTTTAACTGCAAATAGCAAGACTGAGAATTCATTTCTTTATGAATGAATAGAATGAAAATTAAAAGCCTATTCACTGTCCACTAAAACAATGAGTAAGTTTTATTAGCAGTAGCAGTGACGTAGGGGCTTCATCAATTGATTCTGAGAAGAAAAAAGCAATTGTAGCCTGGGGAAGATTGAATGTATAAATGTAATGATTCTTTTTTTTTTTTCCCCAAACATTTTCACTACAGATTCAAGCAGTAAGAGAAGTCAACTTTCTCTCCAGCAGAGAATATGCCAACCACTGTTTTAATGATAACAATTTAACAACTTTATTCAGGTAGATCCCTGATTCTGGAACAGGTCAGTAGATACAGAGGGTAATTTGTAACCACTTTCCACCTAAGCACAGGTCAAAGCCCAACATATATTAATTCTACAATCATGGTGCATCATGAACTGACACGCTATTGCTAATGTGACATTAAGGAAGAGGTGGTTGGGAAAGATCAGAATCGCATGACATGTTGATCAAAAGCAAATGGAAAAGACAAACAGAAAGCAGCATGGGAATGACATTAGCTCACAGGATCTGTACCTCAAACATCTTCCTTAGCTGGTGGGACGTCACAGTTTCACTAAACATGTCCCACAAGTTACCTACAGTTTGGTCAGGGCGACTGTAATCACTTACATTTGTCCAAGGTTTCTGGTATATTTCAACAGCCTTTCTCAGGCAGAACAACTATGCAATACATTCAACTACTGTCCTGCTTGGAATGTGGAGTTTTCTTACTTTTTTTTTTTTTTTTTTTTGAAAAGTAGAATTTACAGTCCCAACATGTACATGATAATAGGAAAATAGAGAGAGGAGGAAGCAACATCTCTTGGGGTAGTGATGTCTTAGGAAGGAGCACACAGATTAGATTTAAAATCCCTTCAGCAGCTCTACTGCACCTCTCAGCTTCAGCTCTCTCAGCAGTTTGTAAGCTATCATTATTCCCTATTTTTCATATAGGGAAATAGGCTACAGAGGTGAAACAACATTCATAGACCAAGTCAGTAACACTAGTGGTAATAGGTACTGTTACTAATATGAGGAATTTAAATTCAGTCATCACTGTAATTTTTTTCCAAATTATTTGACTTTTTGGAAGTGTTTACACCTGTTTAGGTTGGTGCAAAAGTAATTGCGTTTTTTATCCATGAATTTAAAATCATTATAACTAGGCTCAAACATATATTTGTTAATCAAAATAGGAAGTATTACAATCAACACACTTTTGCCAATGAGAAGTAAGATTGTTTATTCCTGTAGCATAAAAATCCTTTCTTCAGGATTTGACAACTCTTGGAAAGCAGCTTCTGCATCCTGCTGGTTACACAAGTGTTTTCCCTGCAAAAAGTTGTTGAGGTGCTCAAAGAAGTGGTGGCCAGTTGGCAAGAGGTCAGGTGAATATGGCAGATGAGGCAAAACTCTGTAGTCCAATTCGTTCAACTTCTAAAGAGTTGGTTGTGCGACATGCGGTTCAGTGTTGTTGTGGGGAAGAATTGGGCCATTTCAGTTGACCAGTGCCAGCTGCAGGTGTTGCAGTTTTCAGTGCATCTCATCAATTTGCTGAGCATAATTCTCAGATGTTACAGTTTTGCTGGGATTCAGAAATCTGTAGCAGATGAGGCAGGCGGCTGACCACCAGTGATCATGACCTTTTTTTGGTGCAATTTTGGCTTTGGGAAGTATTTTGGAGGTTCTTCTCAGTCCAGCCACTGAGCTGGTTGCAGCCAGTTGTCACTGGTTGTCGTATACAATCCACTTTTCATCGCATGTCACAATCTGATCAAGAAACAGTTCATTGTTGTGTAGAATATGAGAAGATGACACTTTAAAAAGTCAATTTTCAGTCAGCTCATGAGGCACCTTCTCATCGGGCTTTTTCACTTTTTCAATTTGCTTCAAATGCCAAATGACTGTAGGATGGTCAATGTTGAGTTCTTTGACAACTTCTTATGTAGTTGTAAGAGGTTCAGCTTCGATGATTGCTCTCAGTAGTTCATTGTCAACTTCTGATGGCCAGCCACTGTGCTCCTCATCTTCAAGGCTCTCATCTCATTCTTGAACCACTGCTGTGCTGTATGCTCGTTAACAGTTCCTGGGCCAAATGCATTGTTGATGTTGCAAGTTTTCTCTGCCGCTTTATGACCCATTTTGAACTTGAATAAGAGAATTGTTCAAATTTACTTTTTGTCTGCCTTCTGAGCAGCCTGCTACAGCTCTCTCAAAGCATGGAGCACCTCTGCTACACTTATCGGGTGTTACATTAAAGAAAGGAAGTGATGAAACACTCCTAGGAAATTATCCTACGCCATTTAAAGCTTACAAAATAATGCACCACTCCTGCCTCAGACATCAATGACTCCAATAAAAAAATGTTATTTTGAATGGAGTTTTGACCACAACAGTTTCAAGTAACCAAATAAGTATCAGACAGGCTATATCATAAAATCTTCATATTTTAAACTTTGTCAAGTCCAATTAATGGGTCTTTTTTTTTCCTTTGAAGAACTGTACCTTGCTGCTTCTTTTCAGAAAGACTTAAATAATATTTTTTTGTTTGTTTGTATGTTTTTCTCTTTGATTTTCCACCCCTCCTACTCTCAGGACCCCGTATGGACGTATTTTCTTGTACTAATCCCTTATACCTTGTTTTCAGAAACTTCTGTCATCTGCTTGTGAGAGAAAAGTTAGCTGAAAGCCTGTTTGTTCAACATCTCCATTTTACAGCACCTCTGTACTCTGAAACAAATAACAGTTAAAAAAACCCAAACAACAACAACAAAAAAAAACCAAAAACCACCAAACCAAACCCACACTCTCCTTTGATGCATAAGGATTACCTGTAAGGCAACTAACATTTAGGAAAGACATTATGGTAGTTTTAGAAAGTATCCCCATGCAATGATTCCCCAGTAGCAATAAGGGTAAATCAAAAAGTGTTAGTGAACTCCACCTTTTGGAAACTGGCAAGCCCTACATCCCCTGCCCTCCATTCTCCTATATTCATTCACTCAGGATAAGTGGAAAAACAAAACAAAACAAAACACCAAGCCCACAACCCTCATTAAAAGTAAAACAGATGGACTTTGGGCTACGAGAAACATGACATTTTGTGCAATGCAACAGCACGGAGACAATGAAGAAAACCAGGGTTGTTTGAAATTGTAGGTAGTGACAAAAAGCTGGATAAACTGAAGAAAAAAGCTGCTGCACTTGCAATCTAGGAGACAGAGGCACAGACTTAGGCTGTGGGAGGGATTCGGGATGACGAGAATTTGTTATGTAGGAACTTCACTATAGGTGTTCTGCTCTACTGCATTTCTAATTGCCTAGTCTCTTCCTTGGCTGACCAATGCTCAGGCAATGTCCTTGGCACTGTATCCTCACTTTGGGCTGCATTTGCTGTTTTCTGGCCCTCCTAAGTCAGGAGATAACGGCTGCTACACAGGCAAGGAAGAAACAGGCATGAGTGAGAGGGAATCTGGAGCCAATAGACGAAGACTGAGAAGTGAGGAATTGAATTACGCAGATTTTATGAGCATGTTGCAGACACACCTGTCTGAATCTCTCAGTGCTAGATATCTAGGATCCGTCCCACTTGGTTCAGTGGAGGAGAGCAGTTTTATGGTCTGAGGAAACTGCACTGTGACCACATGCAGTCACCTCACTCAGGGAACATGTAAGAATCTGTCCCTATCCTGAACACACCAGCTACTTCTGTATAATAGTGCACCAGCTGCTGCTATTTTCTGTCATGAAATTCACCTGGTTGGAAAAGATAACAACCTAAATAATAATTGAACAAAGTCTACAAAGTGCTGTAGAGCTGGTTAAAGGGGCATTTTATATGATGCCTTTCAAATATCTGTACTAGGTATGCAAATAAATCTATTAATACAGTTGATTTTGGGTTATATCTGAAATCAAAGTCTACTTTCAGGAGGAATCTGATTACTACTTCCTAATTTTATATGACATTTTGAGGGAGATTTAACATACAAAAGATAAGATACAGTGAACAGACAAAACACTTCTATTTTATTGTTCCTTCTCGAGTGGTGTTCCAAGCTATGTGCTTAATAAAGATAAAAAGAAAAAAGAACATCACCTTTGTATTTAAATCATTAAATGACTCAGTAAAAAAAGTTACAATTCTTCTCAGGCAACACTTCTTTTTCCTTCCCCCTCCCCCCCTTCTTTTTTTTTTAATTTAATATTTCATCCTGAAGATGAATGAGTCTGATTTACTCAGAACCAATTTCATGGCAAGAGAAGCACATACAGGGCAGGAAGCCACTGAGAAAGCTTTTTCACACTACTACTATGCCAAACTGCAACATGGCATTGGTGTATAGATAAATGTCCCCTGGGGACAAGTGCGTGAATTCATTTTAACTTGTGACCCAAGCCAGATTGGAATTTGAGCTGGTACCTGAACACACCAAGCTGGGAAAGCTCCTCACATGCAATTCTGCTCATTCCCCTCAGAGCAAATAATTTCAGTCACATCAGTGAGCTCTTTTAAGCCTTGGAGACTTGTACCTGTGAATAACTCCTAACTGCTCTAAACCCTTCTGATGCCCAAGTTAGATCTTCAGCCTTTTCACATGACATTTTCTTCACATTCTTTCATGTAACATTCACTAGTACAAGGAAACGGTTGAATAAACATTTTGCAATGAGAAGTGAGTAGGAGAGTAAGTAGCCAAATCAGGAAAAGAAAATGAACTGAACTGTCAACATCCATACAAAACTTCTGAGTAAGAATTACAACATCACCAGCCTAGTCCACTACTCTTTGTCTTAACTCTCTCACTTATCAGGTAATGGTTATATTAAGACAGTTCTCAGAGTAGGGGTTATCTGTTAATGCTTCATGAAATACACTTTGAGCACCCCTGTGCAGACTCAAAACATGATTAGCAATATTCATTGCTAATATTTTGGTTCTAACTTATACATTTAGGAACTATCCAAGCGGTTTCTGACACATTTCAGTGTGATAATTCCACCAACGCTAGACTTACTAGCTTCCCTTAAGGCAACTGTACTTACTTTAAACTTTTCAGGTTACATCATATGTTTTGGGTTGGGGTCGACAAAGATAGAAAACCTTAATTTGCTCACAGAAATTAGTAGAACTGTTAGTGTGTTTTAAACAAGCAAATAAACTAGTTTGTTGCCAACTGTTTCCTCCTCCTCCTCCTTTCTTATGAGAGTGAAGACAGACATAAACCCACAGGGAGAGACAGTAACAAAGAATACACATGCAAACACAGCTGTGTTTGCTCATGATTTTGTTCATTTTTAAACACAATTTAATATTTATGCATTATGTATTTTTAAGAAGACACTGTCCCTACAGACAGTAAAATCTACAGTCCCAAGAAGTTCAGCACAGCTGCACATGGTTCAAGCCAGTACACATTTCAGATGAAGTTCTTTTTACACAATGTAACCCCCCATTAAGCAATCTCACTAGAGAACATGCCGTAAAGCTATTAATTATACATTTGGTGGAATATACAATGAAAATAAACCAGGTTTTATTATTTAACATCTACCTAGTGTTTAAAAATGCATGCTTGATGTTTAGACAGCTTAAATGGCACTCAAGTTTCATACACTACGTCAGATGCAGTACTTTTGCAAACTCTCAATGCCAATTCACAAAACCAACACTGTTTGGCTCTGGTCTGTGTTTAGCATGAGAGTTTGCTAATAAACTTAATCTCTAACTCAGTAAAGCATAGATACTGGAAGCAATGCAGCATATTTAATTTTCACAGGTTATTTATCTCACCAACATGATCTAAGTTTTTCCAATAAGTGAGAGAAAGCTACGTTGTGCTTCCTTTGTGAATGTTTTAATTTGATTCCTGTTCGCTGTTGTTTCTTTAAATTGCTGGTGATAAGCGGACCAACTTACGTGAGACCTCTGCAGTTTGAATAATCCAGTATACAGCACAAAACATGATCAGCTGACAAAGTAATTCACTGATAATCATGGAAGATCACTGATCAGTAACAGGAGTAAAAATCTACCGCTTCAGTGGAAGGTCTGTCAGAATTGAATGAATTTTAGATTATTAGTTTGAAACATTACATGCACACAGATTACAATGCGCAAATTCTGTCAGAAATCTCATTACACGAGTGCAGATGTTGTTGGGGTATCTGCTGAATGATGAATTCATTCTCAACCAGAAGAGAAGCTGACTCGGCATATCAATCACTCCTGCAATCCTTGCTCTACAACAGTATCATTTTTATTTATTTATTTATTTATTACAGAGGCTCGACATCTGTAATTTTCACAGTTCATAACAGTTAACATGCTGCTCTTCCAGCTTTTGACTTTAACTGCCACCAAGACATTCAATCCCAAAGTCTGTCCACTTCCAGTTTTCAGAGCTGAAGTCATGTCTAAACTGGTGGCCATTTGAAGGGCTGGTCTTTAGTATCTTTGTAGGATGTACTTTGTGTGTTATGTTTGCAAAACAGATTTTGCTGTCATGAAAATACGCATCTAATGTTAACTTCATTGAGACCTGCATTTCTAATGGGATTGATATTTTTCATCTTCTTAAAGTCATGACTGATAAAAGAAACCTGAGGGTTTTTTTTACTATATGATTATTTTAATCAATATATTATTTCACAAGTCTGAAATAAAAATATCTGTTTTACTGTACTGATTTGCAACAAGATATTTCTGTACAGTATATGGTTTGAACTAATCCACATAAGAGGCCATTTGTCTTATGACAGTAGAGAGTCCTGTTCTTCTAGAGACCCAGTTTATAATAGATGTTACCACTTCCTGTATTTTGATGGCAAATGCAAAGCTGAGTTGGAAATGTAGGCTAAATTTCAATACAGTTAAATTTACCAAACATCTTTAAACTTTAAAATCCCAGTGAAGCTGAGTAGCATCTCATAGGATGGCATACTAGATGAAAAAAAATTGATAAAAAGGAACTATACTTCTTTGATCTCTAGAGGAAGAAACCAAAATCAAATACAATCATGAATAATACTGCTGAATAAACCGGTTTAAATCTTTGGAAAAAGATATTTTATATCACAAGTCCATCTCCTTTAGGCTTCATTCAGTATATGGTGGGGGAAGAATAGAAGGTAGGACTGGTGCAGGCAGGAAGAATTTAAAATGCATATTGTCTACATTTGCACAGGGCTCAGGTTATTAAGCACTATTTTATGCTGAGGAAACTGTTAAAATGAAAAATGTACACAACACACAGAAAGTATCAGTTATTTATATGACAGTGGTATTTATACTTATAATCTTCACTGCTATTCAGATAGACCGATTTATTAGGCTTATATTCAGCTCCACTGTAATATACAAATCTTGAAAACTCAAAATCTTCAATCTTCGAAGTTGATGATTCACTTAGAAGCTTGGGAGGGAAAGAACAGAAACAAAGGAACCATAGGAAAAACATTCAGAGAATGACAAAGAACATTAAAAAAAAAAAAAATCAGAGCCCAGCATACATTTTTTTTGCATGGTATCTGTAGAATACCACCTTGTATAGCTTTACTGCACCTAAAGCTTCCCCTTCCCCCAGCTCCATTCCCACTGCTCTTCTCTTTGACTATATTAAAAAAACCAACATGGATTTAAATAACAGAAATGCAAGATCTTGGAACTAGAGCTGGTTGTTAAATTCAAAGTACTATTGCTAAAGCTTGATCTCCATGACATTTGATTGTCCTATTATCATGCTATATGCTTCGAAAACCTGAAGCAGTGCAGCAGATATCATTTTAAGGTTATTTATAAACAGTATAAAGCACTGAACAGCTGTGAGAGTTAGCAGATTTGTACACAGAATCAGAGTGAATGTGACAGCTCTCCATTGCAAGTGGAAAGCTCCTAGAGGCTGAATTAAAGGTTTTCCTGTAACAAAGAATAAACCAGAATGAATACTTTGGCTGTCACACTGAGCTTAATATTAGACTACAGAAAAGCTGAGCAAGATCTGGGACAGGAAGGTTTTGTGAGGCTTTTCTTTATTTAGTAAACACCAGGGTTTGGATTTTACATACATTCCAGACTTAGAGTTAGAATTGAACTGTAGGTTTCAGTGAGCTTTGAGAAAATGACAAGAAACGCTTGTTTTTCCACCATGTTTTTGTATGGAGCCTAAACTCGAGACATTGCTGAGAAATGTACTTACACATTTTTTTAATTTTGTTTTCAGGGTTGTTTTGAGACGTGACAAGAATTGAATAGCTTCTGATTGTGTTGTCCATTCTTCCAAAGCACAATTTATATTGCTCAAATTTCTTACATGCTTAAATGCAAGAGGTTTCCTACATCACTCACCTGTGTGTGCATGGCAGGGGGAAGGGAAACAGGACAGTTTTTACATTTGCAAAGGAGTTGCTTTATTCTTGCACCTCTTCACCTCACTTCGTTCAGGAAGAGCCAAGAGTGCACGTTGTTAACACCAGTGTTGCCATTATTTCTCTTGAAGTCACTTAATGGTTGATTTTTAGACAAATTGCCTCAAAGACTTCCTGTGGTTACAGGAATGCCCAACCTGATGCCCTCGGCATGGAGAAATAGCTGCAGCTGAAGGGGTTGACATGGGCTAGCACTGGTACTCACTGCCCAAAGAGGTTCACACCAAGACAACCGGACAAAGCTCTACGCCTAAGTTTGAAGCTGGCCCTGCTTTTGGTCAAGCACTGAGCTAAATGAGCCCTAAAGAAATCTTCTAGTCTCAATTATTGTATTGCAGTTGCCACAGAGCAGGGGTGCCCTCTGACTCAAGCAGGCTCCCATGTTTCCTTGCCTGGGCAGACTCAAGGCACTTTCACAACTCACCACTCGTCCCTCCTCCCTTTTCCCTACTCATTTCACCACACAGGCAGCATCATTCTGCACTCCATAAGACAGCCAGCAAAGCAAGCATCTGCTTTTGAACAACTACTGAATAAGGTATTGGGGAGCACATAAAACCAAGAAAATACTCTGAATACCTGTTAACAGTTGAAATGCTATGGAAACATGAAGGACAACAAAGAAGGTTTAAAACAGAACTTCCATTTCTGGCTATCAGAAGTGAGTTCAGGGTAGAAAGCAAGACACCCACAGGACTAGTTCTGAAATAGCTTAAGCACACTTTTAAATAGACAATATGAAGAATAAGTGAAGGCATAAGGAGTCTCCAACTAAAGATTAAAAAGATAAATTTATTATTTTTAAAGATAACCTAGAAGGGATCAGATAAAAAAATAAGTGTGGGGAAAAAATGTTAAAGAACTAGACTCAGAATTACTCTTTCATTAAACAATAAAATTCCTAGTCAAATACCACTCAACTAGAGATGGAGCTTATGATGTACAGAGCAACCTATAGCACCACAGAAATAAAAAAAAATGGGAGAGGGGGCCTTGCAGAGGTTAACACTGGAGTCAAAACAAGCCAAAAGGTTGCAAAGAACATTAAACTGTGTGGCAGACTTGCAAACCAAGAATATGCCCATCACTTAAAAGTAAAACAATAAAGAGGATTCCATAATTTCACAAGCAAATGCAAACACTGGCAGAGTATATAAACAGCATGAGCAGGGCTGGAAACAGCATTACTAATATATTGGAAGGAATGAACAACATTGCAGTAAAAAGTGAGTGGGCTATCAATTTTAAAGAAAGCAGAATGTTAATTTCAAATTGGACACAGATGAACAGTCTGGTGTTATCAGGACACAGTAATTGTTGCTCTTGAGAGAAAAGCTGCAGGAAAACAGATGAAACTCAAATGTTATAATAAAGATTTTATTCCCAACTGAAAAAGTTTATGAAGTAAATTAACAAGAAACTAAGGCAAGGGAAAAGGTACAATCTATCTACAGCATTACCTAAGAGAGAAAACAAACAAACAAATGTCTCAAATAGAGTAAAAGATGTGTCATGGTCTGTGTTTCGGCATTCGGAAGCCCTTAAGAGGAGCATCAAGCCAAAAGAGCTATGGAAGAGTTTGAGGATGTTCCTCATGGAACGTCCTGAGAGCAGTACTGAGAGAGTCCATGTGCTTCATGCTCCTCAGGCACCGAGAGCAGGTGAAGCTTTTCTTGTGTGTGGGACTCACCAGCTGAGCTTGGACATGTGAAACAAACCAGAGAAATAACACTGCCTCCTGGCTTCTGAACCAGGGGACTGACCTTTTACCAATTCCCTATTTGGTTCAGCACTGCCTGACTTGGCCTACATACATTTAATTTCTTTTTACTTCATCAGGATTCCACTTATGATAGAAATAGGGCTTACAGGGATGCTCAAATACAAATACCGTATACCAGCTTTTAACCACTCCATCTATCACACAAGCTGTTTTACAGAGAATGTTTTTAAACAAACAAAAACAAAAAAACCCACACAAAAAAACCCAAACAAACAAAATGCAAAAATCCCATTAAAATATTCCATCTAAGCACACGTGATGACAGGTATGTAGTTACTACTTGGAAGTTAAGTGCATATACCTGTAGGATTAGTGTTATTTCTGTGCATTACTCCAATGGAAATTCCCTTAATGTTTGTGTTTTTAAATATAGTTAATAGGCATTTTATTTAAAAATATACATTATTCTGCACTCAAATGTTTTATTTAACACTTTCAGATGTGTTCAGAATGTCAGTAGCACCCAAAAAGGACATAGTGAGGGTATAATTGACCTTGTCAGCTAGAAGCAGTCTTCTCTTTTTCTTGGAACATTTAACTCATAGATGCAGTCAATTACCTTCAGGTAATGCCTGCTTCAAGGGTTTTATTGCTCGCTTCCTTTGAAATGAAATAAATTTACTAGCCTAAGTTAGATCTCTTTTGCCTGATGTTCCAATGGCATTTAAGCATGATTTTAGCAATATTAAAATTCTCTCTGATTCTAGTACTAGGCTTTAAAAATAAAGCTACTTACATCTGTGTTTCAAAGCAATCAAATATTTATGACTTTTTCAAGTATTTTTTCCATAACTCTGAATTCATTAGTATGCATATTAGATTTATAGGTTCAATGGCTAATTTTTACTTGTTGCATTGTAAGGGTATTGGACAACTTTTAACCTAAAAATGTGTCTAGCTTCATAATTAGTTGGGATAATCTGTAGGTGTTTGGCTTAAGGCAGAAATTCTGGTAGAGCTAAAGCAGCGCACAGCAGTACGCCATGGTTTCCTACTCTGTCACCAACAGTCTCTGCCAGGAACCTTGGAGAGTTTGTGTTCAGTGCTGAAAAATCCCAGCTGACAAGAAGTCAATAGAACAACAACTCAAAAGAAAAAGGTTGGAATGTAAAGCCCACAGCTCACACATGGGCCCCTTGTTTAGTGGTTGTTCAGCACAATCAGAAACCTCAAATTCTTTTCTCTCCCAATGAAGCTTTCCAATTAGTCACACAGCAGAAGGCAGACACAGATTCACATGAGACAAAAATGGTCTGGCCTTAGATGAGAGTACTTTTGCCCTCTCCTTATTTCAACTCATATATAGGTAACCTTTTTTTTTTTCCCCTCCAAATATTTATGAATCTATACAGATACTAACAGAAACAGTCTTGACTGCACAGAAGAGACAATCAGACCAGCTACTGAATTAAGAAGGTACTGAATTTCATTGCTTATTGTTCAGGTATACACAATTGATGTCAATGTAAGATCCCATTTTCATTGCAGCTAAAAAGCAAAGCAGAAAGATAAGAAGATTCATAAGAAGCAAAAGAAATTGCCTGCAACACTTGCAGAGAATCAGCGTATGGAATTGCAAACAGTCCAGTATTTTGTTCATTAACTCCTAATTTAGATAGTTCTATAAAGAAGAATGAGCACTGTTGGGTTATATATCCTACTGAAAGTCCCCAGACATTTCCTATATTGCGTTTATTTTCACAGAAGCAATAGGATTTAATTCTACAGTAATTACTTCCCAAGTTTCCTCCAGAGCAGAAGTATATTACATTTCCTACTAAACTGAAAATGGATTCTATCAAGTAGCTGCTGTCTTGCAACTTACTGATAAAAGAGCAAAGTGAAAATATTTAAGAGTTTGTATTAAAACATGCTGAGTCCAAGAGGAAAAGCAGGGCTAAGAACAGTGTTTGGGCCTTTGTAGGATCACTGCTAATTTTGTTCAGTATTCACTGGATAGACTACAACACGTCTCTGCATCAACCTCCTTTACACATAAGAGACATTTATATATACATCTTTAAAAAAATGTTTTGCTACAAATATTATTCTTTCAATTGGCTCCTGCAGCTTCGAACTCTAGTTTACTAAGCTGAAATCTATAATAAATTTCTAGTTATGCCATTTTTTATAAATGCATTCAAGGTTTTTCCCAACATTGGAGTTTGAGTGTTGGTGGTAATTGAACATATATTTTTGTCAAACTTTAAAGCTTGACCAAAAAAACCATTTTCTCAACATGGGATTAGAATAACACATCTCCAAGCCTAGTATCTGACAGCAACTTCCTTTTTGACTCTGGTCAAACTAATGAACTTACTGCTCCAGTTCTGTTGTCTACAGAATGGAATCAAACCTCCAAAGAAATGGAATAAAACCTCCAAGGAGATCTGGGAAAAGCTGATGGAAAAATGATAGTCACTCAAATGATTCAGTGAAAACACTGCTTAAAAAGTGTAATCTTGAAAAATAAGGTCAGAAACAAGAGTTTTGATCGCAAAGAAAATGGCCATATTTTTCTTAAAACTGTCATAGAACATTTTGACCAGTATTAGCTAGTTACCAAGATCTTAATTAAGTCTCAGTTTTAACAGCACCATTTTCAAAACATGTTTTCTGAGATAGTTTGAAATAACTCAGTAGACATTTTCCTGTGACTAACAGTGCCTTTTTATTCATTTAATTTCCAAAAGGTCGGTGGTTACAACTTAAAATTTTAACCCATACTTTCATTACATTTTATCTTAATACCTTTAATTTCAGCTTCCAGTGTCTTCATTGGTTATCATGGCCATTTCTGGAAAAACTGTGCAGTGAGACTGAAGTCACTTCTGGAGGCAGATCCGCCTCAGTCTTGGTGGATGCAGTGAGTGCACCACACGCCACTGTGCAGCACAGAAGCCACTGCATAGGGCTTTGGAGGCAGCTGCTGAAGGCTGGACAATCCAGCCACAGAAAGGCTGCACTTAGACAATAAGGGTGTGGAGACCTACAGGTCAGCTTCAAAAGCCAATTCAAATCTTGAAATGTGGTTATCTAAATTTTAGCCATTAAACTCTTAACTTGTATGTAAAAGTTACTTCTGCAATTAGCTGTGAAAGATGTGCTGCAGAAACAGATATGAAAGTGAGTTTCAAGAAGTTCTTGCTCATCGCTTCATCAAAAACAATCCTCAGAGAAGAGATGAAAGAAATTACAGCCTTACAGACTTTGCTCCCTCCCCAAGGCACCCCACAGTTTACCACTTCTTTTTCAGGATGGAGGATGAGCCCTTTGAGACCCTACATAAAGTCAATTCCACCTGTAATGAAGCTTGGCCAGCAGTAACTTTCATTGTGGACATATAAATGAAAAGCTAATTATTAGGTAATACTTTGTCAATAGTCATAATGTAAAAAAATTTTTTTAAAACTGTTTAAAGGGAAATACACAAATACAAACCCATGAAATAAATAGAATTATAGCTTCCCATTTGCATTTATATAAGATTGAAATACGTACAAGAGGAAAAAACAGTATTTTGCAAAAAATCACTTTAAATTCTGCCCATGTGCTGCCCAGCTGAGGATTGAATACTGTTGCATGATTAAATGTGATGGCACTGGGCTTTGCAAAGTCATGAAGGAAAGATTTGGCAGAGACAGGAGGAGAGCTATTTTGCTGTCTTCCCCAAATTAACGCTGCTTCTGCCTGTGAATGGAGCACTAATTCTAGTCAACCATTTCAACTGCAAGGTCTTGGTTGTACTACCACTGCCTTGCACTAAGTTCCTGCTTCCAGATTCATTCTACCTGGCAGAAACTCCAAGTTTTAATAAAACAGAGTGTAACAGGACTAACCAGCCTGAATTCTGCTGGATGTGCAAAGAGAGCAGTGGAAGAAGTGATCAGAAAAGGATGAACTGAGGAAATTTAAACCAAGAAGCAATGGCAGAAATAGATGAGTAAGAAAAGGGTATTTTCTTCATGTGCAGCACTGCCCATCGAGTAACCACATCCTGCCCCTGCTGTTGCTTTCCTGCACTTCCTTCCACCTTTGTCCCTCTCTGTCCTCACTGCACACCACTGATCTTGATATTGCCCAACAGTTCTGGGTAAATACTTTTTTCCAAATATTCTGGAAGGTGTGAAGTGCATGAAAGGATACCAACATTACACATACACATTGAATAAACACACTCACAAGCATAGCTTCTGTCTCTCTAAAAAAATATAATCAGACCAAAATTTTTCCAAGTATTTTAATATTTGGAACAGACTGGCAATGTTTTGTATAAATCTTTTTTTCAGGCCAGAAACAATAATTTGTAAACTACAAATAAGTTGAGAACAATCGTTTTAAGATTAGTTTGATTTTGTTCATCAACCATTAGAGAAAGGCAGCTCTAAGTATCAAACGGATGGATGCCAGATGGGTGGATGTGGTATAGTAATTCCTCTAGGTTAGGCAGAGAAAAGCAGTGTCCTTTCTATGTCCAAAGAGTCCTTCTGGCTACAAAGGTACTTATTTATTCATTCTTCTAGAGTTCCATTTCACACAAGCAGCATAGTTGAAGATCCTCCTTTCACCACCATAAAGAAGTCATCACGAACACTCGTCAAGAATTTGCACTGACAAAGCCTCACATACAACCCAAGATTGCCCATATTTTACTGTCTTCAAAGTAATCAGTAAGACACTCCTTGGTAGAAGCTGGCATCCTGTTCTCTCAAACAGCACTGCATCATTTTTTTCTTACGAATTATCAAATCTAAAATGCATGCATGCAGCTTTCCAAATGATGTGTCTACTGATGAACTGGTAGCATGACACGTCACCATGCTGTGCTTCCTTGTTCCATTCCAACATTTCCTCAGCAAGAAGCAGTTATTTCAACAGTACAGTTTAATATTTGATCTAGTTTTTCCTCTCACGCTTTTCTGAATTTTAGAGAAAGAAAAATCTTGCAGGAACAACTGCTTCAGATATTTCACTTATTTTCATGAAGCCTGGAACATTTGGTACCACTCTACATTCCTTAGGTCTCTAATTTCATTCGTTTTGATTAAAACTGAATCATTTAGCACCAATTGTACAAAATACAGAAAATTAAGCAGTGTTTCACATGAGACATGCATTACAGCAACTGCAACAGAAATGACATGGGCAGTGAAAGACTTGGTGGTACTGCACATTGGGACCACTGCTATCCTGAGCTCTGCTTACCATTAAAGATAATCTAAACATTGCAAAGAAACTGCCATTTTACCTGAACTTTGCCTTCGTAAGTATAAAGGGAAGACTAGAAATCATAACCACAGCTAAGCATAAGGCAAGGTATGTTTTAGAGGTACAACTGACAGTTCAAATTGTATAGATCCCAAATGTTATAAGTATTTGCCTTGCAATTTCTGAGGAGCAGTAATACCACTGTGCAGAGCCTCAATGGAACAACTGCCAAGCAACCAAAGCTCAATATTTATTTTCTTGTTGTGGACAGCAGACAGAGATTATTATAAAAGTTAAATATGTCAGGAATTGTATTAATTTTCTTGTCTCCATTCTCAGATGGAACAACAATAAAAGGTGTGGCATATAATTCTAACCACAAATCATGAACACAAAATGCTTTGAAGCTACAGAACTAAGTTTCAGATTTATTCAAAACTCATCATCAGCTTCCCTCCCATCCCTCTGTGCTTACTTGATTTAGCTAGTGATTTAGCTTACAATTTAGCTAGTGATACACAATAACTTAGTTTTACTGAGGTATTTTTAAAGTCCCTCAGGTCAATGCTGAGCACATGAGTTAATGCAGGCTTGGCACGGCTAAAGTGATCCTTTCCTGCCATCTAGGGGACACAGACTGGTGTACAAATGGAGGAACAGACTATTGTCTTCACAGTTACATACAGGAAATTTTTCTATATGAAATGCTTATCTCTATGCATAAAAAAAAACAAAAATCAATTTAAGATTAGCACAACTATCAAGAAACAAACCTAACTGAAGAGCAGCACAACTGTTTTATCAGGGACCAGATGGGTAACAGTTTAATTTTAGAATAACCCTACAAGCTTCTACAGTAAATTTCAGTTAAATGCCCAGCAAAAATACTGAGTTGAGAATTTAAGCCTCACTTTTATGACACACAGCCTTCTTCTGAGCTACTCAGCCATATGAAAAGCCTTTTCATTTCCTGGATACCTCAACAGAGTATAAGATCTACACTGCTATAAACCACATGAATCCATCAACAGCCAATACAGTGATAAAAAGGAATGAGGTGTCTGTGGTCCCAGAAATAAAGTCAGAAAAAAGCAAAGTTGCATCACAGCTGATATTATGAAATCTCAGCTCAGTGTCAGAACTTTCTTTTCGATACATCATTTACATGAAGCATTAACCTTCTCAGAATCTCATTCTGCTGCCTGCATCTTGAGCAGTGCAGAAACTTAGTTTGTAACAGTGTGCCCCACATACTGTACAGACAGAATGCACCTTCCTATTGCTCTGCCCTAGGAAGTAAAATATAGAAACACTCAATGTTGAAAGATCATCAAGTTAACTTTAGAAAACAATAAAGTTTGTTCCAAGATGCAAGTTCCTATTGCTAGTGTTGGTATTGCAAGCCACATTTTTCACATTTGCTCTCTTCACTGTTGCCTTCCAGGCTCTTTCACACAGCAGACTCTACAAAAGGAAAGGGCAAACTCAGCTAAATGCTCAGCATCAGAGAAATGTACACACAAATATCCAAACGTTTTTCCTTCTCTTCCATTTGGATTTGTTTTGCTCTTACTTTGAAAGGGAATCATCCACCAAAGCAAACACCCTTTGCTAAAACAAACGAAGACCCATGCTTCCCACGGCTGAAAGGCTCTTCAGGATTAAAATTGGAGCTTCTGCTAGGATCAAAGGAAGATGGTGTTCAACCAACATGTTTGGTGAACTCGATACAGTTGCACTGGATAGAAGCTCTGATTCTGCCCCTGTGAAAGGACTGAAGATGAAACACTCTCCCTGACCCCTAGACCGAAAGTGACAGTGTTACACTACTTGAATACAAGTACAGACTAAAAAAAAAAAAAAAACCCAAAATTTAACAGAACAACTCTTCAATTTTATTTTGATAGAAAAAGAAAAAAATATGATTAGCTCTGCCCAAGTCTTCTTCTCATGACTGTGTGCAGTGCGTTGAAATGGCTGAGAAGAATCACTGGCTTGGGGATTCTGAGGCTCTTTACCACCTAGGCCAGGAACTCCAAAAAATAAAACAAATATAAAGCCACATGCCAACTCATTTGCAGCAGTGTAATATAAATCTGTATAAGGCACCTTAATTTCTTGAACTGAAACATAGCATATGCTTGCATGGCACAATCAGAAGTTTGAAAATAGATCAACACCGCTGCTGAAAAAACACTAATAAATCTCTGCAATATTATACTTATGAAATTTGCTATTTACAGGGAAAAAAAAAAAAAAGGTCTCCTGCAAGCTCAGGGTAACAGCCTGCATTTCACAAGAAAACCCCCAGTGGTGACTAGCAAGCCTTAAATTTGATATAGAGGAACTTGCAAAGATTAAAACTTGCAAACTGCTAGTGCCCACAGACATTGTAGGAAGCTGTGTATGGATCCCAAGTGTTAGAACAGCCTGACTGGTTAAATTTCAGGAAATCTGTGCTCCTGTGCCAGAGACTGTTGTCCAGGTTCTGCAGAACATTCAGTTAGCAGACTCTAAAGATCTCCAGATAAAATGGCAGCAATGTCTTGGAAATGGAGACTGCTCTGGGCTTGAAGGTAAACACAAACACAGATAAAATGGATTTAGCAAAAGAGCTGTATGAGGAAAATGCAGCTTTCTTGGTAAAACCTGTAGCGTTATGATCAATGTTTTGTTCAGGACCTCACATGCCTTTGTCAGCATCTTTAGACAAGAGAGTACAAGGCAACGACACCTCAGGGCGGCAGGGAGAAGGAGGCAGGAGGTGGCAGAGAAGAAAAAAACCACAAAAGCTGAAATTAAAGACACGATGGTAGGGTAGTAAGGCACCACCAAGAAATCAAGACAGCTTGTTTCCTAAGCCTGACCTCCAGTGGTGAGTACAGAGACTAAGATAAGGTACACCCATAATGCAAACTGCCATGAACATATTCATGAACAGTGAAAAAAACCACACGATACCTATTCAGGACCTCTCAGATTGACCACTGTACTTTGTGAAGTGAATTATATGAAGACATCATTCAGCCAAAAGGAGAACTTTTGTGCCTATGAAAGCTGACATGTTCCAGCTTTGTTTTTTCTGAAAACAATGCAGTTTCATGTCAGACCTGACTACCTACAGAGACATTTGTGTAGCCTTACAGAAGTTCTGAACTACCCCCAATTCCATAATTAGTTGGCTTGTATCTGCAAAGTTTTCTCTTCATTTAACATATGCTTATCTTTCCATAAACTTAAGGAAGTAAAGCCAACAAGCATGTGAGGTTTCTAGATTTGTTTTCTAAATGTGATAAAAAGTACGGTTTCTGGAAGGAAACTTTTTTCGTGTTTCAGGAAGTATATTCCTATGCAAGAGACAGATCATGTCTCAGTAATTGCAGGTAAATATAGGCACACACTTCTTTTGCTACTCTGGCCCTTCTGCCTTGAGAAGAGTACCCTTTATTCTTTGGGAAGATTTTTGGAATTACTGAGGAAAAAAGAAACATGTTACATTAGAAGGTCAAAATTAACACACAAGGGAAACACACTGAAAAAGTATTTCCTGTTTAAAGCCTGTTCTTATGAAATAGTGTTGGCATCAAACAGAAAAACAGGAATTCAACTGGCTGTACTTCCCACCCCTCAGCCCTGTATTCACAACTCACCACTAATTACTGATCTGTCTGTAAATATTTGTCTACAAGTCATGGCTTGTTTACAAGCTTTTTTTTAAAAGCAAACAAAAAAAACCCAAAACACAGGTGAAAGTATTTTAACAAATTATTTTAAGACCACAAAAAAATTGAACACTTGAATATTTTTTCAGATTTTTTTCCCAGCCCCAAACCATTTTTTAGCATCTGTTAGAATATTTACATATTGAAGTGACTACTAGTGTGACTGTAGAATTTTATTTTCAAAAGTGGAAAAAATTCCAATTGTATGCTTTACGGGGGACTTTCAGTTTATGAGGAGCAAATGAACTTTTCAAAAATTCAATATATGAAATTATAATATAGAACACTTCAATATTTGCAAGCTACAGTAATTGTGAACTGAAGGGTAAAGAAAGGAAATAAAACTTTCCTTCTCAACCACAAATGACTCACTTCAATATGCTATGTGGTACAAAATGAAAATCAGCTTTTTATAAGTACCAAACATGTTTTTTCCCTTCGTAAATGGTTTTCACGTGTTATTGAAGCAGGTAGAAGTTAGACGGACAAAATAAGATAGGAAAGATAGTACACTCACTACTCAGTTAGCCAGCTTATTTTTTCTAGCAGTTATTTATGCAATAAGGCTTTATTCAGTCTTAAAACGATTAACGGGGAGGGAAACATTAAAATGATTACTGGATCTACTTAGTAACAACAGTTAGCTTACAGAGAAAAACATCAGGGAAAAGCTGGGGGGAGGGGGAATTCTTATTGTAAAACTAATTCCACTTCAAATAAACCAGGCAAATTCAATTATGCAAAAGAGCTTAAAAGTCTGCAAAGACTGCTTTAAAAAAGCAGATCCTGCCAACCTCATGCAAGCATGACAAAAATCACTCAAAGATGCATGCTCATAGAGCTTGCTACACAAATCAGAACTATTTCTCTCATAATATTATGCATTAACACAATGGGTCTGATTCTATAAATCAGACTATAATATGCATATCAATTACTTTATTACAGTATCCTGTATTTTGATTAAAACTGATAATTCAGGAGAAAAATCTTTGTGATATTTTATTTGGGAAAGTTGTTAAACATTTCCTTACATTTGTAATTTCCTCTGAGAAGATGATTAACAGTGTTTTTTGTGAACAGTATATTAAATGCAGAATATTTTCAAAGTGCAAAAACTACCTGCAATATTTACGACATACAGATTAACAAAAATTATGCAGTGTTTGGCAGTGCAAAGACACATGAAGTGTTCTAAAGCACCCCGTTGTAATAATGATTTTTGTTCTTGCAATCAAAATCATTTCAGTTTAACAGGCTCTGAAGGTGATAAAAAACAAACATCCCAAAATTCCACACAAAGCCTTTTTCAAAAAAAAAACCCAACCCACAGCATAAATGACTAGAAAAAACCCTGATAACATAAATGGAAAACTTGTAGAAAATGAAGCAGTAGGGTGATCAAAATTGTAGCCGTTGTAAAAAGAATGTTTCCTTCTGTAAAGGTACTCAAAGGCCAAAGTGTTAAGGAATTAAAAGCAAATTTTCATTATTCTAAGGTCTACAATATGACCATTTCTCTTAATCAAACTTAGATCTATTACCTCAGGTGAGACTGGATTTAGTTATCAAACTATACATTTACAAATGGTTTTACCTGGAAAGTGTTAAACATAAAATCATGCTTGCTGCCTCTTTTTTTTAATAGTCAAAGTGCTACACATCCAGCTAGTGCTTTTTATTAATATTCTGGAATACATTTTGAACTACATAAAAATAAACCTACCTTATGAACTGGAATGATTAAGTTACCAAACAAGAAACATCATTCACAGTATTATTTTATTTTTTCATTATAATTTTCTTCCCTAAGAAGAAAACAAATCTTATTTTCACACATTAAAACAGTTAGCATGAACGCCAGAGCAAGAAGCTTTAATACTAGATTTTAACCTTGCCTTATATTCCTTTTTTTCTTTAAGCACTACTTTTCACTGATGCAAATTATTTTCTGAGCATTTTGATTTGATACTCAACAGTCTTTCCCCTAAATGTGACTAACCAGCATTAATATGTAACTTTATTCAACCAATCACTGATTCCAAATCTATTCAGTCTTCTTTTTAACATGACATTATTTGCTGAAACTTTTAAAATTTCATTACGCTTTGTTTAAATAAAAATGGAAACAAATTTCATTTACAAAACTTAAAATTTTATTAAAGAAAACTCAGTGTGCTTGAATTATTAAGACAAGATTTATCAAAAACATTTTGTCATTGAAGGATTCTAGTCAATTGGCATAATGGTTCCAGTAACCTGGCTACATGGGTTTTAGGCACACAAAAGTGCAGGATGGTGCTTCTGGAAAGCCTGACAAGCATTTATATAGGTTAGATCCTTGACTGCTGCTGGGACTCCACTAGGAACTGGGTGTCTGCCACTTTTTTTTTCTTCTGATGTTCTCAATCAACCTCATCCGTAGCTTTAGATTCTCTTTACAGATTTAACTTCATTCCCTTCAAATTGAGAGTAAGGTCCAGTCTTTCAACACCTGTTTTTCAAGTGGAAGCTTTTTACTTTTTCAGCTTTTAGTTCCTAAATTTCAGGTGAATTAATTTAATTCAAACATCATCAAAAGTTCCCAGCTCCTGCAAATAAGACTAAAACCAAAAACTAAGGCAAAATACTTTCTTTGCAATAGAATCTGAAAACATATTTGATAGTATGTAAATAAATGTCAAGATTAGCTTCACTCTGAAATCTGCAGATACAGCACCATTATTTTGTTCTGTTTATAAATCTGGCTTCCCTTTTGATCTTGCATTCATTTAGAAAACAACACTCTCACTAAAATGTAAGGAAGGCTCATGTATACAGTATTTAAAATTTTAACAGATTACAGCAAGTCTACACATAACACTGGCTGTCATGATTCCAAATTTAATTATCAAGAGGATTGTTTTTAGAAAGGTATTCAAGTTCTAAATGACTAAACCAGCACTTTAAAGAAGATTTCTATCCACTGTACAGAGATGCATTTTCAAGTAAAAGAATTATATCCTAGAACTACTTACCAGAGAAACTGAGAATGAAATAGATTTAAGGCAGAAGTTCCATTATGTACCAGGTTGAAAGCCAGCACAATATTAACTATAACTAACTTGTTCAGCATTTAAAAATTTGCATTCATAACTATTAACTCCTGTGCTGGCTGGAACTTTAGTGATGTTCCAGGAAGCCTAGATGGAGATACGGTTATCCTTAGGGGCTAAAGCTATGCCAGAGTAAAGTCAATCTACTCACTACTTTCTCATTATTAAACAAACTGCATTCATTGATGTTATTAAGTTATATAAGGTATTTAGAAAGTATGAAATATTGACGATGAGAAAACAGATTTTTAAAAGCTATCATTTAAAAAGTTAGAATACATATTCAGAGGAATATCAATGTTTAAAAACAGATTCACATACGTTCATCTAGTTGAAGATTAGTGTATTAAAAAAAGTTAAGAAAATACTTTGTGTTTCAGTTCAACTGCACTTGATTCAAGTACAGCATGGGGTTTGGCTGATATAAATTAAACATGGTCACTGCCTCAGCAGCCAGAAGTACAGAAAAATGTACATGTTCACAGGATAAATAGAAGTCTCTTCTTTTGGGAAAAAAAAAGAAGCTATCTCACTCCAATACGGGAGGACATCCACTCCAAGCCTTGGCATAATCTGAAAGATAAGAGATATTATGTTGGTACTGGTTCTATTCCAACTTCTTTGAAGAATTTTCTACTTGTTTTCACATTTAAAAACATCTACTTAAAGTCAGCTGGAATTGGGATTGAAACTTGAACAGAGTAAATAGTGTTTTAAACTAAGTCTGCTTAGGCTTTAACCATGAGCAGACGGTCAAGCATGCTATTTTATTAAAGCTTTACACTCCTTCCATTTTTTTCCCTTGTAAATCTAAAAGACACTATTCTTAACATGTATTGGGAACCAAATAAGTTTTTTTTTGGTGGTGGTGTTTTGTTTTGTTGTATTTTTTTATAGGTTTCCCATGAAAGACAGCCTACTTGAAAGCTACCTTTACATACTAATACTAAAAGACAAAGGACAGGTACCCAGACTGAACCGGTCCATGAAAATACAGTGTATTAAGAACTCCAAAAGCCCACAACAAAAATAAAATATATTTTTATTTAACACCAAGACTGCATGAGATCTAATCTGCATCTCTATTCAAAAGTTTTCGCTTTTCTTTGACATTCTAGGGACCCAGTTGCCTAGTTTACACCATCTTTAAACTTTACCTTTGTACAGTATATGACAACATAGCTATCCAAGAGTTCTATCTTCACTCGCACAGGGCCAATCTCCCTGGTCTTCAGCCAGATCCTCCCAAGGAAGCTTCAGCTCAGTAGTGTAACTCTGGGAATTTTTTTATGAGTTGGTCTCACTCCAGTCACAGTTTTAATTATTCTAATTATTCGTCTTTCTTTAAATAAGAAAGAAGCAGCCTAGGATGGCAAATGTTTCTAAAGTAAACTTCATTAATTTCTATCTTTCTCCAAATGCCAACTTACTGAAGATCTAAGTTAGTACAGAAAAGTGACTTTGGCAAAACTGGTAGTAGGAAAGCAGATTTGACTCTTGGAATGAAACAATACAATCCAAAGACTCAATCAAAAAACCAGTTCACTTTCACTAACACATCCCACCCTAAAGAAGTGAATGCTACTGATCAATCTACAAGACACCTCCATTACAATGGAAAATACTTAATGCTAGAAGTGCAGAAGATGCTCTCACTTCTCAAGTACTCAGTTGGATTCACTATTTTTGATGTCACAAGACCAGAAAAATGTAAATGTTGTACAACACAGCTGAAAAAAGCCTCTAACTGTGACACATTAGAAGACTGCCTTAAGAATAAAGATGAAAAATTAGCACACTTCAAATCATGTAAGCAAGACACTATCCAACTTGTTATAGGCATCCAAAAATATTTTTTTATCTTTATAGACACATGTAAAGCTCAGCTTTTCGTTTTAGTAATTGCTGGCATAAGGTACAGAAGTTTCACAATTTTGTTTTATGCCAGATCTATGTGCCTTTTAATCCAAACTACATTTGAATGCTTATCGAAAAAAAACAACCAACCAAAAAAACCACAAAACCAACTCACCACCACCCTTAGAAGATTATAGCAGATCAGAATGCAAACGAAGACTAGAGCAGCTTTTTTCTTTAACTACACAAAGCCACCCAGAAAGAGAAGGCAGTGCACAGAGAGTAAACAATTATGCCAACAGCTCTATATTTGGGTGCAGGGAGGGTGTTGGTTTTTTTTTTTTTTTTAAAAAAAAGAATAAGCTGGAAAGCTTTCATCCAAATTTGGAGTTTGAGCAATGAAAAAACCCCACAAGGTTCAACAAAGTAAAGGAAAAATTCAAAGTGTCCCTCTGACTGCAAAGCTCAGAAAATATGTTCTTTCAGGAAATCCACTTTGGTGTCAATAAGCTTCTAAAGCAGTATTCTCATTTACCATTTTTACTATACCAAGCACAAGCATTTACCCTTCTCCTGTCAAAGCACAACAGGACTGAATGTGCCACGGGTGATCCTTTATGGAGCTAAGGGTGAGGTATGCAGATATCTCAGCAGCTGTCATGCAACCTTTCATGTCCTGCTTGTTTGCAAAGATGAGAACTGCAGCCTTCTGTAAATCCTAGAAGTAATTTAGAGTATTCATAATAGTTATTATAAAGAACTAAAAGGCTATTGTGTTAACTGAAGTTCTTCAAGCTAATCTACAATTACACAGCAGCACAGAATTTTAACAGACTTACTGCATTAAAAATTAATTGCACTAAGACTCAAGAAACCAATTTATTCAGAAGTGTTCTCCACCACAGAGAATCAAACTACCACATATTATACAACTATCCTGTTGGTGTTGACCTCATGTTCTTATGTTAACTAACGAAAATCTTGTTAAAATATAGTTCATAAAGCTCCAAACCATCCAGCCAGTAGAACTATTACTGGATAAACATTCCAAAGTCTATATTAGCTACTATTCAAATGGAAAATGCTACTATCATTCCCTGGAAATTACTTTCAACTTCATTAAACAAAGTCTATAGTAATTAAAGCAGTAACAATTTAAGAAAGCTATTTAAATTATTGGAATTTTTATCCTGTTGTTGCAAAAAGGAAGCTCTAATAATGCTGCAACAGCTTCAGTAAAAATAGAAACTAATAAAAAGTTGTTTTGTTTCTGTATGAAATTAGGATTCCACATGGCAATGAGACAAGAACTGGGATGTATGATTTACAAGTGCAGAAGGGTAAACAAATGCAGTATTCAGGAAGCTGACAGTTGTAATTAAAAATGTCCAATACATTTAAATGTATATAAAATTTTGAAACTATTTCTCCAAATATTTACAGTCCAAAGTTGAAAATTCACTCCTACAAGTAATCCAGTCTTGGTCTGTTTTCAGGACATGGTAGACCACAATCTCATAAGAGTTTATAACACTGGAAACTAATAAACTAAAAGGTGAAAACTTCACCACAAAAAGTAATCTTTCCACCTTTTCTTGGTAGTATATTTGCTCCTTACCACCAGACCCAAACAACATTACCATAAACTACAAAGTAAAAACCTTAGTCATTTGAAACAATGCAAATCCCTCAAAATGAACTGCACAGACTTACTTGCATTGCACTCAATACTTTTACTTCAAAAATAAACAGAGATATTTAGATTAAAAAAAACCCTAATTTAGCTTGAGAGTGATCACAGAAGGTTTTAATGTACTTTGGCTAATCCAATGCGGATGTTAATTCAGGATGTTTGAGGGAGTTGACCCAACGTTGAACAGTCCTCAATACAATATATAATAATAAAACTATGAACAAAATAATTCAGAAGGAAATTGAATTGAAACCAATTTATCCATAGGATTAGAAATGTTCCTTAATTTTAAGGAACTAGATTAAAAAAAAAAAAAAAAGAAAAGAAAAATGGAATTGCCTACTTTCTAATTTTTTTTTTAAAGTTCAATGAAATGTAAACCATTTGATTGAAAGGAGAGAGTTAGTTGTAGAGAAAAATAATACTTAGTTAGATTAATATGAAGTTTAAGATATTTTACAAGTTCAACATTTGCAAAGTAAAGGGTGATTTAATTACAATCAAGCAAGTCCTATTAGCAGGTTGTTTGATAATAATTTTCCTGTTTATTTATAATTTACATGGTTTTAAAATGTGACCAGCATGCATACACATTTAGGCTAAAAATTTTTTTTGTGACAGGAATTTTTGCTAACATAAGAAGCATATAACATTATGTGACTGTTTACAACAAAAGAAAACTACTATCCCAACTCGCCATCATACCTCATGAGCCAGCATTCTATAAAGTTCTTCTTTTGTAATAGAAAGTCGCTCTCTATCAATGCTGTCAACAACAAGAATGATGAACTAGGGGAAAAAACAATAGTACAGTATGTCAGTACAAAGTATAAATTACAGAAAGCAAGTTTTCAAGAGACCACTAGCACAAGTCTTCCTATAAGACAGACATAGACTCTCAGAGCACAGTAGAAAATAGAACAAGGTTTATTGTTAGAGTCTTTTGCTAGAGCGCTGGGTATCATACATGAAGTTAAAAAAAAAAAGGACTGTGCTTGCACATTTCAATAGTGCTATTAAGACCTACTTTCATTTACTATGGCTAAATGTCTGTGGTGGATTTTCAGGCCCTACATCATAAGCAAAATAGTGATGTATGTACCAAAAGCACCTAGAGATAATGGATTACATTTAAAATGTGGATGACAAACTCGCTACATAGTTATCAATGAAAACAGCTATTAATATCACTGTCCACTACTACTTGAATACTCTGAACACTATAAAACTGAAATTGAAATTCCCTATTTTCAAAGAAGCATTTTTAGCAGTTTAGTACTATCTTACTCCCAAGGTGTAAGAAAAGTTATTTCAAAGTAGTAAATCAGACCTCAGAAAGCTATGTACCTATAGTACTTAGCATTATGTTGTTGCATAACACCTTAAACCTTTGTCATGAAAAGGGCCTCTGCAGTTGGGTTCTCACTGACAACTTTGCACCATTCCACCCGGGCACTTGGAGATGCTATAGCAATGATTTTACTTTTACTGTTCCTGCCAGGCACATTATTTTCATGGCTGTGCACTTGTGAATCCTGAGACACTGCAGGGTCTGGTACATCTAGTCTCCTATTGGAAGCGATTGCCACTGGTACGAAAATTACTCTCTTTTACCCCACTCTTTCTGCCCCTTGTGTTGTAGTTTCTATTGTATAGCCTAACACCAGAAGGGAAAAAGACATGGTGTTATGTAGTAGGTAATGCTCAAGTAAATGCTTGGAAGCATTACACAACAGTAGGTGTATACAAACCATAACAACTGATCAGTGGCCAACACTTGCCCTGCTCAGAGTGTGCTCCAAGCTGTGCTAACAGCATCATAGGTTGGAACAACCAGCAGGGAGCTCAAACATTTTCTGATGAAAACTATACAGATACTACTAAAAAAAATAAAATTACAGGGAACACACGCTATCCTGGAGAGGAAACCAAGGAGATGACATTCATCTGAGAGACTCCATCACTTTTGATAGGAATACTTTTGCATCCCCTTACTCTTTTACTAGAACTCTTTTTGTTATAGTAATCCCACCCCCAATAACTTAACAATGAGAGCTCCCTCCCCTATCCTCTTCCCCCCAAATCTTGTGTCTGTAAGCCTGTCTCAATATAATTTCCGTAAGAATATGCTCTGACTCTTAAAACAGAATTGTAGAACTAGCCATCTTAAGTTGAAACTAATTAGGACAGGTATGCACTGAAAGCTTATTTGGGGTATTTTTACATTACTTCAAAGATTTCATTTAGATTGCTTTAATTTACAGATAAGGAAACAGAAAAGAGAGATAGTAACAAAAAAGGAAGATAAGAAGTCATCACTACTTTTCCAACATATGCTTCAAATCACTTTGCCTTCAATTAAGGAGATTCATTACCCTTTGAAAATTACCACAAAGTATAAAAAAACTAAGTCAATTTAATGCTGCTGTGACTTTGAGATGTCTAGCAGATGAGGAGGAACAGTAAAGGAATTATTTGCATTGTGAAGGCTATGGATTAGCATATTAAACAGACCCCTTTTCTTCCTCAACTGTTTCAAGCAGACAAAGCTTCTAAGTGAAGGGAAAGTACTTCTTTCCAAGTGCTAGAAAGGACTGGATTTCAAACACTTACTAGCCAGAACATGATGGAGAACATGCCAAATAGGATTAAAAAAAACCCAGCAACAACAACATAGAAAAAAACCCAAATAAAACAACAACACCCCCCCCACCCCAACCACACAGAACAAATACATGCATCTCCCCAAATTACAAAATAAAAGATTCTCAGTGAACAAATATCAAGAACTTATTGTACCAGACAATGTGGGCAGAAGTGTCTTCACCCTCATATGAGGGTGTCTTAAATGTAACCATACTTTTCAGATAAAATTTAAGTTTACATTACTAGATAAGTTTAAAATACTAGATATGAAGGTTGAGGCATGATCACCAGGCTTTCAGTAAACAAAAACGTTTCTGAACATCAGGGATGGATCACTCTAAATTCCCTTCTCAAAGAGGGTCATAAGGCAGAAAAACTCATTTCACAGGAGGATGGAATGCTTATATACTGAGTAACATGTACAAGAGGTCTCTACTTTTAGTAGAAATGGTAAGAAATTAAGCCCAAAATCTTTTACATCAATGTAGAAGCCTCAAAGTGAGGCTACAGAGATTTTATGTGCATGTTCTGTTGATAACCTCTTGCATCAAAAAGACTGGCATAAAAACAAACCCCCAAAAGACAACTGTTGCCAACTTCCACTCCAACCTTTCCAGCAATGGCAGCTTTGCCAGTTACCTCCTGGGTGCTGCACAGCTACACTTTTCTTTACCCTTTGGATAAAAGACATAAGCTGATGAGCTTTTAAAATACTGCTGCCCAGAGAAAGTTTCATTCCTCATCCTTAATTACCATCACTTCAGAAACATTTCAGACTAGACGTACAGAAGTTAGGTTAACCCCTGCAAATCCTCACTTAATCTGCAAAGTACATTGCAAAGTTTTCTTTTTGATCTACTTGAAAAAACATGCAAAAAGCCCCATTTGATTGGAAATATATTTTGATATCATTTCATTGTCTAGGAAAAAAAGTCTGACTTCACATTTTATGCCACAGATCAAACATTACTGTAAAGTACAGAGGAAAAATACATCAGATGTTACCCAAAAATTGGTTGCATACCAGAGACACCTTACACTTTTTGGGGTTTTTTTCTTCCTCAAAAAGATTCAGGAACAATACGGCTGCAATCTTTATAAAAATCTACCAATATTCCTAATAAAAAAAATACAATTTCAAACAAACTTATTGAATTTCCAGATCTCAAAGTAGCTTCTCATACCTCTGTGTTTGAATAATAGGTATTCCATGACGACCGTAATGATTCTTGTCCTCCAATATCCCACATTAAGAAATGAGTGTTTTTCACCACTATTTCTTCTACATTGCTTCCTATGGTCGGAGAAGTATGAACCACTTCATTCATTAAGCTAAAGGAAACAATATCACACCATAAAGACCAACCAGTAAAATCCACAATGCTTGTCACAGCTCAGTTACAACAAATTTGTTGCAGAAAAAGTAATTATGTCTACCTCTGACAAAGAAAGATTTAAAAACTAGGTATATTTCAAAAAGCTACACATTTCATTTTTTTATAGACATGAAGTAAATACTTAAAGCAGTTGTTTAGTAAAAATACTAATTCAATTTGAATTTGGACTGAAAACTGTCAATGAAGTTCTAGTGTGCTTTTGTAGCGTGCTTAAAGACATCAGAAATGAAAAACAAGCACATAAAAGGCTTAAAATGCAGACATTTATCCATTTGGTATAAGCGGCTTCTCTTTTTAAAGGACACTCTTTAACAGATACTTAAAACACACTTGTTGCTCTTCTAAAGATCCCAAATAAGGGGAACAGTAAACTGTCCAAAATATGAATCAGAATACAATTTTATCAGAGCTCTCAACTTAATAACTCAATATTAAAATTAATTCCTAAGGATTGTTTGTTTACATAGCTGAAAATTCCTCAGTTCTAACTTCAAGCCTTGTCAAAAGTGCTTAGGAAAAGGTTCTTTGTCAAACATCCTCTGCTGCCTTTGTATCCAAATACATGCATAGTAATTTGGCTACACCTTCCTCCTCTTCCACAACTACAACAGTAATTGTGTTCCTGCCAAAATTATTGAATTTATCATAGATATTCTTGTAATGCTGGCAAGATTTGGGTGCAATGACACTATTGAAAATGCTTAAGGTAGGATCTAGGCAAGAGGAAATACTATCTTGAGGAATCTTCCATCACAAATTTTAGACACTGGAATCTGGAAACACATGGAAACATTTATAGATTTTTGCACAGTGGCTATAATTCCCATTAATTTAGAAATCACTTTCTTCTCTGCAGTTCTTGATGACAGGATTATTTCTATGTTTAGAAATAAAAATAGGCTTTGATTGCAAAATCACTTTGTGTTTATATGTACAATTTTGTTGTTCAATTCACAGTTCAGTTTTAAAACACTGCAGTTCCTTCACTTTATCCTTTAGAACCTTAAAGATTCTGACAGATTGCAAAGCTGAAGTTTCAATGATTAAACAGTGACAAAAACTAAAATGTAAACGGAAAAACAAAACAGCTCATATACTTACAACTGGTAAAGAATAGTCGTCTTTCCAGCATTATCAAGTCCCACTATGATTACTTTGTGCTCTGTATATACACAAAAAAGACAAGAATAAATGAGTAGCAACAACAATAATTAGAATTCTGGTTAATCACTTTTCCTTAGTGAAGAAGGTAACTGCTTGCTTGTCTTATTTTAACAGCTCACAAGACTACTGGTGACTTCAGGACAGAAGAAAAAAAAAAAAAAATCCACAAAGCCTCATCTTCTCTTGAGACTACAGTTTTAGGAAAAGTCGGTACTGGAAGTTTTCATAAAGGAATGCTCACTAATATGATTACTTAATTTAAAAAAATCCAGTTTTGGAAAGAAAAGTACAATGAAAAAATATAACTCATAGCAGTGAATCACCTTAAGAACATCACCAAACATCCAAAGGCTACACAAAATACTAGCCTAACATTCAAGGCTCAGTAATAACCACTTGTTAAGGGACCACCCACCATCATGCGCACAGTAATATGCTACGCACAGTAAAATGCGCATAGATCAAAAATCCCAACAATGCAATTTCTGAACTGAAAAGCCACAGAACAGTAGGGTTGAGGTTGGAAGACACTTCTGGAGGTCATCTGGTCCAAGCCCCCTGCTCAAGTAGGGCTACCTAGAGTCAGTTGCCCAGGACCATGTCCAGATGGCTTTTGAGTATCTCCAAGGATGAAGACTCCACAACCTTCCTGTGCAACCCGTGCCAGTGCTCAGTCATGCTCACAGTGAAAAAGCATCTCCTGATGTTTGGAGGGAACCTCCTGTGTTTGTGTGTGTACCTATAGCCTCCGGTCCTGTCACTGAGCACCACTGAGATGAACCGATGAACCTGGCTCCATCTTCTTTGCAACCTCTGTTCAGTTATTTATATACATTCATAAGATCCCTTCTGAGCCTCTTCTTCTCCAGGTTACACAGCCCCTGCTCTGTCAACCTTTTTTTTTTTTAAATATGTCAGATACTTCAGTCCCTTAAAGATCTTTGTGGCCATTCTCTGGACTTCCTCTAGTATGTCTACATCTCTCTTGTACTGAGGAGCCCAGAACTGGACACGCTGCTCCAGGTGAGGCCTCACCAGCGCCAAGCAGAAGGGAGAGATCACCTGCCTGGACCTGCTTGAAAGTCCAGCTTATAGAATAGTGATCTTCCAAATGCTGCAATGTTCTTTTTCCAGGCCCACGAGAAACAAAACAAAAAGAAAACGACAAAAAAAAACCACACCAGAATTTATAGGTTTCTCTGTAGTTAATCCTTCTTAGAATTTCAAATACAGTAGCACAGCAAACTAGAATGGTGGTTCTTTTGATATATGTGTCAAGTTAGAAGATACTTATCTGCTTACTGACCAAAAAGCAAATCACTTGAGCACAGAGAATTTACAAATGAATACCAGAGGTAAAATTTGCATTAAAAGTCTGAGAATAGGCTCACTTTTGAAGAGGTAGTATTTAAAATTCTAGGGCACCTATTCCAAAGCAAAACATGGTTCACAGCTTAAAGATTTCCTCTAAAACAGCACATTATATCTACAAGACTTACAACAAATTATTATAAGGTTAGAAGTTCTACCAAAAAATATGAAATTGGTGGGGTTTTTGGCCTGCAAGTGGGTGTTTTAAGGAAGAATTAAAGTGGGGTTCATTTGTCTGTTTTTTGTTAGTTTTAATATACTTATATATAACCACCTAGACCTTTTCATACTGAAAGTGACTGTAATAAAACATTCTCTTGCTTGGGACTTTTAGAGGTTTCGCTATGCGATACAGTCCTAACATTGAAATTCATTTCCTTGTATCTGTGCCCCTACTGCTGCATCCTGCCAATGCATTCCAAGGAAAGAACTTTTCCTGGCCTTAAATCCAGTAATAAATTTAGCCCCGTAAGAAGCAGCATCAGTAATTAATAACCTTTCCCAATACATAAATGGTACTTACTCCCTTCTGCTTTCAACTCTAATAAACCATTTCACATAGCTAGACTGTCCATCTCTTCTTCAGTTTTAAGGGCTTTCAAAGTTCAAACACAGAAATGCCCTTCTGTTGTTTTCAAAACAGCCATATTGTCAACTATTGTCTGGAAGATGACTCTGTTTTTTCAACATTTTGTTTGAGTTATTTTCAAAGAGGAAAAGGAATTCCAGTCAGTATTAAACTGCTTTTTCCCACCTTCACATCAGAATACAGAGTCTTACTTAGGAATGAATAAGAAAAGCATTGGATGAAACATCACGCTACTTAAAGTAATGAAAAAAAAAATTCCCATTGAGATGACTGCTTTTGAAAGCCACTGAGGCATGAATGGTTCAACACTATATGGGAAATAAAAGGCACAGCTCAGTCAAATGGTATTTTATAGAGTAATGAATAAGTACAAACAAGAAACGGTCATACAATTCTTAACTGATGTTGATTTGGGGATGAAAATAATATGATGAAATACATCAGTATCTCATACAACTAGTTTTCACCTTTATTAATGGCAGGTGCTTTCAGAATTGTCATCTATGGTAATGGAAAACTTCTTCACTTACAAACATACTCAGAAGTTGAATTTCTGTCTAGTTTGGTTAGATTACAGAATTTTTGCTTATATATGTGCATTACAGGAAAAACATTAATTTATGCACTGGTTTGACTGAAAGCAAGTTAATTTTCATCATACAGATAGAAACTTTCATTTTTCATGGCTAGCATGGTTGTTATTTGGATTTAGTTTGAGAATAAGAAGATAACAGAATTAATGCTCTTCTCCAAGTAAGTTTTCAGCATTTGTAAGTTGGAACGAAGACTATGTAAGAACTTAACTGTTATCTTAGTTGCTCTCTGGTGGCCAAGGTCTTTCTGGGCTCTCTGCCTGAAGGTGGGAGGCAGCTGGGAAGGAGGGCATGGATGGGACAGACCTTGACTGACATTCAGGCTGATCAATGAGAATATTCCATGCCAGTAGCATCACGTTTCATAATTAATGAGAGTTGGATTTTCTGGCTAGGGAGATGGAGACCCATTCTGGTTTCTGCTCTTTTGGTGGAGTTCCTCTGTTTGGCCTTTTGCTGTTCTGCCATTTTGCGGAGGCCTCTGGGCCTTTCTGCCTTTTTCTCTCCGCGGCATCAGCTGTTCAGGCCCAGGGTGCTCTCTCTTCCTGGGACTGGGTGCTTGGCACGGACAGAGTTCATGAGGAATTGCACTGACCATCTTTTATATTCTATTTCCATTTTATACATATTGTTATTAGTAGTAGTATATTAGTATTATTTGTTATTTTGTTATTTTATTAAACTGTTTTTATCTGAAATCACAAGTTTCTTCCTTCACTTTTGATTCACTCCCCTATTTGGGGGTGGGCAGGGGAGTGAATGAGCGGCTATTGTGGTTTTGATGGCTTAGCTGGGCTTAAACTGCAACAACTTAAAAACTGCTGAAGTAAGAGCAAAAGACAAAAGTAAAAACAAGACCAATACTTGTTTACAAGAGGGACTAATAGAAGATAGATGTTACATTTAAAAAAAGGTGAATTACGGAGTAAACCATAAGCAGTGATTTATGCTCATATTTGTATTCTGTACTTACAGACTAACCCAAGTTTCTCCCTTTTACTGGCTGGTATTCAAACTCAGTTTGGGTTGTACTCGTTAATATCTTCCCAGTCCACCATGTTCTTTGCAAAGGAAGAAGAAAATCCATAACAGAGTTGCCAAAGCAGAAGAGCAGAGCCTTTATAAATCAGGTAGAAAGAGTGGAAAAAAATAAGTAGAAAAACTAGGCATATGCAGGGGAGAAAAAACAAACAAACAAACAAACAAAAAAAACCCAAAAAAAGAAAAATTAAAGACAGTATTAGACTACCATTTTAAAAGAAAACAAAAAGATATACGTAGTACTGTTTAAAAAAAATCTGGCAGTCTAGTATTACAAAATAACATGACAGTGAAGATGATCTTGCAGATGTTAGAAATAAGACATAATGTGCTCTTTGCTTCACTTACTCTTCTACATTCTTCTGTGGTAAGAGGACCCAAAACTGAAGATTGAATTCGCACAACTTTGCCTTTTCCTCTAAGTGGTGAAAATTAAAAATAAAAATATTTCTAAATACTTCAATGATGAGCAAGGTTCTTCCAATATATTTGAAAGAAGACATTAATATTGTATAGGGTACCAACACTTTTGAGGCTGTGAAACACAAAACCCCCATCTAGTTCTGAGGAATGACGATTTTGGAGGCTTCAAGGCTGAACACAGAATGCAGACAGAAGCTTGCTAAAGGGGAGGCAGAAGGAATAGCATTTTACTAAAGTTTAAAGACATTTCAATACAAGGATTCATTCTGCACACTAAAAGCTGCCTTAGTCTTCTTTTAAACACAAAGGAACTGTTTAGATACAATTATATTTCCAGACTTGATTACAAGAAAGTAGCCTTTAATAGTCACTGGAACCAAAGTCCACTCGGCTTTCAGGATAATGGTCTCTGTTAACCTGACTGTACAGTCTGGGAAATGCCAGCAAGACCAAGTGAGGTAAATTTTTGACTTCCAAAAGTTTAACCATCTTTACTTGGAGCTTACTGTTATTTCTGTTCCACACCTATAGCATTTATTCAGAGAAACCTCGAAGACTATAATTAAAAAAAATTAAAATACAGATTTGTGAACTTCTTAAAGAACTCTACCAGCCACACACACAAAGGAATAAAGTATTGACAATTGTCAGAGTTGCCTTTATCACTCGCTGACATTCACTTGTTTTTTCCTTATGATTTCATTAAAAGAAATCTTGATAGTATTGATGGAATGATAAGTCTAGCAAGTTTTATTGAGCTTTATGTTAACACAGGCAATAAGTTAGTTGCTCCACCATTTATTGATATTACTACATGTTGCTTAGAAGTCTGGGCCATTTGAGTACTGAATCATAGCATAAGTCAGTAATTTTTGAAGTCTAGTATTTTAAACATACACTCATTTCAAAAATAACTCTTAAAAATAAGTTCATTTTGAACTTCTGACACTTTATAACCAGACTTTAAATGGCTGCAGGGCACAATGTGTTAAATGAAAACAATACTCAGGCAATGGTCTTTGTCAATTTCAAACATAAGGAAAAAGAACCAGGAAGCCATCAGTAAATTGCCTAGAAAAAAGACAAAAGTCTATTTTTAAGCCAACTGCTTGTCTTCTAAGTAAAGTATCTCTATTTTGCATTGTTAAATTACTAGATTAAGAGACAATATATATTGAGAGTTCAAAGAGACAGAAACGCTTATTGTCCTCCCTCCTTCAATCTTTAACCCCTGCACTGAAAAGCACGGAGACTAGAAAACAAGAATATTAAAAAGGTCCTGGAATAATTTTGTCCCCTACTATCACCCAAACAAAACCATCCACTGTTTATAAAGACTACTACCAAACTCAAACTGAAAATGAACCCTTCCAAACATATCCACAGAACTAAAGAGATATTCCCTAACAGACTGAGCTCAGGGCAGAGGCTGTTAGCCTTCCTCGCTTTCATCAGTCACTGACTCACAGATCAGCACAGGCGTCACCCAGTTTCCTCAAACTGCTCTGCACTGCAGCTTTTCTCCTTCCATAATCCCACGTACCAGATTTGGAGAATAGACGGTGCACTGCAATGGAAAAGCAAGTGCATTCTGCCAGGGGAGCAGGAAAAATAGCTAAAGGCTTTCGCCACACAATACTATTTTAACCATTACATTTTTCACTATGAGCCAGTATGGGTTTACCAAAATGGGTAATCATAATCAAAATGGGCTGAACCAACTCAAACAATTTCTGCTGCATGTATACCAAGTTGCAACAGAACAACAGACTGGCTCAAGTTCCTGGTAGGAACAAACAGATGCTACCCAAGTCACAGGGCTACAACAGTGGAATACCAGTAGTAACAAATGCTGCTGGAAGAGGTCAGTAGATAGCATTAGTCAACAAACACTTAATGCTGATTGTCTTTAGAAACAGATTAGGTCAAACCTCTCAACCTTCCTTCCCCTACTTCACCCTTGCCATTGGAAAGGATGGTAGGAGATTCAAATTGTAAAGCAGTAAACATGATGTGTAAATTAATAAAATGACATTCAGTGCTTTAGCAGGATGTAAGGTGCCTTCATCACAAGGTTTTCCCGCTAGAACTCAATCTTCTGTACACAGCACACGTACTCTAACTGCACTGAACCCTGAGCACAAAAATGCATGGTGCTTATTTTAAGATGTTAGTTATCTCAAGATGTACATTTTTCAGAAAGCTACCAACATACCATTAACTCACAGGGAGAAGATACTAGCTCACCTGTAGATATTTCTTTAACAATGTCCAGACAGTATTAATCAAATACCTTTCAGATTTGGCATTTTCAGGTCAGCTATTATTCACATTTATGTAAAGAAATACTGCACTGCATAATCAATACTCAAGTGAAATGCCAAATATTTCCTGTTCTGTATCTTCTAGCACTTAGGCACACCTTCTCACCCATGCTCTACTTGACTGAAGACAGATAGTACTTTATAAATCTTGGCTTTGTTCAACCTTTCATTTTGTCACTATCAAGTGCTTCAGACACAATCCACAGTTGTGGCACAACCCACACTAGCCATGGTGAACTGATGATACACTCCACACACATTAGGGTTTATTTGCACCTTTAGAATGTTCCCTCCAGATAGTCAAAAGCATCGTGTAAGCTACTGGGCTAGTCTGCTCGGCAAGCAGTTTCATGGGCTAGACTATGAAATCTCCAAGAAATTGTCTAGATTTGACATAACTAGATGAGTGACCAAAACAAACTCAATAATTACTACCCTTTTAAATTAATAATAATATTATTATTATTTAGAGGAAAATGGTCATGAAATCAGAGAATAACTTCCCACTAGACAGGTCAATAAATTATGCTTTAACATAATTTTCCACGTTGGAATTTCAATTTTGGCCATGAAAAGAAACTCGCTTCCTCCTCAATGGTCACCAAAAGTAGTGGGGGCAAACAAACATACAAACAACAAAAAAACCCAACAAACCAAACCAAAAAGAACAATAAAACAAGAGCAGAACACACTCCAGAAGCTTCTTCTTGGGATTAAAGTATAATGGTGAGTATTTCATGCCTCTTTTATCTTAACTGTGATATTAATTTTTATTAACATTTTAAATGTATGAAGAGTAACTTTCCTTCCATGAATTAACAGACAGTTACAAGGGCATGTTTTCCTCTAATAGAATGGAATCAACAGAATCAAATGTTGTATACTAACAAAAACAAACAACCCCCACAAAACCAAACACTCAACCCCCCCAAACAAACAAACCACAGAAAACCAAACCAAGAAACTGCACCTCTTACTTCCTTTCTGAAGATAAATATTGACATCAGAAGGCACCATACTGACCAACACTAAAAAGCCACAAGAAGTTATCTCCTGATAGTCCTCTGCTTATACATGTCTCTTCAGAGTCCTTCACAGAAGGAAAGGTGTCACAGATTTCAATATTTTATGAAAACCAAGATAGTACTTAATAGTTTTCTGGAGAACGAGAGGAACCTTGTATCTTACCAAATGGGCTTTCCAGTTGAGACAAATAAGAATATTCAAGTCAAAACCAACAACAAATTCAGAAGACTTCAGGAAGGCCACAGTGGAATAGGGTATGCAGGGAAAAGATAAATGGTCTGGAGCTCTCACTCCCATCCCATGAAAAGACAGTTTGATCTGCAGATGTTAATATGTACACACGCCGAGATTTTGCTTGGTTATTTACATAATTAGAACGGGTTATGTGCCCTGACAGTAACAAGACTACTAACAGGATACCAGGTGTACCTGCCTCCTAAAACTTGCAAAATTGCACCAGCAACAACGTGTTGCACAAAAAAAAGCTTAACTACGTTTTTAGTAACTTTAAAACAGGAATGAAGTGTGTATTTGGAAACCTGATGAGAGAATCACAACAACAACACCAGTTTGCCTGCTGCAAACTCAGAGCCCCAAGGAAAAACAACACAAACACTAAAGTCCTCGACTCCTTTATTTTCTAGCCAAGAAAGGCTAGGTAAACATGATTAATGAAAATAAATAAATAGATAAAACATAATTTCCTATTTTTCTCATAACTGTCTGAGCTAAAGGTGGTGACAGCCACAAGTTTTGAACTCTGAATTAGAGCATGGGCCATTATTGTGCAGCCGGGTGCACTGAGTAGGAGGGAACAGACAGCTATCTATCCTCTTACGACCTTTTTATTCTTGGCTTGAGAAGTGATTTTCTTGAGTCACTAACTGATTTTAACCAGTATCTTTGCCAAAACATAAACAAATCTTTACCTCAGAGGCCCCGACACAAGTTCAGTGTTTTTTTTTTTCTTGATATTAAAGATAAAAATAGCATGATTTTAACAGCAGGCTCCGACTTGTGAGCAGAGGGTCTACAAAGACAAACAAGCCCTTCACGGTCCATCAAAGCTTCAGCCGCCACAACAATGACAAAAACGCCCGAGCGGCACCAGCATTCACTACTCTGCGAACTCGGGAGCACAGCCTTGAAGGGGCTGCCCGGGGCAAGCCAAGTGCCTGGAGCAGCCAGGGGGGGCTGTGGGGACCATCTCAGCCAGGGAAACAAAGCAGCTTCAAGCATGAGGCCCCGCGGAACCCCCGCTCAAGGGGCTGCAAAGGGAGAAGCCCAACTTTTGCCTGGGCGCACCCGCACGGGAAGCTCGGCGGCCAGAGCAGGCCCCCGACCTCCAACGGCTGCCCGCGGCCCCCTCCGCCCCACGGGCTCCGCTCGCCCCCTCACCACCGCCGCGCCGCCCGCCCCACCTCCCCACAGCCGGCTCGGGCCCCCGCGCCCACCTTGGTTACCGAAGAGACTCCATAGCTTGGCAAATATCAAGCCCATGCCTGGCCTCGACTCGCCGCCGAGCCCCCAGGGCACCCAGGGCTCAGCCAGGCAGCGGTGGTGTCCCCGCGGTTCCCGTCCGGCGGACGCAGCCCGCAGCGGCCCCGGGCCAGCGGTCGGGTGGGGGGGCAGAACGGGGCGGGCAATCGGCGCTGACCCGCCCCGCCCAACGGCCGCACGGCGCGACGGGCCGGCCCAACGCCCACACGGCTGCGGCGCCGCGTCACTCTGTGCGTCATCATGTACGCCCACCTTGGGTGAGCTGAGTGGGTGTGGGAGCTGCGGCGGGAGGGGGCGGCTGGGACGGTGTCTTGCAGGGGCGAGCTGCGAGGCGGGGCCGGGCTTTCCCCAGGGCTGGTGAAGAGCCGAAGGGCCTGGGGTCTCTCACGGCCGGGGAAGAGAGAACCGCCCGGCAAGGGAGTGGTGCGTCGGGGTGTGCTTGTTCCCCGGCCGCGGTGTTCGGTGCCGGGGTGGGAGCCCTGCCGCTCTGCGCTGGCAGCGGCCTTCTGCCGTCACCGTGTGATTCGGCCGGGCGGTGCTGTGGCTGGTCCGCGGCCTTCGTCACGGTGGGGAAGGGCTCGTGGTTCTCATGGCTGTCAGTTCTTCCGTGTATAATAAAGCACTTTAGAACAGCAAACTCCTTTTCGATGCGGCACTATAGGCTCTTGCATATGGAACTTTTGCCTGGGTACCGCGGTTTTCTCACTTGGCAGCACCTTGGGCAGGGTCAGCCGAAGAGCACGAACCCCGCTCTGCCTTAGCGAAGGAACCTCGAGGCACTTAACGTGCAGGAGGGGTGGAAGTACAAAACCCGTTACTTTAATCTACTCAGCAGCGTTTAAGGTTTCTCATGCTAAAAGGAAAAAAAAAAAAAAGCGCTGTCAGCAACGTTTTGTCATTTGTCAGTTGTGTATTGAACTTCTGGCCTGAGCTACTGCAGCGTCACAAACTCGTTGCTGTCCCGTAGCACAGGGACACGCCGCTCCACCGCAGGCTCCTGCCGGCAGCGATGCGGGTGGTGGTTCCGAGACGCCGTGAAACCGCGGAGCAGGAGAAGGACCTTGCGGCACAGCGTGCTCTGACCGCGGGGGAAACCGCTGCGGCCGCACGTAAGCGGGGACAGGGCGGGTAATGGCGCTGCTCACCCTGGGCGGCCTCCGCGCCGGCTTTCCTGCCGCCCTTCCCGTGCCCTGGGAGCGCCTCCCGACCCTCGGCCCCGCTGCGGCGTGTCTGGCTCCCATAGTAACAGCGGAGCCGGCACCGCCCTGCCGACCGTCAACCAATCCCCGGCGGCCGCAGAGGCGGGACTTCCTGCTACTGCCCGGAGGAGGCGGGACCGGCCCTTCTAGCGGCGGTAGGTGGGGATGTGGCGGAGGCCGCAGCGCCGCCGGGAGCGGGTGGAACGCGGCCTGGCCCTGCGTGCTCCGCCCTGCTCGTGCTGTCCCGGGTCCGGACGGGGCTTGTGTCTCCCTGGGTGTACGCCGGGGCTGAGGGGCCAACGGTGCCGGTAGCGGAGCGTCCCGCTGAGGCGCGCCGCCTCCCGGGGACCCCGGGCCTGGCGTGAGGAGCCTCGCAGGCCCTGGGGGAGGCTACCAAGAGAGAGCTGTTCCCAGCTTCCCCCCCGCCCTCCCTTAGTGTTTTCAATAAGGGCGCGATGTGGGAATAAAAGAGAGACCCCCAAGTCCTGCCCCCCACAGCAATAAGCAGGCTGAGTTTTCTTCCTCCTGTGGGAAAGGGTGGGGAAAGGAGGTTTTAAAGTTCAGGCTTGCTCGGCATCTCTGGGCGCTGGCTGCGTTTGCCAGCTTGCAGGGCTTATAGCAAGATCAAAGCCCTGGCCCAGCATCGCATCCCCCGCAGCTGCTCCCAACAGAGGCACAGGGAAACCTGTGAGGAGATGGTGAACAGGGGGTTATGCTCCCTCAGGGGCTCTGCTGAAGTCAGTCAATCCTTTCCTGGGGCAAGGTATACTGTGCAGCAGGTCTGTGGAAAAAACAACAAAACAGCTCCTTTTGGTTTCAAACCTGCCTCCTGCTAGTTCTGTTTGAAGTCCAACTCGTGTTTGAAGAGGCACTAGGCAGTCTCCCTCATCAACTTTTCTTTCTGCCACACCTGAATTGATAAGCTTTTATCACATTCCCTCTCAACTGTGTTCTCCAGCCTGGAAGATTGCAAACAGTTTAGTTTTTCCTTATTTGAAAGCCATTCCCTATCCCTTTCCCTGAAGCTACATTGCATCTCTTCTGGGATACGGGCACTGCAAGGGCATGTATGCGGTGCTGAAGCTGCAGGCTGTGTGCATGTGCTCTGAGCCTCCAGTTGAGTGGTTTTGAGATTTCCAGCCTGCTCACAATAGTTTTATTCTTTTGACTGCTCTTTTTAACGGAGGAATGGCTTTTCAGTTGTGTGTTTTTCCTCTCCCTGAACTAAGCACAATGATAGTGGGTTTCTTGTATTTGACATTTGAATGCATGTGTCGAGTTCACATGCCTTACAGTTGCTGTGACAGAGCAGCTCTTCTGCAGTAACGTTTTGTACCAGGCCCTGGGAACTAGTCAGGGTCAAGTCTTAACTTCTCTTGTTACATGTTTGTCGATTTCCTGAAGTGTTCATGAATTGTGGTTAAAAGCACATGTGTAGGATCATGTTTCTGCATGGCATCTCTGCTGTCTACACTGGGAGGAGTACAATCCCTGTTTTTATTCTTGTTTTTCTGTTGGCCCTCATTTATTGCAGGCACTGTAAAATACTTGCTGTTCTGCTTAGAAGGATGATGGTCTCTAACACATTATAACTTTTCTATTTTGATATGAAATTTTCAGCCATAGAGATCCTGCATTACATAGTTGTCTTGTTAATTTGTATCGTGGGACTAACACATCTCTTTATACCTCATTTAGGGACCTTCATTGCAGTTCTGTCTACTGTGTGTGGTGGTTTTGACCAAGAGTTCATGGTTTTCACCACCCATTGTCTCATATTTCATGGTAGCACTCAGTTGCATTTTAAAAATTAGGTAGAAACAAGTCCCGTTCCCAGCATGCTGTCAGATCAGTGGCTGGTTATCCATGAAGAACTAACTGTGATTGTGAGATGACCTCAGTCATTCAGTGTGATTCTGCAGTTACCATAAAATACCCATTTAATGTCCTAAAAAGATGCCTTCATAATGTTAGTACCAAAGTCACTTGTAGGGTTCATAAATAACACATATTTCTACCAATTTCTAAATGTCTGCTTAATTCTGTTCAGGATTCCAACTCTTCAAAAAATTCACAAGTGTGTGGTTTTTTTAAATGCTTGTTTATTGTATTTCTGAAGAAAACCTTTTCAAATGTGAGACAGAGGGTTGGGTTTTGTGGTTTTTTTTTGGTGCTTTCTTTTTCCCTGTAATGTAGGCATGCTAGGACAACAGCTCAGAGGCGTAATATGTCACATTGTCTGAAATGTTAAAACAGAACTTTGTTAATTTTGGTTGTAATATGAACTATTATACTGTTAGATTTAGTAGAAATCTCAAGGTAAGGCCTTTCAGGCACTTTGTTAGATTCTAAAAAGAATTAATTTGATTCATAAAAAAATATTTAATTCCATTACAGTTTATTTCTTTCAAAGGGTGCTAATTTCGGGAATAAGGCTTTGAAATTCCTACCCATGAAGCTGAAAGTTGCCTTTGTCTGGGATCAAAAGTCTAAAAAAGATTACATTCTTCTAGCATTAAAACTTCAGCTGAATCTGAAATATGCATATATATGTATAAAATATTTTGAGGGGTTTTGTATGATAAAAGTGACAGACTCTTATTTAAATAGAATGAATACCCAGCTTTCTGATGTTTGTTCTTCAACTATGTTTAATCCAATGAAAATGTAGTATTTTATTATTCAAATTTCCTTGTTGTGGACATGATAAACTTCACTGACAGGGGCCATGTTCTCACTTTCCCTCCATTTAAGTTAGTGTAAACAAATTATTAAATATTTAGGAAGTCTCATTTCTGACTGAAGTGTGTATACTCTTTCAAAATACAAGCAATATAAGAGTGGGCAGATACAATTTGGGAAGTTAACTGTATTTTATTACCTACAGAGAAAAACAGAGAATAATTACAAAGAATAAAAGCTGCATCAGTGCTGAGCTACAGCAGGGACTTTATAGTTTGGCTTTGCAGAAGGAATTAAAGCAACCTCTGGAAATTTCCTTAATTTTTAACCATGTAATCTTTCACCAGACGAAGATTTTCAGTGAGAACCACCAGAGCTTCTGTTGCATTCATGTTTCACTAGTCTTGCTGTGAATTAAACACAGACTCAAGAGAAATGTGTTACTTACAGTTCTTCTTTAAATTTTAAGTATATATGGAAAAAATGAGAATCATTGCCCACAGTCATGCACATGTCCCCCTGTTATGAAGTTGTAATAATTTGAAGTATAGAAGAAACCTAAGAAGTTAAGCTTGAGCAGAAGAAATCTGATAGGGAAAAATTAGAAAATTATACCTTAAAATGAACAGATATGATGATGTAATAGAATAAGAAATTCAAAGATGGGACTTAGAAGAGTCAAAACTAGACTCTGTGAGGAGCCTTTGTGAGTGAATTCTTGGACTAAATGGCAAGATGTCCCCAAGGATAGCTAGGGGAACTTTAATGAGACAGGATTTAGAGGTGGTGACATTTTCTTCACGTTTCAGAGACTGATACAGTAGCCTTGGAAGGTTTGGCTGGGAACGACATGACAGCAAGGAAACCAGTAACCTCACTGTAAGGTGATTGCAAATACTAAACATGTTAATGAACATATTCTGAAATCTAATTAACAGTAGTGCTACAGTCATATCCTGAGCAATATTTGGAACTTTGAGTACAGTAAAATTGCATTATTAAAGCAGAAGAATCAGAAACTGCAGCTTAGTTTGTGGGTTAATCTTCTGTTACTTTTATAAATTTATAGACTGATAAAAAACACTTAAGAAGATATTTTGCTTCTTTCAGTTCTTTACCAGCAGATTTTAAAAACTAAAGGAAGATGTCTTTTTTCCCCAAAATCTCTTTCCAATGTGGGGTTGAAGAGTATCTTACCAAAGTTTTCAGAAACAATGAGGTATGTGAAATAGATACTACTAATCATCAACAAATATTTCTTAACACTGTTAATATTGCTTTGATTTAATATTTTGTGTGACTTTACTACCTTACATTGTCTTTGCATTAGACAAAGATTTTTATATATAGTTCTATTTAAAATATAAAATTATTCTTTATGCCTGTTGGCTCAAAGTAACCTAGACATATTTAAACTAAAAGTAGCATAAATCTTAGACTCCAGTTCTGGATCCCACTGAAGTATGATCACTGAGAAAATGAACCACTTCTCAATCACATAATATTGACAAGAATTATTCTCTTATCCCAGTGTAGAACCAAAAATCCTATAGACAGTGTATGAATTCCTAATGTCAAAGGACAAAAAAATGATGGTTTTGTGTATCAGAATAAGAGTTATTGATTCATAGTTTTGAATCTTCCATCTTCTTGCGACTGTTCTTGGTACAGCATCACAGAGCTCACTAGCAGTTACTTTAGGTACTTGCTGCTGCCTGTTTACAATGATCTTGCTAATACAACTGTTTTTCCAACAATACCTTTTCAAGAAATGTATGTTTTTTTTTACTGGAATTAGGCCTCCAGGCATAGACATTACTCACTATGGCCCACCACACAACCATATTCCTCCATTTCCACAGAATGGATATTCAGTGGGTTTTGCTTTTTTTTTTTTTTTTTTTTTTAATTTCACTGAGCATGAGGCTGCTTTGTGAATCTCTTTAATATAAAATCTCTTCTTTCACTTTCAGCTTGTCACTGCTTTAGGAACCCAGGAGGCGGAATGTAAATATCAATCTCTGTTAAGTCGTCTATCTCATCCACCAAGTTTCACCACTGTTAGAGTTAATACCCACTTGGCCTCAGTGAAAGATGTGAAAAAAATGTTGTTTGAAGAGATCCAGAAGGTTTGTGGAATTTCTTTGTTACAGCAAAAACAACAGGCCGTTTTATCTTTTGCTTGATTGTGAGAGCTTTTCATTACTGGAAACTATTCCTTAATATATGCCTGCTAGTATTAACGTTATGCAATCATATTGATTTCCTGTCAGCATTAAATGTTCAATGAAAATTCATTGTCTAGCATTATTCCTCATCTAATATATCCAAGAAAGGCAATAGCAGAGGGAAAAGAAAATAACTCTTTCATATTGCAGATCCAGACCTTAGATAGGATTGGGGTACTACTGTAGTAAATACTCTAAAGGCATTGTAAGTCTAGAGAAGATGGTAGAAGGAGAAAAAAACCTGTAGTTCAGAATGTTTAGAACATTTTTATTTAAGATTAGAGGAGAATGGCTCTGTGTCTCATTGCACAAACTGTTCAGGCAAGTAAGAAAATCTGTATATTTTAGAAACTGGAGCCAGAGTGATGCTTTGCAGCTGCTGTGTTTTCTTTTTTTAACCTGTTTTTTAATATTTATATAATTTTTTTATTTTTACAGACCTTAATTAAACAGTTATTTATCTGATAATATGTAAGCCATTATGTTTAAGAAGTATTTTGAAACTCTATCCTAGATTTTCACTCTGTCTAAAAAGACCTAGTTGTTCGTTAAGTAAATTATTAATGCTAGTGGATGTGCAGGGAGCTATTGCATGACAGGAGCCAAGACATTTCTGTGATGCAGAGGTAGTTGACAGTATTCTGCTGGCTGGAATGGTAATGAGTTATGCTAATTTCAGTTTGATTGTAGAAATCTGGAAATATGTATTGCAGAATGATATTTTGCTTCAAGGGAAAATGCTTTGCTGAAAACTGAATTAAGACTGGCTTTTCATAACCATTTTGAATTGTGGTTATGTTAGAAAAGGAAACCACATAGAAGTTTTTTTAACAAAAGTATGCTCTTGGATTGTTTTCTTAAGAAAAAATACTTATTTATCAGATGCAAACTAATTTATGATTTTGCATGGTTGAAGGTTATATTTTAGAAGGCTCAGGGGAAAAAGCATCGTCTTTTTAAAGTTCAAGTTGTAAGCTGTCATTTCTTCAACTATATGCACAGCTCAGCTCTCCGTACTCAATGAAAGCTAAGCTGAAAAGAAAAATAACAAGTATTACCAACCTGGCCTATTAAGTAAGACAGGCAATACATTAGATTTAAACAGTGTTTTATAATTAATAACATCAAAAAGATAACACAGACTAGACCCAAGCTTATCTGGTGGTGTTACTGTGATTTGATGATAACTTGACACAACCTTCTTCCAGAAGAAAGCAAAAACCAATGGTAGGGTTTGATGGTGGTGGTAGTGTCAGAACACCGTTCCACTCCCTGAGGTCACATATTAGTGAATCCCTTAGTGGCCTTGTTATTTTTCAATTTATTAAAAGTTTAGCCTTTTAGAGCAGTATTTTTTAATGGAGTATCTCTTTATACTCTATTTCCCATCTTCTTGTACTGTTTTCACTACATTCGTTTTTTATACTCTACAGCTATAAATTATGAATGGAAAATTGTTTTCAGTCTAATTAAGTACTCAAATGCTATTTTTTTTAGAATTGCCTAATAATTATGTTTTTTAATGAAACAGCAATTTAAAGGATTATGTGTTCCAGTTCTTGAGCACCCAGAACTCCAGGACATCTTATTAATTCCTGTCATTGGACCCAGGTTTGAAATTTTCAGTCTTTAGCCTTAAAATGCCATAACAAATATTTTATTTATAGACTTCTTGTTAAGCAGTTATGATAACTAACTCACAATAAAAGAAGCACAACTTCATATGTATTAAGACCTAGTGGACAGTCCATATCCTAACTAGGTGAGAGATTTAGTCCTTAAAAGATGTAAGAAAACATAGAGAGAGTTCTCTCCTTATTTATGAGATTAACTTTTTATAGGGAAAATGTAACATAAGAACATCCTGTCTGGCAATCCAGGTAGATGGCAGATAGAAGAACTAAACTTCTGTGGGGGAATATAGAACTATAGCTAAATACAGGCAGAGATTTCTGCCACTGTAATCAAGTCCAGAGCAAGACTTAGGGAGACTGGATCAAAAATACTGAGAGGATTCCTGAATCAATTTTGTCCCCTACAAAATGACTATTTGTTCTTCATTCTTAAGATATGTTTGGATATTTCTCGTGTTGCATCTGTGTCTGCCCCTATGGAGGTTCTTCAGTGTTTTACTGTATTCAGTTATGGACATTTTATTTAAAGTATCTTGTTCATAATGGAGACTAACCTACTTCAGATTCAGTTTATATTGTGATTAGGGAGAGATTGCTAACAAGTAGTACCGGTTCGTAAAGGCTGTACACTCTAAAATAGCATTTAACACTTTTATTTATTCTTCATTCATTTAATTCTCTTTGGTAGCATCTTTTTCTGAACATTCCGTTCTTTTTGTATTCAAATATATTTGCACTTCCTCACAATTCTTACTGGCAAAGTTCCTTACATCCGGTTCTACATTTATTATAGAAGTACTTAGCAGTTGTTAAACACCACAAATCACTTCACAATTGTCTGGCGTAGGAAGGGATAGAGGACTATTATGCTCCATCTCACAGTATCACAGTATCACAGTATGTTTGGGATTGGAAGGGACCTCAAAAGATCATCTAGTCCAATCCCCCTGCTGGAGCAGGAACACCTAGGTGAGGTCGCACAGGAACATGTCCAGGCGGGTTTTGAATGTCTCCAGAGAAGGAGACTCCACAACTTCCCTGGGCAGCCTGTTCCAGTGCTCTGTCACCCTCACTGAGAAGAAGTTTCTTCTCAAATTTAAGTGGAACCTCTTGTGTTCCAGCTTGATCCCATTACCCCTTGTCCTATCATTGTTTGCCACCGAGAAGAGCCTGGCTCCATCCCCATGGCACTCACCCTTTATATATTTATAAACATTAATAAGGTCCCCCCTTAGTCTCCTCTTCTCCAAACTAAAGAGACCCAGCTCCCTCAGCCTTTCTTCATAAGGGAGGTGCTCCACTCCTTTAATCATCTTCGTTGCCCTACGCTGGACCCTCTCCAGCAGTTCCCTGTCCTTCTTGAACTGAGGGGCCCAGAACTGGACACAATATTCCAGATGTGGTCTCACCAGGGCGGAGTAGAGGGGAAGGAGGACCTCTCTCGATCTACTAACCACCCCCCTTCTAATACACCCCAGGATGCCATTGGCCTTCCTGGCCACAAGGGCACAGTGCTGGCTCATGGTCATCCTGTTGTCCACCAGGACCCCCAGGTCCCTTTCCCTACACTGCTCTCTAATATGTAATCTCCCAACCTATACTGGAACCTGGGGTTGTTCCTGCCCAGGTGCAGGACTCTACACTTGCCCTTGTTAAATTTCATTAGGTTATTCCCCGCCCAACTCTCCAGCCTGTCCAGGTCCCGCTGGATGGCAGCACAGCCCTCCGGCGTGTCGGCCACTCCTCCCAGCTTGGTGTCGTCAGCAAACTTGCTGATAGTACACTCAATTCCCTCGTCTAAATCGTTAATGAATATATTGAATAATATTGGCCCCAGCACTGACTCCTGAGGCACTCCACTAGATACTGGCCTCAGTATAATTTATTTGTATTCCTATGTCAGGTTCATTATAGTGGCAGAATGTGTCAGTGTGTCAGAATCTGGTTAATTTTGAGGACTAGTTTCCTTCTTGGCTCGCTCATTTGATTCTTCTGAGACTAAAATAAATCTTTTAAATGTAATACATAATAGTTAACTGTGTTTTCTATTATGTTGTGACAAACTCAGTATTTATGAACTAGAGTTTACTTGGAGGGTATTTTGTTTGGGGTTTGTGGTGGTGGTGTTGTTTTCAGTATACTTTTTTTTTTTTTTTTAAGCTGAACTACATATTGTATTTTTAGGAGAGATTTAAAAAAACATGCATCTGAAGTCATTGTTGGAGCCCAGTGTGGATATGCAGTTCTTCGAGGAGCACATGTTTATGTCCCTGGAATCATATCTACCTCAAGATGTAAGACTTATTTATATACACTCAGTTAAGTTGAAGAAATTTCACCCCTTGGTGACAGTTTTCAATAAATACTGACACTTTTTTTTTTCTATTCACAACTGAAATTTATCTTATAGTTGTAATTTATGGTAAATATATATTTTTTTAAGTTCTTCTGGTGTTTTCTGGGAGATAAGTGGATGTATGTTTATTATTTAATAGATATTACTTCCAGATATATTATTTCTTCATTCAGTCACAAAGGCACTCACCTTCATGATCCTGTCAGATTCTGTGATACAGATCTAAAAAAGCAGATTTTTTTTCTTTTAATTCACTGGTGATTCATTTTGATATTGTTTAGTAAACTAGTAAAAAGGGTTTTTTTTGTATTGGTGAGAAAAATCTTCAGTTTTAATGTCAGATTCTTAAGAAACAGAAATTTTTGTTTCAGTGTTTGTGAGGCAAGATAAAAAAAATGACATATACATGCTTAGTGTTCAGCAGCCTATTTATTTTTTATTTAAAGGTCAAATTAACTTTATGTGAAACCAGTATAATTTTGGATGATTCACCTCATTATTCTATTATGATGAGATCTACTAATCATCATGGTTCTTATTATTAAACAAAGTGAGTCAGGAAAGCATTTATCTAGCCACTTAACTTCATTCCCTTCCAAGAAAAAACCTTCAAAAAGTTTTAACCATGTGCTTATGTCCAATTCACTGAATAGGAATGTTTTTTCAATCTAGGACTTGATAATGAAATAAGTATATTGCCATAGCAGTTGTTCAAACTGCTTATTTAGGCAACCTCATAAATATTCAAATCACTCTTTGAGTCATCTAGTGATTTATTATAATTGCTGCATGTAATTATGCATGCAACATCAATTCAAAGAATGAAAAGATACTATAAAACTTTAGGAACACTTCAGGGGAATTGCAGATAGGAAAATAAAATAAAAGGGGATGCTACCCACTTGAAGCCAAATATAAAAAAGCTGTGTTAAGCACAGATGGTCTAACTAGGAAAAAAAAGAGTACAGGCAGAACACACATTTAATCACTGAACTTGCAACCCAAATGAGGGTAAACTAATTATCAGGGGGCTTTGAGTTTAATTTAACTAATCAAACTCTAAGCTTTATGTTTATGGAATGCCAATATAAGCTACAAAAAGCTTAAGAGCTTTTCAGAGTACTAATGCATTTTGAAAGGATGGTTGTTAGCAGAGAGTAAAATAAAATCCATGCAAAAATCACTGGCAAATATGCTTGATGGAAGAGTTAAATTACTGCAAGTTTTTGTTCAGTGAAGTTTAAGCAGACAATAGTACTAGGCTATCACATAATGTTTCATGTCACATTGTGTAAAAAGAAGCTACCAAAAAAGTACGTTTAGTGGCTCCCCAACAAATATGACCATTTAAGAATTCCAAGGCATTTTGCATATTAAGAAGGCCACTTGGAAAAAAATTATTCCTAAATACAATTTAAAGAATTCGTGGGAAGCTGAACTGTCATTACTCTTGCTTGTCTTATCTTCTGGTTGCTCCAGCCAGTCAGACATGTCAGAAATGTAATTTTAGAAAACTGTATATTGCTGTCAGTGGAGGCCTTTATTCTTAAGGATATTTTTCAGCCAGTCAGTGCATAGAGTTTGTCTGCTATTCTACAGAATCACCTAAACCATCCCCCTTTTCCATCTATATTTGTTCTAGCTCAGAAAGTTTCAGTCCCCAGGACTACACTTCTAGAGTTTGGTGTATATTTACATACTGATCTGGAGGGGTTTAACTGGAGATGTAAAACTCTATTAGAGGATTATTGAGAACAGCAGTTGCCTTAGAGTGAGGAGAGCCACACCAGAAAAATTGTTTCAACAAGAATATATAATCACTTGTATCAAAGCAATAGTTAGGGAAAAAGCAGCTATGGCTATGTTCTACCTAGCTATTGAGAGGTCATTAGGCAAATTTAGTGTTATTACCTTTGTACCTTAAGTGTGAACCAGTGTTTTTGGATGTACTTACATGCTTGGAGCACAAATAGAGGACTGAATCCTCAAGAGCTGCTTAAAACTTATGGGTGAAGATTTGTCTGGCCTCTTAAAAACAAGACAAGCTGTCTGATTTGTAACCTTGTGTCTCTCAATAGCTCTCGTCTTCAGTAGCCATCATTCACCATGTACACTGTCAAGCCTAATATAAGTTAATCTTTTTCTTTGGTTATGTTAATCAAGTTTAAATTTTGCTATAGTGTAGGTGTTTAAGTAAGTAGTCTACTGAGGATCCTAAATTATTTGGTCACTACTGTCTTGTCAAGGATAATATTAATCTCAAAATTTCTGTTCTTCTTTGCACAGTTATGAAAGCTGGAGATCTGGTCTCAGTGTATTCAGATATTGAAGGGAAATGTAAAAGAGGAGCCAAAGAATTTGAAGGAGTCAAAGTTTTCCTTGGAAATGGGATTTCAGAACTGAGTCGCAGTGAAATCTTTAGTTCTAGTTGCCCATTGAAGTAAGTCCGTAGTAACTGCAATCTACACCTACAACTGTACAAAGGGAAGGAAGAAGATGGGAAGACATTTTGAAATGCTCTGTACTGTTTGTGAAACCACAAGATGGCTTTGACAGAGACCTTTGTTGCGTGTTTGGATTTCCAGTACTTTTGGGGAAGAGTTAGTTTCTGGCAATATAATAGAATTGTGCCACCTGCTGTCTTCTGTAACTTCACAATGAAGGTAGCGGCAATGTGATGGCAATTATGATTAAAGTACTACAGTAAGATTGTCAGACTCAACATTTATTTTCACAGTGGTATCCAGATACCAGTTTACTTGAGATGTAGGAAGAAATAAATGGGAGCCTTTTCAGAATTTATGTTTGGCGTATTACTTCAATAATATAGAACAAACAGAAGTGACAAACATTCTCACTGTGGCAAAATTGCATTTTGGTAAATTGTTCTGTGCCTCTCTCCAATTTGGAGGGAACAGAAGTGCAGCCTTGTTGATTTCTCCATCTCCTAAAAATATTCATGGGGGCTTTTTTTGGTGGGGCAGGGGACAGGACATAAGGCCAGACATTTAAAAAAAATAATAGCATTTGCCAAGGTAGTTATCTGTTTCAAGATTACTTGCTTTTCTATTGTATTTCATTTTGTTCCTCTTCTGTCATCTAAAACATATATGAAAAGCAGTGTAGAAGAGCATGAACATCAAATTAAGGACCAAGAACAAAGTACAAAAGACCTAGTAAAAAAGACTACATTGTCAGAGGATTCCTTATTTATTAGAGCTTAAATATAGTGAAAGTAGTGGTGGGATATACCTGTTGAATTGAAGATGTGGAATGACAGCATGTAACACTAAATATGGTGTCAGCAAATTTGCTTTCTCATGTCCTTCCTTTGTCTTGTTAGACTGTGCAGTGCATATGCAAAACAATACTAATTCTTGTTATCTTCAGTAATCTATTGTTTCCAGGCTCAATTTTGTCTTTTTTTTTTCTTGTTTTTATTGTTGTCTATTTCCTAGTACATTTATCTTAATTAAATCTGTGTCAGAACTTCATATTTAAAACTTTTAGGTTGCTTCTATGTTCAAACCTTTGTTTTGCAGGCAAATCAATGTTCTTGTAAGGCTTTCGAAATAGACTTTCTTTAGGTATTTGACTGAAATCTCAGACAGTCTAGAAAAAATGGAGGAAGATCTAAGTAGAAAATCATATGCCAGTGCCCTAGTGGATACGTGACTCGCCAAAAGCAGTTATGGCGATCACAACCATTTATTTAAATCTGTTTTTATGAATTTCTTTACATTATCAAGACTTGGATTAGATCTCAGTTTGTGTTGTGTACAAGAAAAAGAAATTTGTACTGTTTTTACTGATACTTCAGATTTATAACGTAGTATATTTTTTGTTATGATTTACCCAACTTAATGATGTAATTTTAAAGAATTATCAGATTACAAAATTGTAAAACTTTTTTTCCTAGTTGACTTAGAAGTGCTTTCAGTTTTGTAAGACTATTGTTTCAAGTTTCTATTTGTAAACATAGTAAGTTTAACTGAATACTGTTAAAAACTATAAATCTGAATAGTTGAAATATTTTTGTCTTTTTTGTTTTTCAGTGGAATGGGCGTAAAAATGATAGAGCCGGTCTACCTTAGTCCTTCGTTTGACAATGTGCTTCCTAGTAATTTGTTTTTACAGGTATGTTACTTACAAAATAAGTCTGTACAATTTGTAGAATAAGTAATATCTTCTAAGCATACATTAATACTTTATATAATCATTGTTTATTATGGCACCTAATTCACTCTTTGGATTTAAAGAAAACAAAGTGTTTAGAATGCAATCAGTACCTTCATGTAGGTGGTTTAATCACACTGTGTCTGAGCTGTGAGAAGAGACTTCAGAGTGACTTAAGAGTTACTCAAAAACTTCGAAATTCTTTTGTGCACAGGTACTATGCATAGAACTTTTAGGTTTTGGAGTCTGCCTATCAACTCCGAAATATAAGCCTCGTTCAGGGTACATCCTTCTGTAGATAATCAGGGAAATCTCCAAATACTAGGTTAACTTTAATTTGAAGAAAAAACCTGTATCTTTTTAGCCCTAATGAAAAATACTCACCTGAAGAATATAACCATGAAAAATCTTACAGTAACACAGCTTTTGCTACCTCTTAACATAAAACTACGCAGCTTCCAAAGAAGGACATTTTTTTGGGTGTAGTTTTATTGTAGAATTAAAAACTTACTTCAAGCTAACTTTTCCTTCATATCTTTGATATCTGTGATACCTATATTCCTTTTCACCTTCAATAAAACTAATTAAAAGCAATACTTAGGCATAAGAATTGGCCACCTGTGCTGTGTTGAAACATAGGATGATGAAATCACGGAACTTTCTAGTTTTAAGATGATTGGGTAAAATCCTTGATTTCAGTTTGCTGACGTAAAAAGATCAGGTGAACACCTCAGTTAGATTTCTAAGACAATTAGTGTACCAACAATGGTATTATATGATGATTTAGAAGCAGGGTTTAAAACAAAAGCTGTCCAGCCTTTAGAAAGAAAAGTTATTTTAATCTGTAAAGCAAATGTAAATTTTACATCAAATAAACCCTTGTTCAGAGATGTTATCTGAAATTCTAAGTTATCTCCTCATTTGATTGATATTACTAGCACTCAGACAGTAAGTCCTTTATTAACAGTGAATCGTCTCAGTATTTCTTTTCTCAGAAGAATCAGTCCATCTGATGAATTATTTTCATGCATATATTCTCTTTGTAATTGAACTTAATATTTTTAAATCAGCATCAATTCTGTATTTTGAAGTGGGCAAATGTTAGTTTATCATGCAATATGTTGTCTCATGGCCTGCAGTAAAGTAGAGGCCTTTTCTTCCCTCATTCAGCCTATCAGAGCACTTGCTTTCAAGGAACTTGCTTTCAAGAAATTTTAGAGAGACAGGTTGTTTGAGAGACTGGTGCACATGAGAATCTAGATCATATTTAACTTCTTGTCCACCAGCTTCTCCAGGGCCTTCCAGCCAGGCAGCCCCAGCTGGTGCTGGTGCCTGGGGTGCACCAAGTGCAGGAGTGTGCACTTCTCTGTGTTGAGCTTCATGAGGTTTCTGTTTCTCCATTTCTCCAGCCTGTGAAGGTCCCTCTGAATGCCAGCACAATCTTCCAGTTTATCAGCCACTCTTTCCAGTTTTGTATCCTCTGTAAACTTCTTTAGGGTGCACTCTGTTTATATCCAGGTTGCTAAGGAAGAGGTCAGACCCCTGGTGAACACCACTATTGACTGGCTTCCAGCTGCATTTTGTGCCACTGATCACAACCATTTAAGCTCAGCTTTTTTGGCTTTAATTTGCCATGTATAAGATTAATTATTGTTCATTTATTTTGTTAACATTGTGGCATGGAACGTAAAACTATGCTAACCAGAGACAACATATAGTAAAGACAACTTTGAAATGTTTTTATACCTTTGTGCTGAACTAAGTTAGAAGAGAATCTTGAAGAATGTTTCCATATTGTGTAAGATGCAATATGGTGCACAATTAGTGACTATTATTTCTCTTCAGTACATCTGTTCTATTTTCACAATTAATAGTGCAGTTCAGCTTCTTGGTACCTTAAATCAGCAAGTTGAAACTCCTGCGTATTGATATTATTCTTCGTCAGTAGGTCACCAGTATGTTCATATAGTACATGTTCCAATAAACAGGTCAATATAAAGTATTTGTTATATACAGAGCTGCTCTGTTTTTGTGATAGTATCAGCTTATTTTATTTTGTCTTTTAACACTGTAGTCTCTGTAGTCATGAACACTTAAACTTCAGCCATAGATAGTCATATATAGCTTTAAATAAAAAATGAGCCACTGGAGACTTCTGACATATACAGACTTTTTAATATAATCCCAGCAGTTAATTTTCTGTTCAGGACCTTACAGCAATATCACAGGTATCTTAATTGCTGAATGAATTTTTGTTTCAACAAGTTTCTCATTCCTTAATAGAGGTCTTGATACAGAACATAAGGTTTGAATTCTCTCTCTCTTTTTTTTTTTTTTTTTTCCAATGTTAGAACTTGCCTTCTGTGGTTGTGAGCCATATTTTAAACCCTCAACCAGGAGAAAGAATTTTGGATATCTGTGCTGCACCAGGAGGAAAAACAACCCATCTTGCAGCATTAATGCATGACCAGGTAAGAGAAATCATTGGGCATTTTCTGTCTTAGTGAAGAAAGTCTGACCACTGTTCATTTGCAGAGCTCAGTTCACTTAGCTGTCAGAATGCACAGATAATTTACAACAGGAAACTACTTGAACATTCTGCTTACCAGTGTATTTTGCTATATATCAGCCTTACTGAAATGGGCACAGACTATCAAATAGTCACCATCACATTTAAAAACTTGCTGCAAATTGACCTATTGAAATATCTTTGATTTCACTTTTTAAATGTTATTGATTTGTTTGTAATGGAGGAATTTGTAACATGCAAGGCAAAGTTATGCAGGAATATGCTGGATTCATGAAACTGAGAATACATGGAAATCAGGAATTACTACTGTGTGCCAGAAGAGTGCACAACTCTGTACAAAAACATATTAAAAAGTTACTAATCCAATTAACTTTCTCAGTAAAAAGTATCAATTAAGCAGTACAGATATGATCTTAGATTGAATTTCTAGTGTGAATCTGTTGTTCTAGGGTAGAAGGGCCACCAACAACAGATTCACACTAGAAATTCAAACCCAAAAATATTTCATGAGAAAGCAACAAGATGAGAAGAAACAGAAAATATTTAGAGAAATACAAAGGAAAATAACACAGAAGCAAAAAAGAATGTGGATATAGGAATAACAATTTGCATATATTGAATTGCTATAAGCAAAATGTAAAACAAAAATACAGATTATTCTTTTCTGGCAGAGAAGGGAAAAATGTGTAATGTTGCCTCTAAAAATCTGGTAAGGTTATTATTTGCATTGGAATAGGGTTCTTAGAACGTATCAGATTAATTAGAAGTCTTGCAGTTACATTATGCAGTACTTCAACAGTTGTCTGTGCATTAATGGGAAGGTACAGAGGGTGGTGATGTGAATATGTTTAGAAGAGATGTATTCAGTTCTGTGATTATTTGCTTATTGAGGTGTTTCTTTCCTCAATATGGAAAGTTTGCAAACATGCATTAAACATGAATTAGACAGACATTAGACATTTATGAGATAGATTTATAAAGCTTCCACTAAGAAATTTCAATATGATAAATAAAGGAAGTCTGTAAAATGTATATTTCTGTCACGGATACATTTTACATTTGTACTTTTTCTGTCTGTGTATGTACATTTTGTATAACTTGGTATAGTTTTTCTTTAGTCCTTTTAGATAAGTTGATTGTGCTTACCTCCAGCTGAAGTGGTAAAGATTAAGAATACAGATGTTGAGATTTTTCTGAGTGTATAATTTGAATTTAAGATGTAGAAGAAATGCATTAGTAAATTTGCACTGCTCTTTGCTTCTTAAGTTCCATTCAGAGATGTTCCATACTAAATTTTCATAGACAGCAAATTAAATCATTAACATTTCAGAATATTTGACTCAATCTCATATTTTTTGTAATTTAATTGTAAAAATTAGTTTATAGATGTTTTGGTTTTAGATGGGAAAATGAACATGTAAAATTACTTTGTATTGTTATGAGCTTTTAGATAGAAATTTGGAATAGTTAAAGCTTGAGAATTTCTTATTATCTGGATTCCAGTCCAGACCACTGTTTTTTCTACATATCTTTCAGGAAGTTTTTCTGGCAGCAGTTGCCATGGGCCAGATGGGGAAAAACTGTTGTCTTTCAGCTTGTTCTTTTTTCTGAGAGTCTCCCAGGAGAAGGACTTGTCTCTCTATATATCCACAGCACATGTGCAGCAAATCCACTGTTCTAGCAACAGACCTGATTTTCAAGCACCATCAGTGGTTGGTGTGCCAGCACCAGAGGTTGTGTGGTGACAGGGAGCAGCAGTGGCACGTGCTCGTGGGCTGCTCCTGTGAGAGCTGATTTAGCTCATGGTAGCTGAGGGCTGGACACAACATAAATCCTTTTTTACTTCTCAGTCCTAGACCTACTTATTGGCTAACATGACACACAGTCAACAGCTTATCTTTACTGAAGTTTGCTTGGTTTCAGTTTGTTTTCGAGTTAACAGATTTTATCTAGCAGATAGTGGTGTATGTCCCTTTTGATTTCTCTTTAGGAAAAGAGAAATCTTACATAAAAGGAGAAGAATATGTCGTCGTGATTCCCCTCCTCCCCATCTAAATTTATTCTAGTATTTACAGTATTTCCCAAAGTGACTTGAGTGACATCTACTGCAAGTGTAACAGTATGTTAAGAATCTGAGCAAGCCAGAGGCCTGGCTGTGGGCCTCATTTCCTCAGGACTGTTTCCTACCATCTCCATGCAAATTTAAAACGTCTTGACCTATTTTACCATATATTTGAGACTTCTACTCTCTTTCAAATGATTAGATTTTTATCTAAGTTAGTGCCCAGTAAAACAGTTCAAAACAAACAAATAAACCAAAACCAACCAGCCAAACAACAACAAAACCCAACCAACCAATCAAGCAAAAACACAAACAAAAAAACCCAACCCAACAAGCAAAAAACCTGCCCTTGTCAGAAGTGAGACATGATAGGGGCCCTTAGGGAGTGACTGTGCCCGGCAGCTAGTGCCAGTCAGAATGCACATGGTTTCAGACTAGTATCTAGCCTAATGCGGTATCACGGAAAATATGGGTGAACAAGAATTACTAGAGTGTGGATTTAAGAACAACAAAATTCTGTAGGGAAAACTAAGCTTCATTCATTACACTGCTCATGGGCGCAGGGAGGAAATCAGGAACTGTGCATCCATTTAATCCCTGTGCTCTTGATAAAAACTTTGTGTTTTTTTCAGGGTGAAGTAATAGCCATGGACAAGACAGCTAACAAGGTCAAAAAAATTAAGCAGAACGCTGAATTGCTACAGTTGAATTGCATTAAGACTTTTTGCTATGATGGAACAAAGGCACTTTCAGTTGAGAAGAGAGAGGATGGACAAGGTAAAGTAAACTGCTTGAGTAGTAATAGCTTTTATAAGAAAACAGTAATCAGTTTTGCACTAATAGTATTAATCCTGCCACAGGTCTGCAAGTCCTTGAAATCTTAGCAATACCTAAGTTGCTTCAGCACTGTGAATGCTCTTTTATTTTCTGCTCCTTTGTGATTATTTGGTTCTCCATGAAGCAAATACAAAACTCAAACTATCTGTCCTTATCACAACCAAACATGATCAAAGGGAATGCATTCCTTTTCCAGTTAATGTCAAGGATGGAAGAAACCTTAAAGGTTCTTTCATTATAATGTTTAACCCCATACTCTGAATTGTTTGACTTAGTCTGAGAAAAAAATTATTTCCTCAGAATTGCTTGGCTTTTCTGCCTCAGAATCCTCATCTGTAAAATGAGGTTATTAATACCTAACTCCCAGGAGTGCTGCAAGGTTTAGTTCATTGATGTTTGTTCAGCTGTTTAGAGGAAAGTTCTATGGAAGCAGTGTGTATTATTTTAAGCTCATTTCATTTGCTTTTCTGAAGTGCAGTATTTATCATACTGGTTCCTTTCCCATGATGGAACGATTTAAACAGTATTTGCTGTCTTGATTATTTTTAGTTTGTTGTGCAAAGTGTGCTGTTCTTTCTCACTCTGTTTTATTCCAGTCACTAGTTAGCTTAAGTAGGCATTAGGTTGCATAATTCACCTTCCTTCTTGCTATGCCTTGCCGTTATTCTTGCTTTGGAGGAATAAAGGTATTTCCTGAATAGTCTTTCTATGAACATAAAATATGGTAGGTGATATGTAGCACTTACACAGATGAAAAAGAGCTGGCTGTAATACTGAGAGATCACAAAGGCTTTTTTATACATCCCTGCAAGTAAGACATGACATATTTTGAATGTTGTAGTAATGGATCAGAGGCAGATAAATCAGATAGACTTATTTTGTAGTGTTGGAACAAGCTAGGTAGCAGTAGTATGAAGTCACTCATTTTCACTTGTGACCTAACTTGAGTATTTGAGGAACAGAAGGAGAAAAGGAGGTAAAGCATATGTATGGCTTTCTTCCTCATTGGTTACTCACAGGTACACCTATGGAGCCACTTTTGTCTTGGTGATGCTGAGCGGAAGAGTGTCTCTAGCACTAAGACAATATAAACTTTTTGGCTGTTGAGCTAGTGGGTTTCAGTTGAAAGGATACATATAGAAGTTGTGGATTCCCTTATATATGTAAGTAATATCCAGAAATTGTTCTTGTCTTCACAGCTCTTGTTTACTGAATTGTTCTGCGGCGCAGACAGCATTAGCATGCATTAGGACTTGTAATATTTCATGTTATTACGAAGTGCTCTATTTTCTACAGATATATATGCATCACAAGAAATAGTTATTCTATAGACAGGCCAATTATTATTATTCTTTAAGGCAGTCTTTATGGTTAACTACAGGCTTCTCTCTAACAGTTTGCACACTTGGTTCAGTTATGAGCTGACTGTACCCAGAAGCTCTGACCAATCATATTTCAGCATTTTTGTTTGATTACTTTACATTTTACTTTCAAATTATTAAATTAAGCTTAAAAAGATCATTTCCTAAAGGGGCGATGTATTGTTTGACCTCACAGAACTAAAATTCTTTAGTTTTCTGAGAGGTGAAATCTACGACGAGCGGTGCTGAGAGTCATCTCTTACTGCAATTACTTTTGCAGGCACTATGTGTAGAACATAAATATTTTAAGCCAAGGATGCAGAAATAGATTGTACTTATCTGTGGAGAAGTCTCAGGGAAAGAAACAGCCACATTTTACATTTCTAACTGATTTTTACAGGCGGACCTCCATTCTCACCAGAGTCATTTGATCGAATTCTTCTTGATGCTCCATGTAGTGGGATGGGACAGAGACCAAACATGGCTTATTCCTCAACTTTAAAAGAAGTGACCTCTTACCAGCCACTTCAGCGCAAGCTTTTCACTGTGGTATGTATTAATCATTGAGTAGATAAGCTAAACTGAACATAATGCTTTTGCAGCATAGAACTTAATATTGAAAGACAGTGCCTCATTGTCCCTATCTTTTCAGCAGTTAAGTGAAGAAAATAGCTTTAAGTTCTGTTGCTAGGTGAAGTCAGTTCATTGGAACATGGGAAAGGTATATGTAAGACACAGTAAATAAAAACCTTTGTATGTGTTTTTTTCATTCCTTCAGTTTCATCGGGTTTAGTTTATAATAATCACAAGGGTCTAAGTCAGGGAGCAGGCTAAAGTCTTTTCTCTGCAGCAGCATAGACTTGTATGTTCACTGCGTAGATCTCCTGTGCAGTGGTGCTGTGAGGTGCTGTATGGGACATGAGATGGAGTACAAAGCCAGGAAACCAGATTGCAGCTTTTCCTGCTAGTAGGAGTGTGCTTGGGATGATGCTGAAAGATAAGATTTCCTGAAACTTGTCTAAATCTGAATTACAGGTCTTCAAAGTGAACCACAGCTTGGAAAGCAACATAAATACAACTTCCATGCAAATATGTGGAATAGTTGACATCTAATTTCACTGATTAAAATATAGTGTATCCAAGGTTGGCAGCAGGTGATGAAAACAGAACTAATCTGTCTGGGATTTGCAGGGCTGTACAAATAACAAATCTTACAAGGTGGATCATCTCAATGGCATTAATAAACTGCATGAGCTATAATGCTGATGTGGAAAGAAGAATCTTTCTAATCCATGGGATCCTTTACTGCATTTCCTGAGAAGAATTAGTATCCTAATGCCTCTCTTAGAAGGATCTGAGTTTAATTAAGTGTTAAGTTTTTATATTATAGCTTAATGGTTTCTTGGTTAATGTTGCTTAATATGGAAATTTTTACATATAAAAATAAGCTGAAATATTGTTTATTTCTCTCTGCAGGCAGTGAAATTGCTGAAGCCAGGAGGTATTTTAGTGTATAGTACATGTACCATTACACTCTCTGAAAATGAGGAGCAAGTTGCGTGGGCCTTGAAAACTTTTCCTTGTCTCCAGCTTCAGCCACAGGTAATAGTATTTTCAGGGTACTTCACACAATCCAGTGATCTTGTGTTGGTACTATAAAGTTACATGCTATATTTACTATCAATAAATCTCTTTTTCACTGCAGAAAATTTTAACTCCTGTGGATGGAAATAACACAAGCATTTCTAAGGCTCTTTTAAATCTATTTTCATGTTTAACTGAGCTTCATTTAGGGATTGTTAAGCAGTTTCCCACTGTGTAGTGTGGTTGTTTTGATTTGTACAACAGTCATTTAAAACACAACAGGGAAAAAAGATAGTTCAGAGAGGTTAAAATTTCGCTTGCAATTGTTCTCTAATGGATATATTTTACTTGCTTTTTTTGCACATTCATAAGAAAGGTGAAAGATTTTTTTATAGATGCCACTGAAGTAGTGAAGATTTGCATGAAGGATGGGAGATAAATGGAAAATACCTTGTGTTTTGAGGAAGGAGGATTTTATATGTATGGGAGATACTTTTGCATTATATAAAGGAATGAGGGAGTAAATTTATTTCAGGCTCAGTGTCCCAAGAAGGTACCTTGTCTTTTTTGGACCCAGTGTCTACCATTAAGATGTCTGGGAGGAGGTAATATATAGGGAGATAGTAGAATTTTTCATCTATACCATATATATTTCAAAAATATCTATTACCTTTATTAGTACCTTGGAGAGAGTTTATCATCAGACCATATGCATCTCTCTTCCTCTTTGTTGATGTGATAAGTTGGGTGGGTTAGTTGTTTATCATGACAGCTTTGAGGAAAAGTCTAACTCTGATACTTGTGTAGCTTACTTACACATTGTGTGATGACTTGTATCTGTTCTAAGAATCACAGAATCATTTTGGTTTGAAAAAACCTTTAAGATCGGGTCCGGCTGTTAACCTAACACTGCCAAGTCCAGCACTAAACCATCTCCCTAAGAACCTCTTCTACGCGTCCTTTAAACACCTCCAGGGATGGTGACTCAACCACTTCCTTGGGCAGCCTGTTCCAATGCCTGACAACCCCTTCTGTGAAGAAATTTTTCCTAATATCCAATCTAAACCTTCCCTAGTGCAATCTGAGGCCATTTGCTCTTGTTCTATCACTTGCTGCTTCGGAGAAGAGCCAACACCCTCCATGATACAGCCTCCTTTCAGGTAGTTGTGGACAGCAATAAGGTCTCCCCTCAGGCTAAACAGCCCCAGCTCCCTCAGCTGCTTCTCTTCAGACTTGTGCTCCAGACCCTTCGTCAGCTTTATTTTCCTTCTCTGAACTCTCTCCAGCACCTCAATGTCTTTCTTGTATTGAGGGGCCCAAAACTGAACACAGGATTTGAGATACAGCCTCACCAGTGCCGAGTACAGTGGAGTGGGATGATCACTTGTCCTGCTGGCCACACTATTCCTTATACAAGCCAGGATGCTGTTGGCCTTTTTGACCACCTGGGCACGCTGCTGGCTCATGTTCAGCTGGCTGTTGATTAATGCCCCAAGCTTTTTTTCCTTCAGGCAGCTTTCCAGACACTCTTTCCCAAGCCTGTAGTGTTGCACAGGGTTGTTGTGACCCAAGTGCAGGACCTGGCACTTGGCCTTGTTGGAAGTTTAGATGCATCCTTTAACTGTAATTAAAAATATATATATATAATAGGTGTATGATTATTTGAAGGCTTGTAAAGATTTAACAGAACTGAAGAAGATTTGTATGTTAGGGTTCTTCTGCCTACTTTCTCACCATCTATTTACTAGCAATTTTTCAGTTCCAGGTATTTCAACTGGGATTATATATTTTAAGTAACAGCATAAAATTGTCCTCGATAGAATGACAAAGCAAAACATTACCCCTATAAACTCAAATGCAAGATTAATTCTGGGTTCATAGACTTTCTCTCACCAGTAATATCGCTCTTGCATAATGCACTAGCTTTTACACAGAAATGCCATGTCTGTAAAAATTAAGCTTTCGTGTATGGTATATTTTAAATGAGATGACACTGAATTGTTTACCCACAGCTAGTGTATAGTATCTTACAACCAGTTCCCCAGTAGTGTAAAACCAGGTGATCTTTTCCAATGAACAGGAAACTGGAATCTAGGGTTGACTTACCTCATAATCCTTTACATATTTTTCATATTCTTTAGTCTCTCGGTGAACACCTCCTCACGTACCCAATCCACTGTCTCCCACTTTCTCAGTTTGGCAGCAGATCCTGGAATCATGTTGGGTACGGAAAAAACAGGAGATAGAGATGTAGACATTGAGCTTGTAGGTGGAGGCTACTGCCTGGCAGCTGATCCTTTGTCTGTGCAGACTTACTTCCTCTTAGGAGTTTACCCAGGAGATGCTTTACTAGAAGGAGAAAGGAGAAGGTCGAGGAAGAAATTGGTCTGTCTTTGAGCAAGTTGATTGACCCTGTGTACTACCGTTGTCCCTAGACTTTTCGCTTTCCATCCTTCTATTACATTACTTCAAGTCACTACCCCCATCTCCCTTTGTATGCTATTTTTTCTCAATTTGCAACGGACGCCTCCTTCTGTCTCTTCCTTGGAAAGCATTGAAATCCTGCTGAGGGAAAGGAAGAGAAGAATCAGGCTACAAACTCTTGGCTGCCCAGCTTTACAGCACACAGCGTGTCGTTAAGCAACTGTCTCACATCACGAGCTTGACAGGGTGAACTTGTGTTAGCTCAGTATGATGGCTCAAAAATACTCTGTTGTAAGGTGCATTATAGACTGCACTAGACTAGATTTACAAAGGAGATCTGGTTTTGATATTGCAGTGCCAGCTTTTGCACATTTTATTCTATCTCTTTACCAAATGCATTGAAAGCTAGAAATCAGATTTTTTTTTCCAGGAATCAGTGTATTAAATAAAAAACAGTCAAGGCTACTCACAAGAAATGCTGAGAAAAGGGCTGTGATTTTAAGCCTTTCCCCTCTCCAGGATTTTGATGCCAAATGGCATCTTCTAAATTCAGATACCTAAACTATTCCTTTCTTTTTCTGCCTCATACACATACACATGTAACAGTAGTCCTGTTTACCTGTTAGTGTAATTACAGTGCATAGAAAATCCGAAGCTCAGGTTTTTCTGCTGCATCATCTTCCAAAATGCTGCCTCTTCAGACAGTACAGTATCCTGGAATGGGGCTTTCAGCCTCTCCAGTTTAAGTTTTTAATGGGAAAAATCCAGGTATATTTCTGCTACTGTTACTGAGTATATTAGTAACTGGCTAAGGAATCACTGGTTTTGACTTAACCATAGCTATTAGTCAGTACACAGAAGTGTTGCATCACTTAAAAGAGAGAACCTAAAACCTCTAGTTTTTACTGTCTAGTGATAACAGCTTTCTTATCATGTTTCAGTGCTTCGAGTAATTCATTGATTTAGACCTGTGTACCTGTCCTCAAAAAGTGCTCTAAACTGCTGGGCTAAAGTGGATTAGGTGCCCCACCACCTCCTCAAAGTACTTTGGACCTTGTATATATGCTTGTGTACATACTGGACAGATGAAGTCACGAACAGAAGTGCCAGTTTATTTTTAAAACCTCCCTGGGTGTGAATGATACAAACTTAACTTGTCCACGTTAACAGGCAGCTCTGCATATACTTGGCAGAATACATTGAGGGCATTTAAGAACTTTATTGATGCAATCATTTGCTTTTCTTTGTTACTAAAAAAGGAACCTCACATTGGAGGAGAAGGCATGAGGGGTGCTGGACTGTCACTTGATCAGTTGAAGCTGCTGCAGAGATTTGATCCATCTGCTGTGACGTTGCAAGGAATGGATATTAATTCTTTGGAAGATTCCAGGGAAGATGATCTGATTTCACTGGCAAACAAGGACTGTATAGGATTTTTTATTGCAAAATTTATTAAACTGAACAGTAAATAAGGAGTTAGGAATGCAACCTGAAAAAAACACCTCTGTGAGTCTAAGAACAATTTGGAGGTGAAGTGTTTCTCCTGCTGCAACGTTGCTGAGGCAACGGGCTGACGGCAGGGTTGCTATGGCAGCCAGAAAACCTGCCAGCTGTTCTGCTGGGAAAGAGCCACAGGTTGCAGAGAGAAAGTCATGGCTGGGGGAAGGGTAGGATCACTTGCACATCTCCATTTCCTTTTGTATTGACAGCAGGTCAGTGCACGGATGACAAGTGTGTTCACTTGTGCTGCTGTCTGGTCTGTCTTTCCTCATGTGAGTCGTTTGTCTAGTGCAGCAAGCATAGGAACAGGGTTTTGCTGGGAGGGGTGTAAGCCACATCATGAAATGCAAACATAATATTTGGAACTATTATAATGAATTTTGGAAAAGGTAGTTTCTATGGAGGTTTACTAATAGTTAATGTTTCATTAAATAGTGCTTCATGAAACACTGTAACATTTTACAAATAACTTTTATAAATTGATACTTAGAACCTCATTTCTCTTTTATTTTAATACAGGCAAGATTCTCTGTACACATAGTATATACACAAAATACGATTAGGCTTTGTAGCATGTCTTTTATAGCAGCATGAATATATTAAACCATCTCACTCTGGGAATGTAAATAAATATTGTTTCAACATCAAACTTCCCATGCATAAACTGTATTGGTTCTGAAATAATAGCCTATTGGACTGGCTGACAAGTGACAATTTTAAAATGAAACATTTGCAACAGAAGGGGCTACAGTTGTGATTAATATATCAAAAGACAGAAAACAATGCATAATACCATCTGAAATGTTGCAAATCACCTTTCAAACAACTAAGAATATTAACTCTTTATTGGTTAGAAAGCATCACCAGCTAAAATCATACAAAAATTGAAACTGGGGAAGCAAGCTAATGAGAACTGCCTTAAAACACTGCTCAAAGTTTTAATAATCTAAATTTCTTAAAAGTGTTAGATGAATTTGAAAATTTTGCTCCAGTTGCCAGAGATGTTCTCTGTTTGAACAGTTTTCTGTTTTCTCGGTACTGCTGGAACTGACGGTAGCACTAAAATTAGAGGGAAAAGGTAAGTACAATTCAAAACCATAAACTTACATCTCTGTGTGTTTGTTTTTTTCCTCAGTCATCAATTTCCAGTTGTTAAAAGCATTATCTTAAAAATGTCTGTCTTTACAGACATAACTATTTGGTTGGATTAAAAATAGTGATAGTCCTTTTAAAATTTGTCTTTATACTGTCAGAAGTGCTTTTGTATTTGCTGGCAATCAAAACAATTTATACAATTCTGTTTCTCAGTATTCTCATTGTTTACTTATATTTGCTATAAATGTTTTATACCATGTGTTTTTTACTGATTTTAAATAAAACAAATGGCCCTTCTGTTCTGCCAGGGTTGACTAGTACATCCTCTCTAAGGCCTGTGCTAGCAGGGTAGGAGAATAGACTTGTTGTCTACTACTACTTGGCTGCTCTTGTTGGTCACTCCTTTCCATTAACCATAACATGTCTAAAGAAGACTTAAAAGTATTTTGTTTCATCAGTAGTAGGTGAGATACCCTATTTAGAATCATGAACGCTCATGCTATAATTTACAGTCTTTTTAGTCTAAATATGGCTAAAATAATTACTTGGTAACAAAAGGGATTGTCCTTTATTGTAAGTACATGTTGAATTCTTTAACTCAGTGCTAGTAAAAACTGTTTTCTTTTTTGCAGAATATATAAATTCTGTAAACGTGTACCAGCAGACATAGACTATATACTGAAATTTGCATATGCATATAAAGTAGGGAATTTTGCCTCCAGTTTCAGTAGCAGGATTTGTGCAATGCTGAATTTGAAAGAATTAAGATTGCTGAACTTTTAGTGGAAGATCTGTTGAGACTTTCCAAGATTTCTTTCATTTTGAATAATAAACAGGCTTTTCAAGATGGTGATCTGACTTGATGTTATACGAGAAGTTTCTGGGCTGGGGGAAAGGCAAAGTAACTCATTTGTATTTGATTCCAGTGTAATTGTAGACCAGACTTCACCTGAAAAAATTACTGATATCTGAACTTTTACTAGAGTTGTTTCTGCAGAAGCCAACTGCTGGACAGAAGCACACTGAGCATATGAAGGGGAGGAGCCTCAGCTGTTCCATGGAGTCCCCTCTCTCTGCTGGAACTGGGGAGCGGGATGCGCTGGGTGAGAGACTTCTCTATCAGGCAGGTCTGAACAGAAACCCTATTAAGATGCTCTAAAGCATCCCCTGAAGGAGCCAGAGTCCTTCCTTTGACTATAGGCTTGGCTAAGTTAGATGACTAAAGTTGGATGGCTGCCCTTTTTTTTTATTTCCCAATCTTACTGTGATTTTAAGCAGAAGTGCAGGAATACTTTCTCATTGTTACAGTTTTGGTGAATGGTGTGTATATATTTTTAACACATAATAGGATTACTTTCCTGATAAGAATGCTTTTACACACTGAACCATCATGCTTCAGTGTTTGGCACTGAAGAACAACTGAATATATATATATGTATTTATATGCTTTATGAGATATTTTTATATATATATATTTTTTTAAAGTTATTGTCATTGTAGTGAAAAATTAACCCTACAAAACAGATAGGTTAGGCATGCAATCAGATCCTGTCTTTAAGAACGTCTGAAAACTACTTTATCCATTTGCAGACTCATTAGTAATAGTGCCAGATCTAAATATTTATATTGGTCAATATAAATATATTAAAATAGGCAGCCTAGTATAGTATTAAATTGTTATATAGTTTCTTCCTTTTTCAGTGTCATGGAGTCCATGAATTTCTAGATCATAGAATTTCATAGGCTTTTTCAGGAAAAGAGAATAGTTTAGTAAGAAAGAGGCTGGTGATGATCATCAACAAGAAATTACTTTGGAGTGGGTACTTTAAAATATAAAGAACCTTCTTTTTATGTTTAATTGTTCAGGACTAAAATGTATGAGCAAATCCCATTTTGTACTGCTGGAATTCATTGCAGGGTAAGTAAGCATGGTAGATAAAAGTGGTAAGAATAAAGTAAGAAAAGAGAACATGGATGAGTTGGAAGAACCAGCTTAATCTCTATTATATCTGATATCAATCTTTTTTGGGGCTGCGTAGGAACACATCTCTAGGATGGTAAGTTATAAAAAGAAACTGTCTATAAAACTACTGTAAGCTCATATGTAACAGTTTGTTATATAAAAGTGGGGAAATAAATTATAGACAAATTGCCAAGCAATAAATTCAATTGAATAACATTTGATTAAAAACATTGACAATAAAAATGGCATTCACAGACTTTACAGATGATAGAAGAACTAAAATTTTGGTGAAAGATTTGCAATAAAGTAATAAATATGTGTACAACAGAAATGTTATATTACACTTTGAAAAATAATTTATCTGTTCTTCCTTTAGACCATGTAATAGAATTTTTTGCAATATGTGCTTTGTTTTCATTGACGGAATAGAATTAAAGTCAAAAGTCATTTGGGAAATAGCTTTCAGCCTGATGTGTTAAAGCAATCAGAGGTCAAATGTAACCACAACCCAAAATAAATCTTGAAGAGGCTTTAGTAACTAACACAGGAAGTGGTTTACACCAACCTTTTTACTTTGGACGGATGCTGATTAAAAGCAATCAGACCACTTAGCATTCCAGCTAAGAGAACGATAATGGGCCACAGTAAAACCGCTGCAGGCGTCACAGAACATGAATATGACTTTACAAACTGACAGAGCTTAACAATGATAATTCCTAACAAATTCCTAAAACCCAGTAAGTAAGGGGCAGAGTGTCAGACCTGGGCAGGAGCTGCATGTCTAGGACGAGTAACCAGATAAGAAGGGAGAAGTGAAGATAGGTCTCTACTTTCACTCAGGGTTTGGTGAGTAGAACTTTATTTCCTTATCCTCCATTTGTAATAAGGGCTATAGGTTAAAACTTCACAAATTAATGTGAAAGCAGGTACTGCACTCAGACTCATGGTGGCTTTAAAACCAGTCTTCATTAATTAGGGCCAAATCCTTAGAAGAAACTATTCAATTTTACACCTTGAGAAGTAAAAATCCTGGAACTCTTCTCCAATTCTGAACTCTTGATGCCAGACACAGAATATTAATTAATGAATACTCTAGAAGATTTAAAAAATTTTCTAGGCAGTAATGTATGGGTTGATTTCAAAATAGTTTCAGGTCATAAGTCCTGCAGATGCTGCCTTTATGCATAAACCTGTTTGCTTATTCATCCCTGTGTCCTGTCCTTTAACAGGTCTGGAGGCTGTTTCTCTCGCCTCATTCTAGTCCCTCATCGAGAATTCTTTTTTCCGTGATGTCTGTGTGACACTGAACAACTGATAAAGGACAGACTTGGGCTGCTGAACAGCACTGATATGTATTCATTTGAAAAGACATACAAAATTAAGGTTAACATTTAACATATATACATGTAAATGTTAAAATGCATCCTATTCCTTCTCTATACTGAAATTCTTTAGAAAAATATAGAGTGAGAGCTGACGAGAACTATGTGTCACTTAACTATTTTACCTTCCTTTCCTCTGTCTCACTGGTTTTATTATCGTTTTAGCTCATTTGAATATAAATTTTACAGGTTGGTTTGTACCACACATACGTAAGAAGACTCTGGAGCTCACTGGGACCTCTACCATTCCTCAGATTCAAAGCTCCTGAAACTAGATGCAGAAATATGAACTCAGTAGTATCCTAAAGCAAACAATAATATTGAACTTTCTATTGGAAAAAGTAAGTCCGCAAAGACATTTCATCACAATAACCTTTGATATGTCCTCCAGTTGGAGTATTTTTAAAGCTTCTTATCGATATATTTCTGTTAAAGTGCTTTTCAAAGTAGTGCTCAGCAGGCAGGTGGGAGTGTGCAATATGTGTAGTACAAGCTCACATTACAAATGATTTGTCAGACTTAAAACAATAACTGAAGGAAAGTATCTTGGCAAGGCTAATAAAAACTTACTGAGTGAGTCTGCCTAAGAAATGCAAGTATATGTTGTCTGTACGTAATTAGCAGCACTATACAAAATATTATTCTCTCATTAGTTGGATTTGGACATGCCTTTTTGTGATATTTATATTCCATAAATTAGTATATAGGCCATACTTAAATATTAGGACTTGCACTATGCTCTTTATTTTCTCATTTATTTGTTTATACATTGCCACCTACTCCATGGTTTTCATACGCTACTCAGTGCTTTGAAATTCTGCCAAACATTCCTTAAAAATACTTTTAAGAAAGATTGAAAATAAACACTGTGGAGCAGAAGTTAAATGGAAAAACAAACAAAAAAACCCCCAAACAAAACCCCCAAACAAAAACCCCAACTAAATAAAAGATAACAAAACCACAAACCTACCAACCCCCAAAATTCAAGATATTGAAGTGGAATCCACAGATCACTTTCTGGAGGACACAGCTGTCATGTAACAGTTGTAGGGAGAAGCAGCATTTACTGAAGCTGGTAAAACAGCTAAAGCCAGGCTCTGCAGAGCAGGACAATAGAACTTCTCTTCCTGTTTACATGGGATCTGATTGGATTCAAACAACAAAGTCTTTCAATGTCATTTTTCCACTGATACCCTGAAAATCTTCTCATATCAAGAGCCACTGCTTATATACTCATATATCCATTTAGTAATACAACAGATCTACTTACTTACCTATGCTTCCTTTGTCTACATAGTCATTTAGTGATGTTTAGATGATCACTGAGAATTTTAATTCTAGAAAAAAAATACCCTTTTCCTTGTGTTCCCCACAGTTCATACTTTGAATAACCACAACAGTCAGCAGCACTGGGAGGGGTGGCCAGATACCCAACAGCAGAATTTGGAAAACAATGCATATAAAGCATTAGGGACAGTGGTGGAAGAGGGAGGACAGAGTATGTTTAAGGGAGATAACCTGAACTGCTTGGATGCTGGAAGAGGAGATTGAAGAAAACACGCACCTGCCATATATCTTATCCATTTCACTAAAATGATATTCAAAATCAGGCAATGCTGATATTCCCAGAATTAAAATAATAAATAATAAGAACTTCCAGCTAAATTAATTATTATCCCACTACAGTCTTTATATAATGTGCTATTTACAGTGAAATACAAAAAGTATTTCATTCATACGATAACTACAAAGACCATGTGTGATGCAGAACAGCTTTTACACTAGGCAAGAGTATGGAACCTGTAGTCAAAAATAATAGTGATTTTCCCCCCACTTACCAGTGCAATGGGTGCTCAATGCAAAAATAAGTGTTCACTCCCTTTGATTTCAATGCCTCTTCTCTAGCAAGCTCGTAACAGAGTGTTTCCTCACAGTCACTTTTCTAAGCTCTCACTAGCAGCACAACAGTTGAGGTGAAGGAAAAGCAGTGAGCTGGCTGCAAAGCGGGAATGCAGAGGAATTGGCAAGTGTAGAAAAAGTGGAGAAGCTACAAAAATTTATTTTCCAACAAAATAACTCTCCACAAGCTGTGTAAACTTTTCTTACTAAAACAAATACTCTAAAACACAAAGATTTTACATTTCCAGTGAAACACTCACAGTAACATTTGCCTGTGTTTACTCTCCTGAAGTCTCAACAAAGAGCCAGCAGATTTATGCTTTCTCAATTATCTGGGACAGTAAACTCCCTCATATTCCTTGACTGCAATTTGGATTTTGAAATCAACAGACAAAATGAAGAAACAGACTTGGGCTTCTGAATAACCTTTGTTTTCTTCAGTAGGTTCTCACTCTTCGCTGCCTAACGTGCTCACGCACACGTCCGCCCATCCACCACCCACCCGCTCACATACACACCTCTGTCATCTGTGCTCTGTTATTCTGACAATAAAACAAAAACTAAGCTGTGTCCATTGCAATTTTGTGACCTGTACAGAGAGAATAATTTATAGTAGTAAGTTTGTTATCTTTACCATAAATTTAAAATGCAAAATTGGGTTTGCAAGGACTCCGTAAGGTATAAGAGTTAGACCCTTTATCTCAAGCACTCACTCATATTTACAATAAGTATAAGCTTTCTGCTACAGAAGAAAAAGTATTTAGATTGAACACTGTTACAGATTTCCTAAATGAGGCTAGTTCCAGTTGCCAGTAATTCAAAAGCAAATCTGCTGACTTGGCATTAGGACTCTTAAAACAGTGTGATCAAACTTATATAGTAAGAAGGTGTCTGCAGAAATAACATTTATAAACTGTATATACAGTACACAGTACCAGTACATAGAAAATAGATCTTGACTTCATGATCCCCTGTGTGTAAGGCAAGACTGAATTCAGTCTTCGAATGGAGTCCACCAGAGGTTCAAGCAACAGATAGTGACTCGCAAATCAATATGCAAATCAAGTGCATACAAATGAAAAATCAGAGCAGACAAAAAGGTTTAGATTTTTTATGTGCTGATTCTGGCTTGCTGAATACACGGGAAGTTATTAAACATCAAATGTACCTTTTTTTAAAAAATACTAACAACACCTTGATGGCAACAGATATTGTTCAAGTGGCAGCTACCAAAAAACAGCTTGAAAAATGGCATAGTACAGCATCAGGAACCCTGCGGTTGTACTACGCTAATTCATATAGCACTAACCAAAAAATAAGTATATGAATATTCTATTTCATGCTATTGCTATGCAAGCAACAGCAATACAAATCAGCATACAGAAAGATACCATATGTTCTGCGATGAAGAACCCAAAGATATTTTCAGGGGCATTGTTACAAGACTTCAAAGAAACACAAGACTGCCAGAGGCAAAAGTTACTGACGGATGTAAACATCCCTGTTCCATTCTCCTGCGTCGTTACGTTTTTTCGATATCACTTCCCCATCCTTGTCACAATATTGGTCCCTTGATTTATGACGACTGCGCTGTTTGTTGCATTCATTGTGGTCCTGCTCGCGGTCCCTCTCCTTTGAGCGATGCCTTGATTCTCTGTGTCTGTGATCACTGCTCCCGTGGGACTCGTCTCTGTGATTGTGATCCCTGTGAGAATCATAGTGGTCACCATGCTCATGTGAGTAGTCCTCCTGTGGCTCCACGTAAGCCGAATCTCTGCTGTCTTGTGTTTCCGAGTCAAAAGTTTCTTGCCTAGAAAGGCCTCTAACACCACTGCGATGGTTGTGGTGCTGGCTCGAGGAAGAGCGATGCTGGGATTTCTTGATGGATTCAACCCGTGCTTCCTCTTCAATTTGTGAACCGCTGCGTTCAGGGACTGAATGGTCATTCCTCTGGTCTCCTTGAGATCCCTGCTATCACAACCAGCAGTTAAGTTCACGTACACGAAGTACACATCTAAAAGCCTTCCCCAATATCAAATTCAACTAGAAAGTATCATGAAACTAAAACAATTTAAGTACACAACAATCCACTGTTAATCTAAACTAGGAAAAAAAAAAAACACATTAGAATTCAACTTTTACTGAAATTTCAGTATTATAATACAAACAATTCCTTTCATGCTCATCAGAATGGAGGGTAGCACTCAGGTTATTCTGCAACGCTTGTCTCCTGTGATGTTTCTGACTATTCCCATTAGGAATAATTGCCTACCACACTCCAGACAAGAAGAGAGCATGCAGAAGCAGGACAAACTGCAGAAAAATTAGAGGACATATTGTGTATCGGTTGAGAGTTTACAGATGCCTGCTTGGAAACAACCACTATGGCAAAGTGATTTTAAAGGGCTGAGGAAGTGGATTCCAGCAGAGAACCAAAATAACAAAACCTTGCTCTTTTAAAGTAGGAAAAAAAAAAGCAATTGAATGTAGTATGAATGAAGTTTGTATTATGATACCAATAGTACCACTGACCTTCTGTTTTTCTCAGCAATAATTCCATTTCTTCACAGTAATGAAAAATTAAACTTTGACCTCATAATTTTAATAGCTCAACAATACAGGTCATTGCCAAGAAAAGCAAGAGGAGAGTGATATTATCACCTATAGAATTTCCTAGCACACCACTACTATTAAAAGACTGAAATAAAAATTACCAGGTAATAACAAACCTACTCTTCACCAGCGTAATGCTTTGAAATCACTGCAAAACGAACAAGTGGCATTATTTAACTCATTTGGGGTTTTCATTACATTAACCTGCTTTTATTTCCAAACCACAGCCAATGGCTTCTCAAGATTAATTGCAAAATTTGAAGACATAGTTTATGGTGAAACTAGATTATCCTTCTCACATGAGGTGAAGAACATCAAGACAAAATCATCTCTACTGGCACAAAATTAAAGTAGGTTTTAACAAAGTTATCCAGGCATTTGTTTGTGAGACTGTTTTGAATTTACCCAAGTTAGTCTAAAGTTTGCCCTCCTATGTTCAGAGTTGTCTAAAAATAAGCATTGCCTCCAGGGCAGCCCACAGATGTATCTTCTTTCTGTCTGTTTTGTGGAAAAGAGCTAGGGGAAAGAGGAAATGTTGTCCTTCAGCCACAGATCCTGGCAGGTGGGTTTCCTAGCAACCCAAAACATAAAGTGATAGGAAATTGGACAGGAACAAATCTATATTTTATCAGAAAATTATAAAAGGCAACATATTTGAAATTGGCAATTTGATAAATTTGACAAATCTTCATTTTCTAAGACAACATTTCATTCTGTAAACTTCCCAGTGACAAACTGGGCTGCTCCTTGTGTTCCTAATTTGAAACAAATGGTATAAATGAGAACAAGGTAACAGAAACTGTGGTCAAATTTCTTTTTTGTTTTTGTTTTTGTGATGTTCAAGGTGAAGATAAATTAAATCAAGTGAAAAGCTAAGAAGTCTAAAGCAACGCCTGCTTTGGGTGTGCAAACACGTTTCTATTCGTTCACAAGAATGACTTTTTAAGGCACACAGACTGGGTACACACATGAAACCCTTGAATTCTCATATGGTCAAAGGCGAAATATGTATGTACCTACAGACATAATTGCGACTAATAAAATCTGTCATTGCTGTGGTTTGAGAACAAATGCAAAATTTGAAGCTGCTTTGAACAGAATGCTACTTTTACAAACTCAGATGCATCTTCTCTGCTTTGATGAGACGTGTGGAGGACCACAGTCAACAAATTTAGAACCAATACCTGCAATTTCATAATAGTGTTTGGGCTATTGGGATTTGTAGGCAAATTCATCGATGGTAACTTATCCTAAATATTACAGGGACACTGAGCAGGTAATGTTTGAATCTGGATTAGGGTCTGGCTTGTGGTTCGCAAACAAATTAGGCCTCTGATTTAAATTAGATACCACAATGCAGGAATTTTATGGCACAATCTCATAAGGTTTTTTGCCTAAAACGGAGAAAGTTTGAGATAAGCCAGTTTCATTAACCAGGTTGTAATTTCAAAGACGTAGGGGTCCTTGGAAAGAAGTTTAAGCACTACTGAAAAAGAGAGAGAGAAGTCTGTGTCCACACAGTCAATTTGGTTTGCTCTCTATTTCCATCCAGTGGTCCCTATCCACCTGCACCACGTATGTGTGAGGTTGCTCCAGTCTTCTTTTTGGTAATAGCTAAGTATTTCCCTACAAGAGGAAACTTGAGAAGAGTTGTCAGGACAGTTTGTTCCAAAGCTCTCCATTAGATAGACAGGTGGGGTATGGTCTTCACCGACTCATTTCACACAGTCCCAAGAGGCCTCACACGTTCAAGCACCTCGTGCCATGCAATGCACACAGTCAGCATCATGCTATAAAAATACCACTCTGGCAGCTGGCAACACAAACCTGTCATTACAGTGTACCCCCAGGACTGAAAAACCAGAAAAGACAATTATGTCTTATGGCAATGGGGTGCTGCACTGGACCCAGGGGAGAATGATTCAAATGCTTTGCAGTGCGGATGTGGCCACTCCAAGCCAAATGGATGGTTTTTCTCTGCCGAACAGTCCACAAAACTGGCGCAGACACAGACTTTAAATTCTCCAAATAGAGGGTCTTAACACTATTCAGAGAATGGACTGAGCCACTGTGACTAGAAAATAAACCCACCCTATTCCAAGACTGTGACAGGGTCAGGTTTGAGATGTCAGCTGAAAATGTATCATAGGAAAATGAAACAAAAGGAATGTAAAAGTTCTAATCCAAAGGGACCCCCGTTGCTTCGCACTTTTGGATTAGTAGACCTACAAACAAACTGTGAAAGTGCAAATACATTCTCATTTTTGAAATAAAAATCTGTTAATCTTAAAATAAAAATCTGTTAATTTGTAAGGAGATAGCACAACATTCAGAAAAGTGTCATTAGATTTCTGTACAGTTCCTCCAGAGAATGTGGTTAATAAAATGAGTAAGTGAACTCTAAATCCACACTCAAAAGGCATAAAAAAGCCAAAACAAACAAACAAAAAAAAAACTTGAGAAAAATAATGAACATGTCTAGCAAGTCTGCACACAACAATACTGAATTTCATACTCAGAAATTCTTCCAGTTCACAATTTTTTCAGGGTGTTTCAGCTCTGAGGACAGAAAAAAAGGCAGAGATGAGCTATAGCTTACCGTCTCTTTTCCTGCAACTGCTTTTGAAAGCGAGAGAACAAGATGATACCCTGCAAGGTGGCTGAAGCAATTTTTCTTGTTAAAGAACAGACCTGCCAAGTCTGTGGTTGTCTAATAGGGAATGACTTCTTTGACACAAAAAATCATTTTGCAAGATCATAAAAACAAAAAGCCATTTTTTGGCATTTTAATTTGGGTGCAGACTTGGGTTTTTTTGTTTTTTATTTTTAAAAAGAGGAATCTTTCTTAGCCAAAGTTATGAATTCTAACAGACATACGTACATAACTTATGGGCATATATGGAACTTAGGTGGAAATTTAGATGTAGTAAGCCATTATTTCAGCTGGGACAGATGTATTTTAACCCCCACTGTGATTTTCTCAGCTTCAGGGTGTCAGTCACTGTTTATAATGAAGTACCATCTTTACAGACCTCATTTCATGCCATGCAACACATATACAAAGGAGAGCATCTCCTTATGCTGCAAACTTTAATACAATTATATAAACCAAAAGCTGAAGGAGAAAAGAGAGGACACAATATGCCCAAAGTCAACAGGCAGGTCAGCGCAGAGATGGAACAAAGGCTGTTTTTTCCCTGCTCACTCGACAGCACTCTCACTGTTGCCTCTCAAGGTCTTTCTGCACAATGTGCAGTTGGATTTGGGTTTTATGTAAGAGTTTGGTTTGAAGGAAGTATGTACTTTTCACAGCAATAGCCAATGAATAAAAGAACAAAGGAGACACTGGAAGGGCCACTTTGACCGCGAGACTTCACAAATACAGTCAGTCATTCTCTACAACTCTACAGCCTGCGGGAGGAGAGGAACAGATTCCCTGCAACATCTGTGGATCTGCTCTGTACATAACCCAATTTGTCACACAGGGCACCTGGGGCTGGGATTTGCCTATTAGCAATAGTTTGCCCATCAGTCAGAGAGCTACCAGAGGCTGTAACGTGCATAGTATTAGCCCAGTTTTATTCCTCTGACTGGATTACATATGGCCAGCTATAAAAATGCTTGTGGCTGGTACACATATTACTGGCACAGTGGTGTCCTGGGCACAATGAAATCTTAAGTATTCCACTTCACATAACCATATGTTTTCAGTCAGGCTGGCTTAGTCCTTGGAATCAAAACGAGCCCCCTAGTCAACACATAAACACATGCTACTGTGAATACAATTGCAATAACAATAATGTGCCTGTATTTGCCTTTTATACTGAAAATGGGTGAATGTCTACTGAAAAATCTCTTACTTTATCAAAACCAGTAAGATATATTCAGCATATCCTAGTATCAGACTACCACTGTGGTTTGGAAGAGGAAGAAGTTGACAGAAAAAAAAGAAGAGATGGCATAAAAACTGTACCTGTAAATTAATATTTGAACCTGGGCTAATAGGAAGAGTGGCTGTTGCAAGTGTGCGAGTGAGAAGCTGGTTAGGAGGATTGCTGCTAGGTGGATGTGTGGCCTTCCAGTAGGCTTCCAGATAGTCAGCAAGGTGCTCACAAGCATCTTCAAGCTGGTTCTCATCAAGAATTACATCAAACATTTCCTGATAAAGGAAAGGTTTTAGTGAGAATAACCATCAACTAAAGGCAGATCAGCTGGAAACATTGATGACAACACTCTTCATTCAGCAAAAATGAATCACATTTCTAATACTTGTGTTAAGATATTTCACCTTTTTTTTTCTTTTTTAAAATGCAATTGATACAAAAGACAGCAACCATAACTAGCACTCATGTTATATTTGCTAAAGCGGGTCCTCATGACTTCCACTTAACAAAGTACAAACGGTCAATGAAGATAGGAAGAGGCAGCTTGAACCAATCTTAAAACTCAAATATCCAGAAAGGTTATATATTGAATCTTTTAGCTATTGAAACAAAATGGAATGGAAAGAAAAGAGATTCACTCCCCATATCTAGAATAACTAAGAGAAAACTAAGACCAATAACTAATAACAGTTAGAAACACAAGTAATACAGATCATCCGTTTTCCAAGTGTGGTACAAATATTAGGCAAGAGATTAGTCACACTGTCTAATTTTAGGCATCTAAAGTTAGGAGGCAAGTTTCCTCCATTCCCTCCCTGGTCTGGGAGACAGAAGTCCTTCTGAATGCAGCTTTGAGAGCTTAGCAGGTCTCTGGCATTGTTCATTGACTTCCTGGGGACCTGAGGAGACTAGTCTCTTAACTGAGATGCTTAAACTGAAATGATTAAAACATTCCCCTCACTCAGCTCTGTAAATATGGCAGATTTCCATATGTGCAACTGAGCTGAACCTTCATCTTCTGGTCTCTCACCCATTCTCTTGACAGTTGAGTATGCATGCAATAATATTGGTCACATTCAAAACACAGCTGGGGTCTCACCAGCTCCACTTTATAGGTACAAATTGAGAGACTTTGCTTCAGCGCACACCAAGAGAAGAACTGCAGAGCTCTCAGTTATGCCGTGACCCACAGCTCTTTGCCAAAACTGTGACCAAGAACACCAGCAGTGGTGGGCTGTGCTGACACAGGCCCCAGGGGAGCTACCCAAACCACCAGCCTTACACTAAACTGCCAGGGATAAGCACAGTCAATAAGCGGGTTCATTTTTAGAGCAATAACTCCAAAAGAGTTACATCAAGAGTTGTATCAAGTAAAACAAATGCTCAGCTTGTTTAAGTGGTGAATGTATCAGCACGCATCCTAACAACTACTCGTGACTAGGACTGTTTTTTCTCTGCAACCTGGTGCAAGAGCCCAGAGACCTCAGGAGTCGTTCTGCAAAAACGCATAGTGAAATATGGCCAGAAGAGGGCAAACATTCCCAGAAATTACATAATTAACCTCGTGCTTGAAAAGAAAGGCATCTTTCAAATATGAGACATAAATGAACAGTGACTCACGGGAGGACACTGTGCCAGTTTATCAGCTGCCACCATCTGAACATTAAGGTGTTTGGCCTGAGATTTCCCTCGAGATTTTATTAACCTCTGTAAAACCTGTCAAAAATAAGACATTAATGCAAATGAGCAGGTTTGGACTTAATGTGTATATATATAAGCCCTTAAAATATTTACATTTTTATCTGTCCCCTTGAGCAGACCAAATTCTTCATTTGCTGGCATCAGGAGCATTTCCCATGCTGTTTACATCCAGAACAAGCTAATTTTCATTTACTTCCCAACATTTCCTTTCCTGTTACGAACACTAAGAAGTTCCCCTCCTATACTCCTCTGCTGCTTCTGCTTTTGTTTGCTTCTAAATTGAAATTCTTTAATTGCCCTCCTGAGTTCTCTTCCCATAAATTTGTTCTTCTCTTTCAAATGCCTCTTCACAAAGTCTGTGCAGGTTTTTTCACAGAATGAAAGAATACATTACCAGATGTTAAAGTTTACCAATCAGTCTGATATTCGTTACATGAAAATCTTTCTTTTCTTTCTGTATTATTTTGATTAAAAAAACTGTCAGCATTACTTATGTGATTGACACTAAAAGTGCAATCCTACTTTAAAAAAGCATCAGAGCTACAGCATCTTTTCCAAAATGGCTTTTGATAACATCAGACCTAAGACAATTTTTTTGATTAATAATATTTCACCATCCAAATGGAAGCAATAGCAATATATAGCTCTGAGCTTTAATGAGGACATGTCATTACCTGCATTTAAGATCAAAAAAAGGAAAAAAACCCCACAACTGAAACAGTATGAATGAATAAAATATTTACCTTAGGAGAAGATATCTTTACGTATACTATAATGGGAGCCAGAGAGGTTTTGCTTAGTTGAGCTGGGTGGTTAATGGTATCAGCGTCAAGCACGACCAACTGCAGTGTCCTTGCTAATTCAAAAATCCGCTCAATTTCACTTTGAACTTCAGCTGCGGATAAGTAGAAAAACAGAGTTATGAAAACATTAAATGGTAGATAGTTTTTAAGAAATGTGAAAATGTGGTAGACTGGTGTGATGCTCCTCCTCAAGTTGACAGGAGCTGTAATTGTGCATGTCCATGGCACGCTAGGGAAACGAATGCGACGTTAATGTTTTGTCCCCGGTTTACTGCCCCAGCAGGCAGCGCTGCCTGACTCTCTCACCTCCACCACCTCCTGCAATCCCAGCCTGAAGAGACACTGTTAACACTTTCTTAAAAGACCTCAGTCCATGTATGTAAGAAAAAAAAGAAGTAAGAAGGCCTGCTGCATCGCATACCAATCTTACTATGCCATTGATTCCCTACACGTAAAGAATTTCAGCTCAGACTTTAATTCTACACAGTAAGCAAATTACTCAAACTGGAATGCCTGAGATAGGCATTAAGATGTACTGAGGTGTCTATATTAGCAGAAGCTCCTGTTTTTCCATTTACTTCAATTAATCAAAGCTCTGGAAAACAGAGTTTTCTTCATATACTGGCCTCAGCATGGTATAATATCAAAAATTTGGTTACTACGTGTAAAACACTAAAAAGAACCAAACCAAACCAAAAACAAACCAAACAAACAAACAAAAACAAACACCACAAAAACAAAACTAAAAAAACCAACCCCCAAACCAACAACAACTCAATAATCTAAGTAATGCTATGGTATCCTCTTCACAACTCAGGAGTTCTGGAAAGGTGATTTTCCCAGAAAAAATAATCTTGTCTTCTGCTAACTCATGCTCCCCGCTCCTCAGTACCCTGCCTGATCGCAGTAGTTGCCACAGCAAGCCTTTCCAAGACAGATGGACTGTGTCCACTTTCACAGTGATGTAGAAACTGTCTTCACAGAATCACAGAATGTTAGGGAATGGAAGGGACCTCATTCCCAAATAAAACAAAAATAAATCTTAAAATAGCAAAATCATCCTTGAAATGGATTAACAGTTTCCTGCTCAAACCTTTCTGTAAGTTGACTTCACAGAGAAATTACAGAAGTTGGGTAATTTGTGCAAGTCTATAAAGTTAGAGAGCCACACAAGACTGTAATTCATATAGGTTTCCCTTTCAAGGTTGTGCACATTCCATGAACCAAAAGCAGATTAGATATGTAGTTAGTTCAAAACAAATATCAGAAGATAACCAACAGACACTTATACGGCAAAATGAGGTAACACCAATTTATTTATTAGGAGTTTCTTGAAATGACATTATTGGCATTTTATCGATTATGCTGGCACAAGCATTATGTTTGCTGGAAACCACAACCTATCTGATCCAGCTAGAGAGAGTTTTCTATAGTGAATGGCTCTCTATAGAAGAATGTCTCTTTCAGGAGTTGTGAAGAGATTGATTTTCATTTTCGTCTTAGAACAGCAGCAACTGAATAAATTAGGCACCATGACAGGGTTTCAAAATTTCCAAGAGAGCAAAGCATCCCAGCTAGTCTCCATTTAGCTCAAATTCAGTACAAGTTGAGAGGTGACTACTATGACCATTTTATAAATCAAGTAACATCTTAAATGGCCATCAGAAAATCTCTAGATGATGTTTTCTATTGGAGGAGGTTGACATTGTTTTGGATTTCTTAGAGATCACCTCTATCTATTTGTAGTTCTCTCCAATTTTGGCTGGGTACATGCATGTCAGTCTTTTACAGCAGAGAACGTTACGAGATGTGCATGGGCTGCTCGTATGGAAAACATTGGTGTATGTTTTCCTGCTTGTGAATAAAAGCATTGTGGCCCAGCCGCTGTCTGAATTAGGATTACACATTTGAAGACAGAACTTCTGATGGTTCTTGGCACATTCACGATCACATTTTCTGTAACTTTGCTGCATAGAGATATTGCTTCAATGACTGAATACCATTGTCTCAGTGACTTAGAGGATAGTCAGTAGTCTATCCCTTATTTAAGTCCAAATGACAACTAGAATAAACATAGAGAGATAATTTGTCATACTGTTCTGATGCTGAGTTTGGATTGCTTCCCTGCAATTTCAAACCAGGCTCAACACTTCAGTCAGTATAACAATATCAGTTAATGTATCATTTTAAGACCATTCCAGACTGCTAAAAACCCTTGTTCAAGACAATTTATAACTAGCAAAATCTGTCTCTTTTGACAGTATATCATAATTTTGTCTGGAGAAGCAGTATTTTGCTACACTGCTGGAAGCACATTTCTGCCAGTATAGAATACATCTCTGTGAACTAGATTTCCTGCTATACTTTTTGAAACAACCTTTTGCCAGGGCAGAGTATGCCTCAGGGTCTCTTCTGTTGTGAAACACAGCCAGGCCAATAATTGCAGGTAACTATGGTCCTATAAACCAATAGTTTCCACCTGAGTCTGAAGACAGAGAAATATCTTTTCCATCAACTAAGAAGTATTTCAGTATTTATTTTTCTTAACTTGAGTATAGGAGAAAAGTTCAAAGAACTACACTGCATGGCTGATGAACTAATATGTTGTGCCTGTACCTCTCCAGTCAGGAATGGATGGAAAAAACGTGACAGAGATTGCTGAAGAGGTCTGATGTCCCATCCCTTAGAGTACTTTTTCAGCATCTGGAAAACCCTGCATTTTGCTTAAAATTTTCTTGTATTCTATCTTTTTACTACATTGTTGCAATTACTTAAATAATAATAGCTTATTAGTTGACACAGGCTTTATTTATTAATACTGCCGCAGCTTTGGTTTTCATCTTTATGTAGCAACATCTCTCAAAAAACAAATTAGATACCTGTAAAGACTTCTTCCCAGCAAGACACTCAACACAAATTTTCTGTCATACTTTTGACCAAAGTAAGCAAAGAACTCTAAATGTCATGTGGGGATAGTAACACAAATGTCACTAGTAGTTAAAACAGGGAGCTCAGAACAATGACAGTGTGGTATCTTCAAAGCTGCACAGTAATAGCTTAGCAATCTTCCCAATTCCATGAATATTTATAATAATGTCCCTTTTGATGCACTGGAGAGGCATGACAGTGAGGCTATAACAATTAACTCCAATAAATTATATTTGCCAATCATTACGAGAGGCATAAACGTAATTAGATCTACTGTGACAATCATCATGAAATGCTGGCAGCCCAGCTACAACACTCAAAACCAAAAATAAGCTATCAAATTTTAAAGTGCCCCTTACAATCTAGTTGATATGGTCTCCCTGGCAATCAGAAAGTAAACAGATTTTAAATGACAGGAGGACTCAACTATTTAGTTCATACAACAGGGAGTCAGCCTGAAGAAACAAGCCATCTCCCAGCCAACTTTAAATACTGCATATTCAATCTTACTCACATATATTAATTTCAAATATCTCTACTGCCCCCTGAAATGAATTGAAATTCAATGCAGTAAGAACACAAGTAAACGGCTTATCCTGTTATGGGAGAAGACAAATTTTCTTTACACTGGTTGGACCTTACAAGTGAATTTCAAGCAAAAATCTTGAACAGTTCACTACATTAATATAATGTAAAGTAAAGGTAAAGACACAGCAACGCTGTATTGCATCTATGTCAACTCTCTAGTAACTATGGTGGAATTTAGGGTGGCTTATACGATGCCATGATAAAAGAACATTCTCTGCTCTACACAGTTGGAGAAACACAACCCTCCTTCAAACCTGGGCAGAAAGCATCCATAGCAGCCAGGAGTCATGGGGACACCCACCTTGACAGAGCAGTGGCTGCCCAGCACTATGTTTTAGGAAGACCCTGATGAGATGGCAGTTCCATGACGGAGATGCAATGCAAAATGGCCATAGTTCTGGCCTGCAAGTGCCAAAGTAGAAGCACAACATATTGCTTATACGCATCCAAGAGGTTCTGATCTTCAGCAGGAACAGTGAGGTTCCTATACTGTCAGCTGACTAGAGTGTGACTTTAATATCCCATTCAATTTGACCTTGTCTACTTATCTTTGGTATCGTGGCAGTTTTGTTCATAGAACTGAATTTGTAAATTATTACTTGGACTCCAGCACTATAGAGACAAAGCATTCTATTTTTCTAAACAGAGCTGATACTACAGATACAGAACATCCTATGTCAACGCATGTCATATAGAATGATGAGCAACACCTTGCAAAATTGGCTTTCAAGTAATATTATAAATTAAGGAGAACAGATATTAGTAGTCATGATTTTTCTTATGCTAATTCATTTATACAAGCACATTTATCTAAAAATAATTAATCACTAAATTCTATGAACATAATTAAAGAAATGAGAAGTTTAAGGCAGCCTCAAGAATTCCAAAACAAAGGCAAAAGAAACAAATACGCAATATATCCCCAGTGCCTTAAAAGCACATAGAAAATATTGCACCAAAAAAGCTGTTGAGAAATGGATAAATGTCATATCTGAAATCCATAAAATGAAAAAAGAAAAACAAAAAGGAAGTGATGACTATTGAGTTGTGCCCACACACCTCTTGATTAAGAAGTAAATCATGAGCTTCACTGACAAAATTAACATTTTAAATTTTAATTTGTGAGCATGTGTGTGTATACACATGCTTATATTGTTGGGAAGATCTCCAAAGTGTCTGCATTAGGTGTCGCACTAACCATTATGCCGGTACTTCACCACAGCTGGCTAGCCTAGACTACATTAGATACCTGTGCTCTCTGTATACATGCTGGAGAGGCCAAGATGCTACTGATGGTGATACAGAAAGCTCCATATTGTGTGAGTAGTCTGGAGCAAGCCAGTAAGAAATGCCACACATATGTAAGTGCTTGGCCTCTTCTTATCTTCCCCTTTCTTCCCCTCAAGCACCAAGGGTGCCCAGGGTAGGCAGGGAGCTAACAGCGGGGTCATGCTGGACAAGGGACGGTTGGCTCCATCCCTTCCCCAGCCAGGGTGGTGCTGCCCTGTGGTCTCCAGGCAGGAATAGGTCTCCCACCCCACACCGGTGGCAATGCTGGGGAGCAGGAGCCTCTGTGCCCCGCTCCAGCACACACAGCTAAGAAGCAAAAAGTCCTGGAGGGGAGCATAAGCCCATAAGAGGGAGTAAATGCTCTCAGTCCTCAGGCAATGGGCTGGAAGATACCTGGATTACAGGTGTTTTAATCAAATTTCTAACATAAATGTACTTTTGTGAGTATAGTTACACTTCCTTGGTCTCAACCAAATCTCTAGCTACTATCTTGTTACATAAAAGGGAGGGTGAGAGTGGGAGGATGACAATATTTTCCAGGGAAAGCGGCTGCATGTGTTACTCATGCCTGGCAGATGGGGCTCCAGCGAGGGACAAGGCAGCAAGGAGAGGAGCATGTCGGCTGCTCCGCCTGGCGCTCCCGCCCGGGCTCCGCTGAAGAGGAGCTGTGGGGTGAGCTGCTGTAGGCAAACAGGGCTCTTCTCTTTCTGCCTGCTGAGGCTCGGTTTAGACAGAATTCAGATGGCCTTGAATGCACACACACGTCCAAGTGGTATTTACAGATACAATGTGGTGTTTGGAAACCTCAACACAATCAAGATCAATTTATAACAGACTAACATCTCCTGAAATGCAACACTGTAATTATGTGAAAACATAAACCAAAGAGTATCATCTAAAAATATTAAACAGCACATGAAAATGTCTACTTCCTCCCCTATTTCTCTGGGCTAGTAAAACAGTAGCATTCATGGAATGATGCTTCTAATGCCAGGTTTAAACTGGAAGTAAATTTTAACAGCCTATGAATGTAAAAGCTCAAAATCAGCAGATTGCAGCAGAAACACAAGAGGATGAGCCCTGCACAGGGGAGAGCTGCACTGAAACAACTGCATCAGGTGGAACCCCAGCCGCTCCAGAAGGTGCCATGCAGTAGCTTAGCATGGCTCCCATCATTAAGCTCCCCTACACTCCATTCGTGAGTAATTGGGATAGTAAGACTGGGCAAAGCAGCAGTCTAACATTTATTTTGCCCAGAGGACCACGCAGATGTCTCTGCATAGTTCATAATGGAAATCATCATGTCAGGCTGGCAGTAACTTGCATATTTGTGTACCATGCTTCATTACTCAGTGCAGTACTATAGGCTTTTACAGCTCTGGTCCATGCATAGACGCTAAGTAAGTGTTCCTTGGGTTTGTTGTTTTATTCAGAACAAACATAAATAAAAATGCTCAGGCTTTCTCACTGATATGATGTGAAACCACTCCATCGCTGGCTATTCAACCCCTCCTGCTGATGCTGTGCAACTCACAAAACATTTGCATATTCACTGAGTGGGAGAGAAACTGACTCTGCAGCCTGATGCTCAGAGTGGGAGGCAGAACACGTGGATTCCAGTTAATTCTCCAGGGAAAGTTTAATCATAGAATCATAGAACAGTTTGGGTTGGAAGGGACCTTGAAAGCGCATCTAGTCCAACCCCCCTGCCATGAGCAGGGACATCTTCAACTAGATCAGGTTGCTCGGATCCCTGTCCACCCCAGCCTTGAATGTCTCCAGGGATGGGGCATCTACCACCTCTCTGGGCAACCTGGGCCAGTGTTTTACCACCTTCATTGTAAAAAAATTCTTCCTCATGTCTAGCCTGAATTTCCCCTCCTTTAGTTTAAAACTGTCACCCCTTGTCCTATCATAACAGGCCCTGCTAAAAAGTCTGTCCCCGTCTTTCTTGTAGTCCCCTTTGAAGTACTGAAAGGTGGCAATAAGGTCTTCCTGGAGCCTCGTCTTCTCCAGGCTGAACAGCCCCAACTCCCTCATCCTGTCCTCACAGGAGAGATGTTCCAGCCCTCTGATCATCTTGGTGGCCTCCTCTGGACCCTTTCCAACAGGTTCATGTCTTTCCTGTGCTGAGGGCTCCAGAGCCAGACACATACTCCAGGTGGGGTCTCACCAGAGCAGAGCAGGGTGGCAGAATCACCTCCCTTGACCTGCTGGCCACACTCCTTTTGATGCAGCCCAAGATACAACTGGCCTTCTGGGCTGCAAGTGCACATTGCCAGCTCATGTCCAGTCTCTCAACCACCAGTACCCCCAAGTCCTTCCCAGCAGAGCAGGTCTACGTCCCTTCATTCCTCAGCCTGCACTGATACTGGGGGTTGCCCCAACCCAGATGCAGAACCTTGCACTTGGCCTTGTTGAACCTCATGAGGTTCATATGAGCCAACTTCTCGAACTTGTACAGGTCCCTCTGGATGGCATCCTGCCCCTCAGATGCATCAACTGCACCTCTCCATTTGGTGTAATTATTATGTCAGGACCAACTGACAACCAAAATGAAGGTGATCATAGCCCTCTCCTGGTGATGGAAACTCTGAGTTCACACCTGTTAGCAGAGAACAGAAACGAACACAGACTTTCTTTGCATTCTGGTTGAAAAACCCAAACCATTAGTCTTGAATAAAACAAGGATACAGACACAAATATTTTATCACTTCCATGATATACTGAATCAATTCAACCTACAGGTGTGAATAATTTTAAGGGAAGTAAACTGTATTCTTAAGTAAACAGCTAACTTGCTAAAACTATTTAATTCACCTATCCAGGTATCCTAGTTATTATACAGGCATCTGTGACCTTAAAAATTATTTTGTCACACTGCTATATTGCTTTGTCTGTAGCACATTTTTTTTCATCGTAGTTACAAATCATATGTATTTCAGTGAAGTACCATGAAAAAATAGTGATGTGTTGCTGAGAGCTATTACTTATTTACAGAAATCAAGATTTTTTTTCTCTTATGTCCTTTGAAAGCACTCAAGAAGTTTAATTTAAAAATGTTGTTTGTACTGTATCAAAAAAGTATTCATAAGTTAGAATAGTGGAAAGTTAGTATCAAACTTCTAATGCAGAAGTACCTGGCAAATTCATTAGAAAGACTCTGACCTCAGATGTTAACAAAATCAACGCTGGCGCAGCAGAATAAAAGAGCATTTTGAGACATGCAGGCCTGATAAATTATAAGAGGTTCAGGATCTTCATGCCACTCTTTCCCCATCTGTGTGCAAAAAAGAAGTGTAGCTACATCCTCACGATAACCCAAAAGCTCGTGGCTGCTGTATTACAGCATTCTTCTGGTTCAAGGCAGCCTGACATTCAGTAGATTACCACATCTGAGATTTAATGCCTGCAAGTAAGAGTTCTGGACATTTGTCCCAGCTATATTGAAGATAAATAAAGGACAATCAGGACTTTCCATAATACATTGAACACCTTTTTTTCTTCCCTTTGAACTATATTAGATCCTTGAGATTCTGAAATGGAAATACACCCTTGGTCAAGTACCATTTTTTATTCCTGTTCTACTGCCTCTATAGGTAGGGAAGGATCATTACATAGCTTAGCTAGTGCTCTTTTATTTTACAGTCAGGGAAGCATTTACTTGAAACATACTATATACAACAACTGTTTTAAAATGACCAAACATGGGGAATACATATATATAATGTGTGTGTGTATGTACATATGTAAAATAGTTACCATAGTTTCAAGCATTCAACTGATTTTCACATAAACATCAAGAAAATAAAAATACAAAGCTGAAATTTGCACTGACAGTCCATTCCTTCAAACATTTATGTTTCATTTTCAGAAAACAAAACTCTAGGATATCAACTTAATGATGTGAATGGGAGCCCTATGCATTTTCTAGAGACAGCTTTCCATAGGAAGGCAATCAATTGCACATGCAAACTGGGTGCATGTAATGCCTGACAGGTTACTTCATATGCACACAGAAAGCAAATAAAGAGCCATTTGACTGCAATCGATTTACTGTATACACAATGACATATCGTCCATCAGCATTCACATGGCTGTATTAAAATATGCAGATCAGGTGCACACACGTTAGAAATTTATGGTGGAAAACCTAATCTTTAGGCTTTACTTGTCAATCTCAACTTTAATTTTAGAATTACCTGAAAATAAATAAGGAAAACCAGAAATTTTCTGAAAGAAATGCTTAGCAACATATTACAGGATTGGCTTTTGTCTGTCAGTGAGCCAGTTATGAGAAACACACGGTGGTTCTGTGAGGTACAATAAAGCACTGAACACAAAACAGCAGGAAAAGTAATTTGCAAGCTTGTATACATACCCAAAACATCTGGAAAGGGAGAGCATTAATGAAGCAAAGAATGGAAAAAGCCAAGACAATCAGGTTCTTGTACAAAGCATACAGCATGAGGTTAGGTTATAAAAATGTTACATACACAGAAACAACAACAAAAAGCTTTGGGTCCTTTGATGAAGAAATGCAGCAAAAGCACAAAGCTGGTTCAGCAGTTTCTGCAAATGGCATGTGAAATTTAATTAAGCCAATTGGGACTGATGTTCAGGAGAATGAGCCTCAACCATGTACTGTACCTTCCTGGAGAGAAAAGTCTTTTCAAAATTACCAATTTCTTTTAGGCTTTTCAAGAAATGAATCAATTGCCCTTTCCTTAAATTTAGTTCTAGCATTTCACATATTAGGCACAAAGCAGTGCTGACAAGCAAACATTTCTTTTTTTTTATACAAAATAAGCTTTCATATAGGAGAGGAATAAGACTGTATTGTCCTAAACCTTTATGAGCTAGACATTATTTTTATAAAATATTAAATATATTAGTTTTACACTAGAATACTCAGTGGTAGCATTGTTTTCCAATGAGTCAAATCCCAAGTCTATTTTGAACTGATTCCTTTACAGAATCAAACTTTAAGTCCATAGGTATGTGTAGCATTAAGCCCATTGAGAGAACCCTATAATCCTGTAAATCCAGTTCCTCATGGCAATTCCTACTCCTGATAACCATCTGGTTTGTCTGTGCCTCCTTGAAATTAATTTTGGGTTATGTATTAAATCAGTTCCAAATAATGGTGCTCACTCCGCTGTTCACTATGCTATGCAGTTACGAACAATACGCATGATACTACAAATCTATATAGGGTGATAAGGGAAGAGCTGTTCTCAAAAAGAGGTTCATTTGTTTCCCAGAAAAAGGTATTTGTTATTAATATATCAAGAACATTATCTTTCTACTATATTAACTCATTGACAGAACACTTATGAAAATAATACTTAAATAAAACCCAACAATATATTTTCATAAGTCTAAAAAAATAGCCTCCTCTGCTGCAGCTACAACTGCTGCTCCCAAACATGAGCATAACCGAGGGATAAATCAAGACCTTGACTGTCAAGCTGCAGGAGGTACCACTACACCAAGGCACCCAGTAAAGGAAGAGCTTCACATTGAACCTGGCAATTGGGAGGGATTTGTTTCAATGTAAAGCAGTTCTGGGGAGCTATATTTGCTATAATAAAAATGCCTTTTAAAAATTATACTGGATGCAGGAATAAACACATGGCTCTCAGTCCGTGCACCACTGACTGTTCAAGAAGGAGCGAGACAGACAGCAACCCAGCTCCCCCAGGTCCCACAGCCAGAAATTCATTCAGAGCAAACCAAACCAAACCCTGTTTTTAATTAACAAGATCAAATTTTATTGCAAGAAATACCATTTTAAAATATGTGGAGCAGAACTACGTCATTGTAGATAGTCTGGACAAAAAAAAAAAAGGCAGCACAAATTTAGTGTTTCTTGAACTTCTGTCTATTTTTTTGTTTTGCAATGATTTGGAGAAAAAGCCCTGTTATTCTGTTGATGTTCTTAAAGGTAAAGTTCTTCATGAGATAAAGGTGTACATGTTGGGCTGCATTTATTTTTGCTAGATTTTTTCTTTCCTGTTAAATTTTTGTCTTAGCTGTTTTACACGTATGAAAATATTTTATCACAAAGAATAGATGATACGCTTTTTACTGCTGCATATATTTGTGCAGTATTACACAAAATTGCACATGGTTTGATGTTCAGTTTGGGGAATTAATCACCATGATTCTTTTTATGTTCCATGACTGGGTGACCTCCATCTTTATTACCAATTTTCAGTTCTATTCAAAACAAGTGATGCTTTATCTTTTCATTAGATTATTAAATAGACGTTTGCAACAAGACTGAAACTCACATTGAAGAATATTCTTGTGTGTAAAGATATCCATTATGTTGTTACAGTACATTGCATTTGGGTATTTCAAAACACTTAAAATAAGACATACTTGCAAGCTATCAGATTACTTGCAAATAAAGATTCACAGCCTCCACACAGCTGAAAGTAAGGGTTTTCAGAAGCAAATTTTCAAGAAAGGGAAGTTGGACATTTTAAGGCAGAGCAGCTCATTCTAAGGAGGACAGATATATTAGGCAAATGTTAAATACTCAGTCAAAGCACAAGTGTACTCAGAAATTTTGTTATAAAACTGATAAAGAACCCATTTAATAGGACAGATGAGACTTTTCCTCTTCCATAAATTTTACAAAATTTCAAGATACAATGCTGTGCTCACGGGAAACCAAGCTCTCTCAAAGGCTACTAAGAGAAATCTGCAGCCTTGTAAAGACAGACCTGCCTGGGGCATTCACCTGCGATCCAGGATGTTTGAGTTTTTCCGTTTTTGTATTTGAGCAGGGACTTGAACCTGGGTGTCCTGTATCTCAGCTGGGGGCTGTAACAGGAGTATGTAGACTCCTGGCAGGATCCATCTCAGTTACCTCCAGGTGTCCCTTCACAGGGAATGAGCCAGCTGCAGTAGCGGAGACTCAGATACAATTCACCTCATGCAAGCGAAAGGCTGAGGCCAGTCTCCATGAGCTGAGACTCCGAAGTGGCCACCTTTCCCTGTTCAGTCTAAGGACACCTTAGAATGACAAGATCCAGTGTAGCCAGCTGTATTGTAGACGGTGACATTTAGTTATATCTTCCCAGCTAAGCTTGTTTTTCTTTCTGCCTAATAAATGTTTAAATACTTGTACAACTGGACAAGCTTCAGTACAAAAAGACTCATGCAAGATGACAGATATGTATGTTATAAACTTAGCTACATATATTAGTTTTTATATATTTAACTATATCATAGTTTTCCATGCTTCATTTTTTGTACCACGCTCAGCACTAGTTTAAACTATTATTGCATTCAGAAAGTGTGTACTTCCATAATTTTTTTCAGGTCTAACATCAGTATCTACCACTACTAGTAACCGTATAAAAGATAATGCATAATACCAATAATATCCATATAATTGCAGCTATTCTGAAACCATTACTTCTATTTAACCAGAAGAACATCCCTTCAGATTTTAGTTACCTTGTGGATGGTTACTTGTCCCCACTGAGGCAAACAGCAAAACATGAAAACTGAACATACGCAGGATAAAACAAAATCAGCACTAGATGAAGTTTAGCTTGTAGTGATTTTAAAATTATTTCTAGTGCCAGGATTTCTGAATTATGGGAATTGTGATTTTTTTCACAGCAGAGAGAAGGCTATTTTTAGCTTACACATATGAATTGAGAGTAGTATACTTTACAGCCAATTTGTATATAGAATCATTATAGGTACTTACCTAAGCTTGATCTTGTGTTAGATCGCTCTATTATCGCATGCTTACTGGGGTTGTTTAATACTGAGCGTTTGGCAAGCGAGATGTCTGCTGTGACTCGTGTAATTGATATACTGCAAAAATAAAATACAGTAAAACAGAATGTTATTTATCTTGGAGGGATGTGAGGAGAAAAAGAGACTTATTTGACACTATAAAAAGAATAAGACTACAGGAAAACAAGTTCTCCTCAATAGCACAGAATGCTTTGCACAGTGTGAACAGAGAAGAAGCTTTAACTAATACTGTTAGACATCCCATTGCTAAGACATCCCACTTTCTGCACAGTACTGAAATGCAGTGTGACTACTGACTGCAACGCTACATGTGTCTGGGGAGAGGGGAGGCAGGAGATGATCAGAGACATGCTGCAGAAGATGGGACTTCCCTGGAGGCTCCAGGCCTGATATGGTTAGACTTTGCACCAGTATGCCCAGTATGAGTAGGCTGGTTTCTCCTTTCCCTAATTTGATTAATTTCTTGACAGGTACTGAATGGCAACCTGGCTTACTTTAACCATATGTGTAAGATGTAGAGGGGTATGCAGAGTTAACTGGTAAAGGTAAGTCTTAGCAGGGAAACTAGTAGAGTCATATAACTATTATTTTTATTGTTCAGTTTGCTAGCATACATTTTTTAACAGAGTGCAAGAGTTACCTCTAATTTTCCATAAAAACCCAGCAATATGCTGGCCACCCAAAAACGTGGACTGTAACATAGAGAAGGAACCAAATGAAAACTCTGTGCTGAGTATTTGGCAGGCTCAGTTTTGTGTTTACGAGAAAAGATGAGCCAAGAAAGAAGTGGTTACTTCCAGTTGGTTGCACTGACCTGCTAAAAGCTTTCTGCATATTCTTCTTCCTAGGAAAACAGTTAACTTGGTTTGTTTTGCTTTACAGGGTCAAAATGCACCCTTTGGATAAATTCACTTTCAAACTTTTTGGTCTAATGAGGTTTAGGGATCACATTTTTCCAGTGCTGAGAGTTAAATCAGACTGATGTTATTCCCTTGTTCTTCCTTGTGTGGTTTTATTTGCAATTTGAAAAGGAGGAAATGGATTTGCTAAGAACAGGGAGGGCGCCTCTCTAGCAAGCAGAGTCAGATGCTGTTCATCTGAAATGTAACCAAATAGGTAATTTCCAATAAGCTCAGCATATGTATATATCTTAAAGCCCACAAAATGTAACAAAGCCAGAAGTTAACACAAAAAAACTTTTTGGAAATTTAGGCATGATTTAACTTAAGCTAAAAACACAACTAAAGATTGTGATTTCTGGCACAGCTTCTCACAGATAATGCTGTTAGTCTTAAAATGAAATCCAACATGTAATTTGAGGTACTCATTACTTATCTTTATTGGCTAATTGATGAACACTACAAACTTCTACAACTTTTTGTTTTTATTTTGTTTTATTTTCTTTCTTGTCAGTCTTCCTTCCTCCATGCAACAGATCTAAGATTTGAATAATCATGACTAATATAAAGAGGGACTACTAAGCGTTTAGGTCTCAACATAAAATTCTGACAGAAAATCCAACAGCTTAAGCCACAAAGTCCAGTATTATAAAGAGCTGAAGCTATTGATAGAAAACCTCAAGCTCCTTGAAAGTTTGACAGCACCAGGACACACAGAATGGTGTTACTGCTCTGCCCATTTCCAAACTAAACAGAACATTCACTGAAGTTACAGACATTATAACAAGACCTTTTCCCCCCAGATGTCAACCCACTAGCACATATTACTCTAGGGCCTAATCCATGTGGAGAATCCACCTGATGCCTCTGGTCCATGGGCCTGTGATGTTCGAATTACAGAACATGCCACTGCTTTTAGAGGTGGACTTATCATTTGACATTTGTACTACAGCCATGCCTGGAGGCTCAAACAGAAATCAGATTGGGCCTTGTTGAGCCTGCTGTGGGGGACAGGCTGTGACACTGTTCAGACTGAAACCCAGTGAGATGCAGCCTGCCGGCTACCAAGGGTGACCATCTTTCGACAAGGTGGGGTCAGTCCTCCCCAGCAGTCCTTTAGAGACTTCCCATTATAGAGTCCATCACTACTGTCAAACCACACTCCCAGCTGGAGGGATCAAGAGTTTGATGATCATATACACTAGATAGTCTTAAACTAGTATCACTCTTTCCAAATGAGATGCCACTGTAAGGAACTAGAGCTGAGCAGGAAGGGTGGCTCTCCTCAGCTTGTGCAGCACCCAGGGAGCATTGATGAGATATCACTCCAAAAAACTTGAAAAAACCCTTTTTAATAATACACATTTATTAAATTTGTAGATAAACACCTAGCAACTTAAAGGGTGAACGCCAGAGTCATCAAGAAGAGGACATCCTTTTTTCCACCCTTAACAAACGCACGCCCATGAACACTGCCCACTGCAACACAACTTCAGCATGCTCTAAGGAAACTTCCAATCCACACTATAGTTCACTGATCAAGGAATTAGTTTCCATTTCTACTTTTCTACAATATTTTTCCAAGAATGTCATTATATCTTAAAAACCTGGTGGTTCCTAAACAGGACCTTAAGTCAAGTAGTTCTGCATTGCAAAGTACTTACCGTCCTTCAAATCTATGTTTTAAAAAATCAAATAATGCTTTTTGCATCATATCCGTTACCTAGAAGCAAACAAACAACAAATTAATAATCACATAGGAAACTCATAATACTTGATGCTAATAGTAATATGTAATAAAGTTGACAGTAAATTGCATATCTGAATAAAAGCATTGGAATGTAATTTATTCTTAATCTCATTTCTGATATGAAATAAAATACATATAAGCAGCTATCTAGTAGAAATAAAAATTGTCTAGATTTTTGCCTCTGATATAAATTATGTTATTCTGCTTAACTACCTTTGGACATTCAAATACAAATGAAACATGATATTTTTGGCAAAATCAAACCATTCACAACAATCACTTACCTCATATCCCTTCAGAGAAGGCCCCACTAAAACTACTGGTCGCATAGAAGGCACTACATCGTAGGGAGGGATGTGCTCTGTCTGCAAAACAGAAAAAGCTTTCAGCATCTCAGCACCTAGAGAAAGCAACATAAGGAACTCTGAATTTCCAGTGATGTCACTAACACAGGAATCAAGGATTCATTAACATTGCCCGAAAACTGGTAGTACAAGATAAGGACATAACAGGTTTAGGGACTTCTTTTGAATAAGCTTTTCTTTGAGTTTTGGTTTTCTTATTGTTTTCATATTTGCTCTGGATTGCTGCAAAACTGTTATTCTGGAGACATTCACGTCCCACTCCATAATTCCTAACTGGTAAACTGAAAAGGTTATTTCCAATAGTTAATGATGTGAAATGATTGACTCTAGAGCTGTGACATCAGTTCACCACCAAATATTTATGCAGGCAAACTAGGAAGGAGAAAAATAAAACAAAAAGGTAGGGGAAAAACATAACATCTCTTTTTATGTTCAGATCTGCCCACTGCTTGACAAAACATCGTGACACCACAGCAAATTCTCATGAGAGCATTGTCTGTATGACTTCCACATTTGCATCTGCAATCCATTTGCAAATGAAATCAAAATAATGACTGATCAAGTTAGTATTTCTAGAAAATTTTCATAAACAGAGCTTGGGATAGCAATCCTTCCACTTTGGGAAGAAGTTCCCGTTACTCCCAAGAATGGATTCTGTTAGTACGATATTCACCAAACTACTAACTGATGTATTGTGCATAATTTAGGAAAAGTATTTTAAAATCAAAGATAAGAAGATTGCCTGGTTCCAAAGATTGCATAAATTTTTCTATTGTTATAAAAATAAAATATAAACAAATTAAACTTTTTTCTTTGATAGGTGGCTGTTCAATATATACCATTAAGAATGAGTCTTATCAGAAAGTGGGTTTTGTTTGTAAAGGAGAGTTTAATTTATCTTTGTCTTGGGAAAAAATGATTGAAATCCCAACCTAGGAATACGTGGGTGATATGGAAAAAGGTACGCCAGATCGATTTTTCAAATGCCTACATAGTACAAATACATCAGTCAAGACCACAGAATACGGTCGTTTTTCATTGTTTCAGTATTCAACGTATCCCAAGGTGTTTCACAATAACATTAAAGTTAAGTATATACATTCCAAAACACAAAAACACAAGGACAGACATTAATAAAGTGACAGCACAAAATGCTACACAAGCAGTGGTCTAAAGCAGTCTAAAACATGGAAAACCCTTTTGTGGATGTTTTTCAACATAATTTATTTTTTTGTTACCTGTAGCTTCACCAGATAATTAGTAACATAAGAATGAATACCAGTGCCCCAGGCATCATAAGCATGTCAAACAGATTTATTTTACACAGTGAAGAATTTGACTCAAACCATTTCAAAGCAAACCCCTGCAATTACACTGTGCCAGTATCAAAATGCAGCCCTCCACTGTTCTTGCCAATATCACTAATAATCTGACAAGTGTGTTAGAGACAGACCCTAAGAAAAATTCATTACAGATGTGTGAGTGCTTATAGCAGGAGTGTCCTGACTCAAGAGATCTTTGTCTTAATGTCACTGACTCAACTGAAGATATTCATGCTAGAACTTAACCAGCTATTTCAAAATTAGGGAAAGCACAGAAATTACCCTATTTGATGGAATATGGGGTATTTTTAAAATCTGTTCTGTTGAAACATGCACCTTCATATTTTCTTCTCTAATCTTTACAGCTTCAAGTAATGAAGCTGTCAGCAGAAACTGAGTAAAAGTTATCTAATGGAAGCATTAAGGTTGTTTAATTTAGCACTAGAAAATCGGATATATTCTAAGGGACTGGCACTGAGCTATACAGCTTTCACTTGCTGATTCAAGTCCAAATATGAACTTGGAATGTCATCCAGTATTTACTTTACATGTCAGTATTACATACCCACTATAACAAGTAATCATTCTGATACTGAACAAAAGAATGGAGAGATGGCAATAGCCACCATCCAGGTCCAAGGTGGTTCATCTAGAAGCTGCATCTTCAATGATGCTTATGCAGACAGCATCCAATAAATGTCAACATGTATTATTCTTCCTTAACATTTATATCTGGTTATAAATATTATTAAGTAGTAAATTGCTCAGGAGCAAGAAACTGCTGTTGATTTCCATAGCGGGCTGTGAATGACATGGTACTTAACAGACTCTACTGAAGCAAATACCAGTGATTTTGGAAATAGGAAGGATTCAAAATTATTTAAAATATAAGAAGAAAAGAGAGAGAAAAAATGAGTTTCATTTACTGAACATGAGAGCATCCACAGCATGGACAACAATGTCACTTGGCACTGTTGATAAGCGATGTAACAGTCTGTTGTTACATGCAGATTTAAGTCAGTGGTTATAAACAAATGAATAAGAGCTATGAAGACTCAGGATTTAAAATAAGAAAGTAGAAATGTGATATTTCACTGAATAGTTTGGCTGCTACCTGATGTCTTGGTAACTTATTCCAGCAAAGATCCTAGATATGTATTGCAGTTTGCTGTAAAAGGATGCCAATTGCATAATTCTGTAGTTATCTGGGTTATCTACGGAGAGACATTGGCTCTCCTGGGAACCGCCAGTACCATTTCCACTAGCTGAGATACTGAAAAATTCTGACTGATGGATGGTGAGGACATTTGGTTGATAATTTATACATGACAACAAGAAAAACTCAAAGTAAACCATCAAAACAAGTCAGTGGTTTTCCACTGGTCTTCTTCACCTGCAGATTTTGCACCTAGTGAATTAGAAGTTTAAGTACTGATTAAAATAAAAAATATAGTGGTTTGTACTGTTTGTTTTCTAAGTACAATCTGAGTATGTGATTAGATTCCAATAATTATTTCAATAAACTGAGTTACAGGGGAAAAAAAAGAAAGAATAAGCATGCACTTGAGAGGTTCATTATATGGATTTGTTAGAAATACATTTCTCAAACTTTCAGAAGGCCTTCTCAGTGTGCCCTATTATTCCATCAAAAAGGATAAGTACTGCAACAGAGTTTCACAGATGCACTGAACTTGGGACTGTTTGTTTTCTGGTACTGAATCCACTAACAGCTCAACACATTTCTTCCTTAATTCTAGAACAGCTACATTGCTAATCTGGGGTAATAATGCTCATGATGCCAGTGGCAGGATAAACACAGGTAATGTCGATATAAACTTACCGATTTCTGCTTCTGCTTAGCTACAGCAGCATGGAAAAGAAACAAAGAACAACAAAGCATGCATGTTATTGGCTTGTCAGAGGACGCAGACAGTTAACAGGACTAGAAATGTGACGCAGTGCAGGTGAGCAGGTGGACAGATGGGAGCTTGGAAGTCGGTGTTACCTTCTTAAAGAAGGGCATTCTTTTCTCTTTGGAGTGGGGTGATGTTACACTGTTTGCACTGGGTTTGGGGGAGCGATGGTTTGCTGGAATATCATTTTCTTCTGGATCTAAGCCAGTGGCATCTATGTCTATAGCTATATACAGACAAACAATTCAGAATTATCAGATGACAGGGAAAGTAAAGATAGGTTAAAAAGGAAGTAACAGGTAAAGAAAAATAAAACCATCCAGAGTAACAAATAAATAAAAATTTTTAAAAAATCAACCATGAGTACAAAACACAATAAAACAAAGGGAAAAATGTAAAGGTGCTGTCACTGGGATTAGAAGTCAGAAGGCAATCTGCAGCAGCTACTATAATATTTTCCTCTGAACCCCTTTTACATAGCTACATCAGACATACATGGAACTACTATTACAAAACAATGCAATGGTCAAGTTTGTTCTCGTTACATCAGTGTAAATCCAAACTAGTTCACTGGAATATGTAAGACCTTCACCAATGTAAACAACTGAACTTGGCCAACAACATTTGAAATATTTTCTAGCAATAAACACTAATTAAAAATGAGTATCATGAAATTTGAAATGTCACTAGGATGTCTATAGGAAATTAAGAAACAGAAGAAAAATCACTTTTGAAGACAAAATTGGCCTGATACTGGTACAATAACCTCTACGCTAATCTCCGGGTCAAACACCATTGGCATTTTCAATCATTTTGACTAAAAATGCACAGTAGACATAAGAAACATTTACCAGAAATAAAAACAGACTGACTAATAGTGAAAATTAAAAAGAATGGGTAGCAGAAGAGAGGAAAGTGATCCCAGCTTGTCTCAGAGACCTGGATCCTGTTGTAAAGGGTGAGGATGCAGGCAGGGCAAAATGGAAGTGAATACAATAAACCACTGCTGTTCAACCTTTACCCCAAAAGAATATACAACACACAATGCCTATACCATAAAATAAAATATTTAACCTCTTTAGCAAGTAAGTAACAACAGTTTAAGCAAAAATCATAATGGACTCAGAAATAAATATATTTTCAAAATGCAAAGCCATGTTATCCAGAATGCTGATTCCAACTGATACCTGCAAACTACAACCAAACCAAAACAAAAACTCTCTTGTTTACAATGCTCAATCCTGATCTTCTGTAATGTATTAAATATGTCTTCAGACAGCAAGTACACAAAAGTGATCCACAAACATGCTGTACAACATCACTCTTGTGTGTAGAGATCATACCCACCTCCTGACACACTCTGGTAACTCATGTGTATCTTGCTGTGCCATTATGTCGAACTGAACCTAACTCTGAATACATTTGTAAGCAGTACCGTTTGCATTGACTTTATCCAAACCCATAATTAATCACTGCAAAGTATTATGAAATCACCTTAGTGACCTACTTCCAGCTGCTTGATGAGTGGGACACCAACGAATACAGTGGCCTGTGCTATTAAATTATGCAACAAATAAATATTTCTGTCAAGCCTACGTGCAGCTAGGGATTTAAGAGACACTTGGGGCAGTGATCCCTTCTGGTTGAGTAAAGTACTATTTTCCCATTTGAATTATCCACAGATCTAATGCCACAATGCTTGACAATCTTTGAGTTACAGAACTGTGCCACTGAGCAGGAAAGCCTGTGAGTAGATCTGCACCCTGTTTCTATTCTCCTGCTCCTAAAAACAGCCACAGAAATCATGTAACACTTTCTTCTAGCAACACTGTTCCTTCAGCCTCTTCGTAAGTATAAAAAGAACACATTATCTTTTCTTGAATACAGGCCAGCACAGATGATATAAATCAGTCATAATGAGGTACATTAAAACTCCTTTGGTTCTATGTTCAACTAAAATCGTCAGTAAAGAAAAAGCAGGGTGTTTTTTTCTGTAAAAAGAAAAATGCAGCATTTGATCAGCTAGATGTCAATCTATCCTTTTCTCATTCTCAGTCTTCACACTATGTAACAACTTCCATGATAGATCTTTTACTGTTAATTACCTGTAGTTCACTGAGTTTTTTTCAAAGTTATTTTCACCAATATCCTCATCCTATTTGGTGACCCATAAGGACTGTATGGAATGATTACTGTATCAATATAATATTATTTAAATGGATATGAGCCTCCTTTTAGTTTGTTTTTCAATGTTTTGTTTTGGTTTTGTGGCACTAGTTTATACTGAAAAAAATCTGACTCAAATAAAAAAAACGAAGTTAACTTATTTGGCTAAAATCTCTTCAACTCATTGAATAATTTGTGTATTTGTCATTTATTAAACTTTCAAAAAGAGGAGGCCTGGGAATAATAATTAAACTGTACTTCGAAGTCATTCGAATTCTTGTGTCAGTCACAAACTATGCCTCTTTCACCCTTCTTGGGATGTCTTAAGATAAGAAACAAACAAACAAACAAACAAACACTGCAGACCCAAAATCTTAAGATCACAGAATAACTTAATGTGCACTTTTCATAAATATTCTCCAAATTTTCAGTGTAAATGAATGAACTTTATCAGATTTTCCTTCTTTCTCCAGAAAAGCATGTTTCCCAAAACTACCGTCTGAAGAAACAATTCAGTACAATGAAAATCACAAGATGGCCATCGGTCAGTTGGTAATCTAAGTATCTCATCTGTTCTCGTACCTGTACATTCTGTGCAACATTCTGGAAATTTTGTACTGATTTCCAAGTGTTTTTAGGATACAAAAATATTATAGCACTTCAGATGCTCTAACTAGAAAATTGCAACATAGGTCCATGGACACTTTTACGACAAAAACGCAGCTGTTGAAAAAGTGGCCTTAACAGCAAATATGACAGCCTAAAGCTATCATAAACTAAAAGATTAAAGTGTGTTCTATAGACTCGTGATGACACGTATTAGTATACTAAAAATATATTTAAAAGAAAAAAAAAAAGTAGAACTTAAGTGGGATTTTGATACACAAACTCCAGTCATCATAAAGTTGGTTGTTACAAACAAATCCATAGTTTCACAAGACAGACAGATATTTTTCAATTAATTCGTTCCAATGAAGATGCCACCATAACGTGACTTAATTTCTCTGTCTCTCTCTTAATGTTCATGTAAATACTTTAAAATCTTCAGGATCATTTGAAGATGCCTGCTCTGAAAACCAGACTCCATATAAACTAATATGATTGGAAAATACGCATCTTTGCTTCAGTAGACAAGGCACTAGCAACATTCATTAATATTTTCTGATTTCAGGTATTCAAAATGTACATTTTCTATTTCAGGACAAGGTAAAACATGCAGCAACACAGCAGTTTAATTCAGTATATATATTTTTTGTTCATCTTCTGCTATGCGTTTTTCAAGAAGCTAATGCCAGTTTCTTCCACCAACTTGCCATGTACTTGCTTCATATCTCTTGAATCCAACATAACTAAAGTTCGGTCTGTCTGCTGATGCTCTAAATACAAAACAGTATTTGTGAAAAAATTCTCACAAAAGGCAAAAAATATCCAGTATGCTAGAACTACGTGAAGCACATCCTCACCATCAACTGTGAAACTAAAAGTTCCTGTTGTTATAAAATAATGCTGTTGTTGATGCTACTGAAGAAACTTCTTGGGATTTTTTTATTTTTATTGGTGCTTCTTCTCCTGTACCAGAAGGTATTTCTTGTTCAGCAGGAGTGCTCAGACCAGACCAAGCCTCTAACTACCCTACTGCAACACAGTCTCATCATTTTATTACATCTTTGCTATAAAACACCATGATAAAAGCAAAGAGGGAATTCTGTGGATTGTTAACGGCCCTATCATTGCCTGAACTTGTTGTCATTGACTCCATTACTTCAAAACAACCCAAACCAGCCTTATGGGGCAACGCAACCACCCAGCCATCTATCTACAAAGTATAGAGATTAAGATGTATAGATCCAAATGTATATGCATTTTAACAGATGAGATGCATGAGTCTGTAAACCAACAGCTTCATGACCTACTCACCAGATGATGGAGGCGTCGATTTTCTGGAACTAGGAACGATGTCACCCAAACTGGATGAAGAGTTTCCTCCTGATTTACTGGAGTAAAGCAACAAATTACTTTGAAGTTTCATAGCTTTCTCAGTATTTATTCTAGTTTATTTATTACTTGCCTTCTAAGTGAGCTGCTAGTCAAAAGACAAACAGTGTTTCTGTCTGGTATAAAACACACATCTTACACAAAATGTGTGTAAATTTTGGGGACTGAGGAACTGCAAACATCAATCATGCTCCTTGTGCTGCTGTGCAACTTCATTCTGTTGTATATGCTCTCACTACCTCATGATCTTAATGTGATCCAGTTGTTAATATGGCTACTGATATATAATTACTAATATAACTGCTCGTTGCTAAGACTAATTCTTAAGCCAGCGAGCATATCTGTTTCCTTTAACAGAAAAGTTATTGATAGCTCCCTAATGAAAAAGATAGTGGTTCTGCCTAACATGTTTTCAACTGAATTAAAGTACAAGTTCTTTTGCTGACTCAATACAAGGTAGGAAAAAAAGAGTCTCTTAAAGAATGATAAAGCAGTGTAGGGTTTTGTCAAGTTCTGCTTTGTGAAAACCTATCCAAGTTGTGAAAATAAAAGAATATTTTTAGTGATTTTATTTCAGCTACCATAACTAGAAAAACACTGAAAAGAATGTAAGAAAGGCTATTTCACTCTTCAAACAATTCAAGTGATAGTATTAGTTTCCACTTTCTCCATCTTAAAATATTAACATACACTAAGTAAATGTATTTGTGCCGTAGGACAGTGTTATCTCCAGTAAGGAGTTCTGGAGCATGGAAGCCTCTATAACTTGGAAAGGGACCGAATCACAGGGTCAGATTTGGCTGCATGAGAAGCGTCAAGAGCAGAATGAGGAACCCAACATCCTCCTGCTGAGGACAGCACACTCATGGGAAAGGCATTTCACAGCTGGTGGATGCGGCCCCGTGCTGCAGCATCCTGGTCTCCTCCCAGCAAAGACATGCTCCTCAAATACTGCTGTCCTTCCCATGGAAGCAGGAAAATCTTCCTGGCTTCCCAGATGTTTCCCAGCTGTTTTCTCAATCCCATGTGCATCCCACTCAGGCACACTGAAAAGATTTGTTTCTTATAAACCCAAGGGGAATCAAGTGGCATTTGCTTCCGTATGTGTTTACTAGAAAATTGCTTTATTAAGAATTTTACAGTAAAGATAACATTATTACCATCTTGCAGTGTTGTTCAATACATTTAGATACTGAACATCTTTATGTAACCATGGCTGCAGTCAGAGACAACAAATGACACGAAGCTTCCATCATAAAATGCAGTATTCTTAAAAGCTGTATTTGTGGGCAAGGAATTTGACATGACCAAACATTTTTTCCCTAAGACTTAACTAACAGGCACTGGCTTCAGCTTACAAACCAATTAATGTTTTCTGTAATTTCTAAAATCAGCTTTAAAAGTGCTTAGAAATTGCAAGATCATGAGAAGATGTAACAGTTGCTAAAGAATTTAGGGAAATTGATTTTTAAGTCATGTATTAACTGCAATGCAAATTTGCAAACATTTTATGAAAATAAAATAGAGTAATAGCCACTGTACACCACCACGGACCACCAGTCTAAATATGTACTCTCTTTCTCAAAGGACAATTACATTAATTATAGAGAGAAATATTACATCCTTCATTGATTCAAAACATTTGCAGCTGCCATTATGACAATTACACAGAACTACAGCACGCACAGCATAAACTCCCAAGTTGTGTCATGCTCATAGCTACTATTTTTAAAGATTTGTTATTACCTGGAGTAGAATTTTCCTTGTTTTGCCTTTTGTTCATGCTGCAGCCTCATGTTTTCTAGTTTGACTGGGCTTGGTATGAATCCTATTTCACAGCCTTCTTTTACCAACCGTCCTATCCACCAGTCATTATTAAATTTCTAGAAATACAAAAAAAAAGTCATGTACTAAGAAATTACTGTATTTGGGATACTATTGTTATTATTTTTAATTTGCAGCTAAGTAATTTTATGTAATTCTTCCCTGCCATTAATCACTGTACTATCTTATTATGGCAATTAATAATTGTGGCAATATTCAGAAATACATTAAAATAATTATAACCTTGCAAATTATTAAAATGCTACAGTGCTTAAGCAGAAAACTTCCTCCATAGACTTCATGATTCTCCCTGGCTGTTATATCCACCCAGTTCATCTTTTTTTTTTGCTTCACAGTCTTTTCCCCTCATACATGAGAACAGCTTTTGTTCTCCTTTGATGTTTTTCCTTGGTAGATACCAGACATTTCTTCTGATCTGCTTCTACCCACTGCAACAATGTAATAATTTATTTTTCTTATTCCACTATATTCAGTTCTCCACTTAAAATAAAAACTATTACTTCTAAAATTCCCCTGCTTCTCTGAACACACTAAAATCTCAAATATGACTACATTCCACTGCTTATTATATTTACTGCATACAGCTCATGTGATCTGCATCTTAAACATACTATGATAGATCCACAGGGAATGGATATCTTTGGATAACTAAAACAAACTACAATTATACAAATGCACAAGAAAGGCCAATTAACTGAATTTCAGCTATATGAAATATGAGCTAATGACTACTCTAATTTAATAATATTTATTCATACACACACAGGGGGTTTTGTTTGTTTTGCAGAGGTCAGCAGAACAGAACTATTTGCCTTTTTCTTTGTTGTTTATTCACCATTTTTGGATAAGAATAGGTCACTGCTATGTATGGCCCCGCATGCAATATTTTAGGGGTTCCATGGGAAGAACTACCATTAAATATGAATTTTGGATAATTTGCATTATTTATGAAAGTGTAAGAGAACATCTGAATGGGACAGAAGTTGCCTTCTTGAATCTGAAGCTATGAATGTAGATATTACAGTGCATGTTTAATTATTTAATTAGTTTTAACAAGTGTGCATTTAGGAGTAAAACATGTAAAATGTGTGGGCCCCCATAAAAATGAATCAATTTAACAGAGAATACAACATTGGTGGATCAATGATACACAACCCGAATTGCAGTATTACCTTTCATTTTGGCTACTACTGTGATGCTTGAAACCAACTTTAAGACATTTAGCTACCAAAAAATAAACATTAAAATAAACATACTTTTAAGCTCATAAGGTTTAAGGGGTTCTATTCCATTCCTCCAACTGGATGCCTTTATGAGTAAGAATACCAACATTTAATAGGGATCTAACCTGGAATAGCAGCTTCTCAAAGCTGTATTAGACTGAAACATATTATTAGAATTATAACCTTTCACTGCAAAATCCTAACTGAAGATATGCATGCACATTTAAAATATGTCGTAGGATAATATAGGTGGAGGAAGACTATAGCAATTGAGCCAACGGAGGTTGCTGTTACATGGATCTGCCGTATAGTATACATGAAGTTTGCAGAAGTAGTATCATTAACTTGGTAAAAGGAAGAGATAGATTAAAAAAATATCTGAACAGCCACTACCTTTTTATACTGCCCTACGCTACAACAGACTACTTATAAAAAAAAAAAAGAGATGTGGAATTCACTCCTGTAAAGTCTCAAAGCTAAATGCTGTGTCACTACAGGAAAAGGAGAATAAGATAATTTTATAAGTAAATAATACAACACATAATACTTTCTCATTTTAAAAAGCAATAGCGGAAATCTTGGTAGTGAGGTGTCCAGCTCTCAAGGCGCTGTTTGGGGTGAGTGATTCTCTATAATTCACCTATGCTTGGGGTGCCAAGGGAAGCACAAATATGAACTAAATGCAAAGCAGAATTATGGCCATGCATTAAAGCCTCAAAAAATTCAGGAGTGACTATGATGCAGCTCATGTTTCTTCATGCTGGAAGGAATCCTTCATCTTTATATATACCAAGTTTTAATGAACGTAACCTAATAACGGAAAGAAATTTTCCTCATACTCCGTCACTGCAGGACTTTTCACCATTGCCCACGAACATTCTGAACTGAGGTTTTTCTCATCTGAGCCCTCTCAGCAGTACAAATTGCAGAACTCTCTTCATGGACAAGAAGAGGACAATAGTGATCCAATACAGCATTCCTACGCAGGCAAACGTTACTGGAGATAAATTTAGATGTCTTCACTTCTAGCAAACAGGTATAAAATAGAACAGCAAAACTGCATTTTATAGTCAAATACATCTTTTTTTTTCACTTTTCATCTGCACAAATAATTAAAGTTTGGACATTTCAGTTCTCACAGCATTAACTATAAGGAGCACCAAAATTACTGCAGGAACAATATCTGGCCATGGGAGATGGAGCAGTGGACATGGCTGTGTAGGGCAGGGCCGCTGCTAGGGGCAGCCTCCTGGAGAGGTTCAGCCTGCCCAGATGGAACAGCTGCTGCCAGATTCAGGACCAGAGAGTACAGGTTCAAGTCTGGCTCCTCATGGATCCCTTCCCAACTCCCCATTCCAGTGGCGCAGCTGGCATGGGCACAGGGTCCCTTCCCCAACCCGGCTCTGGCCTAGCACCACTGGACATTTAATTTTCCTTAAATGTTTAGAGAAAAAAGAGGTATTTTTAAAGGCAATTAGCAGAGTGCCTGTTCTACTACACCTGAAGCTGCAAGAACATCTTAATCTCTTTTACCATTCCTAAGTGGTACACACAGCCACAAACACTATAACAACTCAGCTGAACTAAGAATCCTTTTAAGGCATTTCTGGAGATCCATAAAAGTTCAGGAAACCTTTTCTTCCTCATTTTCTCTTATGAATATTTATATCTAAGTTGTGCTGTGAGGAAAAAAGCATAAATTATAACAGAAAATCTCCTAACATTGTGTTTCTGGTTCATACGGCAGCCGTCAAAAGACTTGATGTGAAGTCTGAGATTACAAGCTTGTTCAAAATGCAGATGGAATAGATGACCATACAAAATAATTTAATCTAATCAAACTGAGCCATATTTTCCAGTGCTTTCAAGCTCACTGGAGAATGCTGATGGTTTTATTTGGCCAGCACTGTGCCTGACCATCTCTACTTTGGTCACAAGGCAAAAGAGAACAATTCTTTTGCACTATCATCAGACAAAAAAATATCTTCTTCACTACATACAGTTTGAATCCAAATTATTCCTTTTTTGTGTGTTAATTATATATGGAAAATCATGATCATTAGTCATCAGTATGAAGGCACTAGAAGTCCATTTCTTGTGTTACCTTAGTCTCTGCCCACCTGTATTTCTACCAGGAACATTTCTTGCTTCTGTAAAGCACCTGCACAAGCAGAATCATTGTGCATCATCAGTCATAACTACTGAGGGATTTTTAATAATCTGAAATGGGGCAAAGATATAATTTGAAACACATGGCTAAGTTGCTCTCATCCTTAAGCTAACTTCCTATTTCTTCTGCTATAAATTTCCGTTTCCAGATGGGCATTTTTGTGACAAAACACAATGGAACACGACCAGAAGCTGGGAATCTCTTAAAATGAGGGAATCTTTCAGAAGGGAGCGGTGGACTGTTGAAGAAGGCCTGTACAGGCAAGTTACCAAGATACTTGCTTTGAATCATCTTGCAAGGAGCAGAGAAAGAAAATGACTTTAGGTGTTTGAAACTGTAAAAAACGAAAATTTTCAAAGCCAACCTAAAGGAAAACCGAGGTAGCAAACACAAAGCGCCTTTTCTGATAGTTGCTATGTGCATCTGGAAACATTACATCAGTTCTTCTAGTACGTTACTGTTAATAAAATATTGCCTGTGTCAGGGAAGTAGTTTCAGTGAAAACAAAAGGAGAGCTGAGGATTTTGGGGTTGAGATTCAGTCAGACAAATGAAAGAGAATCAACCCTTGGCTGCTGAATCAAAATGAACCCTCAGAGTACTACAGTGGTAAAAGACACAAATATTACATAATTGAATATGCTGATGTAGATTTATAAAGCTTATTTATATAACATTTGTGTAGGGCTTTGACAATGTGAAATGTTATCTTAACATTAAGAAATAGTAGCACTATTACTCAAATAGACTTTAAAGAGAGATTTGCTTCTCTAGTTTTACCTACTTCTTTAACATGAAGAAAATCTTTAGCCTCAAATGAGATGGCCATGCCTGGGACTGGGACATCGTCATCGTGAGCTGCACTGTACCCAACATTTGTCCGTACTGCAAATGCAACAGGTTTTGTCTGCAAAACAAAAGATAAACAGCATATAGATTTCGCTTGTAAACACATACATATGTACAAACATATACACAGAGGATGATTTCTCTAAATTATTTTTTTAAAATCATAAGAATGACAGAGACCTCTCAAAGCATCCATGCAAAACATCATGAAGCATCATGCCGACTTACCTCAGTTATTTACTATCAACACATTTGATAGAACACATGACTTTTACTAGTTATTAGTGCTCTGAATTCACTTGGGATAAGTCAAATCAGTAACTACAAATCATAAACCAGCTGGCAATCCATATACTATGCTCAGCATGCAGTTCTGCTGCTGTGCTTGTCCAGTTGGACAGAGGAGCACTTGCCAGACCCCAAGTGGTCTTCAGGGCAATGACAAATCAGGAGGTCTGGTGCAAGCAGCTGCTGGTGACACCTATGCAAGACATCTCAACTGCAGAGCCATTCTGAGCCTGCAATAATGTGCCCTCAGATCATCAGGTTGCTACCAAACACCAGCCAGAATGAGACTTGCTGGTTTCCATAGCTCATACTACAACCTATACTGGTAGTTGATATCAGTGAGTTGCAGGATTTTCCTAAGTTGTGTTTTCAAGAAGCAGTTGCAGGAAGAGGCAGTGTGCCCCTGGCTGCACAGCTGCCCTCCAGCTCCCACACAGCTTCTCCTCCCCATGCCCACCAGTGCTGAGCACCTTTCTGCACAGCTCCCGTTAAGCAGGTCGTAAGAGATGCCATCCAGCTCAGCCCAGCCTAGAGCTATAGAAAGCTTCCTCCTCTCAGAGGTATAACCAGAATACAGGAGGACAACCTTTATTCTGGTTTATTCTACACCAAAGAACACCTCTCCTGACAGAGGATATCACACAGTATCCTTGGGATCCACTGTTGTCCTACCCCAGGCTAGACTTTTAGCCCACCTCAAAAACCTCCACACTGCTCCTATGGTCTAGTCTCATATCCCTGTACATTACGGCTGATAAAATACTTTTAAAAACATGAACTGAATCATAGAATGCTAGGGACTAGAAAGGACCTCGAAGGATCATCTAGTCCAATCCCCCTGCCGGAGCAGGAACGCCTAGATGAGGTTACACAGGAACGTGCCCAGGCAGGTTTTGAATGTCTCCAGAGGAGGAGACTCCACAACCTCCCTGGGCAGCCTGTTCCAGTGTTCTGTTACCCTCACTGAGAAGAAGTTTCTTCTCAAGTTTAAGTGGAACCTCTTATGTTCCAGCTTAAACCCATTACCCCTTGTCCTACCATTGTTTGTCACTGAGAAGAGCCTGGCTCCATCCTCGTGACACTCACCCATTGTATATTTATAAACATTAATAAGGTCACCCCTCAGTCTCCTCTTCTCCAAGCTAAGGAGACCCAGCTCCCTCAGCCTTTCCTCATAAGGGAGATGCTCCACTCCCTTAATCATCTTGGTTGCCCTATGCTGGACTCTCTCCAGCATAGGAGAGTCCTTCTTGAACTAAGGAGCCCAGAACTGGACACAATATTCCAGGTGCCACAATATTCCCCAGGTGCCCCTCCGTATGAACTGAGTCCCAGAGGTGCTCATGAGTGATTGAAGAAGGCATGGCATAACTTTTCACCTTAAAATATACTAAACTTCTACCAGACAACAATTTTAGCTTTATTAGTTAGTATCCATCATCGCTTTGGCTTGGCTAAAAATATGGTGTTTTGCTGAGATGACAAGCAAAAAAATATGTCTGATTTCCTACATGAGGAATTGCTTCCATTTATTCTCAAAAACGACTATACGAAAATGTATCCCCTATTTCAGGATAGCAAACTCAAATACCTGAAACAAAAAATGTGCTATATTTTTACGATTACCAAAAATCCCTGCCTGCTCCATCCAGAATTACATTGACAATTTGCACAGTGCCACAGGAGAGAAATCTGCCACATTAAAATACATGATAAAATGATGAAGGAGATACATAAAGAATTCTAAAGACATTATCATGCCACCTGGCCTGAAAAGGACAGTTGGAAATAAAGGCAGAGAAGGTTCCCTGTTGCTTAATTTAGGTCTAATGTGCTGTAAAAGCCACAGGGTTCCAATAAAGCAGATTTAATTTAAAACTCCTTAAATAGGCCTGTATTTGAATGAACTACCACAGTCAAACAATTTACATCTAAGTGCACATTTAGGAAAGCTTTTTAATTTAGAAGGAGAAACGATAAGCTCTTTCATAACAGTGGGGTCAAGAGAGTCTCTGTGCCCAGAGGTGAAACAGGCAATTTAAAGAGAAATAAATTTTGGGAGGGTACTGCAGAATGGGCTTCATGTTCCTGTGGTATTCTGGATCTAAATATGTATTTGTACAAAGTAATAATCAGTAAATTATTGGAAAAGGACTTTATTCCATCTGTTCTTTCTTCTGGAACTAGTGCAAAAGTCTTAAGAAAGACAGGATAGAAAGGCTGAAACTGGTACCATTCAAATAGGCACTTGTTTAAACTGGAAAGCCTATGACACCTGTCTTGGTGTTTAGCCACAATTAGAATATTGCAAATAATTGATTGCTTTTATTTCCAGGTCACCTGTTCTAGAAAAAAAAAAAACCAAAAACAAAAAACTAATAAATTAACAAATTAGTGTATTATATGAAATGCAATGATGAAATAAATGAACAGGATATTTTTAAAGTGTCTGTTTTCTTTCAACAAGGAAAATCCTATTGCTGTTGGAACATGCTGGGGCTGTTACTCAATAGATGAAGGTTATATAACCAACTTTATATTTGCACTGTGCAACAGAAAGAAGTTAAAATCAGAAATAATATTTTAAAAATACACAGGCAAAACTGATAAGGGGATCAAATTAATCCATTAACAGGAGAAATATGTAGAAAAATGCAGATAATATGTATTGGTTGAGATGAATTTACTAGATGTTCTTATTAGCTACCATCCTATGCTAGAAAATGATAGCCACTTTTTTTTTTTTTTACAGATATAAAAAACACAATCAAAGACCAATAGCTGGCTTAACTCATTGTGCTGGGCATCTTCCTCATGCTGTGAACTCTTCCAGTGTGCTGCAAAAGGAGTTGAGGCACCTAACACAAATTTCTGGGCTCCAGTATGAGAGAAAGGTATGTAAAAATGCGAGGCACACATGTCCCTGAATAAGCCCTTATTAAGTTCACCTTGTCATTAGAGAGATGAACTGTTAGAAGGACATCAAGATACGATTATGCATTCATATTTCCACTTCTGAAAATGGACATTCATGAGAATGATCATCCAAAAAAAAATATTTGGTTATCCTTCTATATCAATTTAAAAACCTTGTAGTGTTGATGCAACCCAGGCACGTCCACTTCCTGGCAGCTCAAATTTGTATCTTATTAAACTCCTATGCAATTCTATCAGTTGTTACTAGCACTCAGTTACCCTATGTAAAAGCCTGCGAACTATTATACAACTAGGCACACCACAATGAAAAAAAATAGTCACACAGGCACTGAATTCAGAGATATCAATTATATTCCCTAAAAATAGAAGATAACTTAAATTACTGGGTTTTAATATTTATGCAAAACCCTACAACTTTCCTGAATTTAAAAATTACAGACTAACAGAGTAGACGCTTTCTATTCTATTACTCATTTCAATACGGAAAATAGAGATATGAATAAGTATTAAATTGTCAAATCTCCTAAACAATACTTCATCATTAAATAGTACAGCATGGAATAAATCATACTTGGTTATTAAGAATGATCTTTTTGTAAAGCATAGTACACTTATTGCAGAAACGTATCTCAGAACAAGAATGGAGATATTAAGGAACAATCTTTGCCAAACACTGATAGGGGCAATAATACGCTTGCTTATCCATTCTCACATTTGCTATATCCTCAGGAAAAATAAAAAATGCTCAATAGAGTATTGTGACTTACTCCTAATAGTATCACTGGATGAAAGACTTTAGGCTGACTAAAGACTTTAAAATCTCTGCTGCATTGCAACAAAAAGACATCTTCAGCAAGTTAATGTCCTTGACATACTTTTTAGAAGTGATCTAAAATTTCCTATTGGAGGGCAACAGCTGACTACCCAAGAAAAAGAGAAAAATGGAAACTACTCCAGAACTATCTTAACATGAAAGATAAGCAGCAGGTAAAAAAAAATACTCTGTCACCTTCTGCTATCGAAAAATTAAAGTACAACTCCGAGTGGGAAAACAAAGCAAAAGATTGAGCTACAGATATTCACAGAAACAGTATGTCCCATTTTTGATACTTGTCATACTGGCAGAGAGGGAGACTGAATTACCATGGGATTAGACCACAATAATGAATCTAATTGAATATTTTAAACTAATTAATTTATAAAAGATAAATGCTAGCCTTTTTACATAAATAAATAATTCTTAAAGTTTCATAGACAGGTCAAATTAATGACTTCTTTTCTTGAACTACATAGTCTTGAACTAAAAAACTCCAGTTATTATGTAATTAGGGTCTCATAAAAAATGAGATATATATATATTTTAAAATATATCTAGCATTTGCTTACATATTCTATAGTTCTGAAATTAGATTGGGTCAAAACAGTTAAGCACTTTTTGTTCATTCTCTAAATCTCTGTAAAAACACAACAGCTTTTTAGCTTTCAGTTAATCCACAGGCTGGACTACAAGGATAGATGCTCTCGGACGCTAAACAGTTTAACATCTCATCTCCCTTAAGAGAAACAATGTAGCCTGAAAAGGTTCACTTGTCTTGAGAATGAATATTTCCACCTTTTTTTCCCTTTTTTCCCCTTGAAAATACAACATTCTATAGTTTGAATAACCCCACAAGGAGAACAATAACCAGACCATGAACATTACCATCATCTGTACTAGTAGGGCAGCAGGGAACACACTCTGGAGTGGGGTTCTTCATGAACAAATTTCACCTTCTAATTTAAACTCAAAATATAAAACTATGAAACCTTATTCACCAACGGTTAAGCCAACTTTGGCTTTACACTTTTGGTAACGGACATAAATGAAAGTGGGACTAGGGAAACCTTCCTTACTTTTCTCTTTTTCTGTCTGGATCTCATTTCTTCCTTTAGGTTCATAAATTATATTCACTTCATATATCTTCATGCCAGCCCTCATTACTAAGTCAATAGTATCTACAGTATTATTATAGTCTACTACTTATATTCCCTCACTCTTGTTTTATGACTAAGCCATATTCAATCCATAAATGAGCATTTGCACATTGTCTCTGTCTCAGTCAATTTGTCAGCTTAAATGAGTTTGCACCTGCTTGGTTGAATTTGTATTTGAGAAATATTTCACTCAATAACAAAGCAAAATAATACAGTCGCTTTGCTAGTAATGTACTTAAAACATGACAGGACCCATTTTTTCCTATAACTCATTTCAGATTTTTTATGCTGTGCCATAAACCCAGTGGATGCAACCTCTGGGGATCCCAGCCAATAAGGTAAATTTTCTGACACAGAATTTGCTCACAGAACAGGTCATCTCCCACACGGCCACTAATTTTGGGAATGCTGCTTGATAATCGAGGTATCTCTATTCCCCATCCACTACCAGAATGTAGAAAAACAGATCAGAGCATTTTCCAAACCATTTTCATTTACACCTGATGGCAACAAAAATACAAGCAAGGCTTAAGGCTGCCTTTACTTTCTTCAGCAGTAGGCAATGAGGATCTAGGGTCTCTGATCTATCTAATTTCTCACTGTATTACATCATTCCCACACTGCATTCACCTCAGTTTCCATGAAACCAGACTGCTAATCAGAACGCACCTTTTATGAAGGCAATGCCACCTCAGTCAAGAACTGACTCAGAAAATGACTTCAGTTATAATTTTGACAAAGTGCTTGTCAAAGTTGGCATCTGTGTTAAAGTCTGGAAAATTTGTCTCAAAGGAAGTATCTTTCCTCACCGTGACTACAAAATGCTACACACTCTTCATCACATCCACTTTCACAGATGCCTGTAACATTATCCTGAAAGTAAGGAATTATTTTTCTCTTAGGTAATTACTATAATGGATCTCTCTCAAAACACTAGCAGGTTTGCACTCATGAAAATTTAAAACACCACACAATCTTTTTCAGCTGACGAAAGATGATACAATTATTGAATTTTTCATTAGTAGTCTTGGTAGGGAGTATATATGCCAGAACATGACCTACGTTTGGCACTATTTCCACAGAGTTGCCCTGTACTTAGTGTTTAGGCCACAAGCAATATTAATACTCCACACAGGACAAAGATGAATAGCAATGTGATGGCTTGATAACGGCCATCTTAAAATATGTCACTTTACTTTGCCCTGCTCTTCACTTAAAGTCAAATCTAAAAAGCAAAAGCAGTTTAAAACCTAGATATTTTACAGAATTACATGTTTTTCATGATTATTTTAAATAAGTTTATAATACGAAATATACACTGTAACAAATGCAATTCAAGAACGGAAAAATAAAAATAATAAAAGAACTTTCCTATTTTATATTTTTTAAATTGTGCACTAATTTATGTATCTGTTACACAAGAAACAAAAATCAAAACCAGCTGAGTACACAAACAAATCACAGGAAATTTATGTCCTAAATGCTGATTATTGCTGGAGCCTCCTTACAGATAAGTAATTGTCCAACCTCTGCTCTGTCCATCTGCTCAGCATGCTCATTGCAAAGGAAGCTGTTCACGGATGTTCCAATAGAAAATTAGAGCTGCCACTAAAAGTGGCGATCAATAATATGACTTCTCAGCAAAGATCAGGCCTTCTTTTATGGGCATGGATATATATATATCAAACAAGTCTGGCACCAAGAGAGAAACACAGAATAAAGGTTAAAAGAGGCCTCTGGTGTTGCTCGGTCCAACCCCTCCCCAAAGCAGGTCTGGTTAGATCAGGCTGCTCAGGGCTGTGTCCAGGGGAGTCTTGAGCACCTCCAAGGACAGACACCACAACCTCTTTGTGCATCCTACTCCAGTATTTGACCACCCTCATGGTAATAAATCCATACAGGAGCTATGGCTCACTCATGTATCTATAAGTGAGGGAGACCAATATCTATAACAGACACCAAATACTGAATTTTATACTCCAGTACAAGGAAAATGAAGTGTTATTACAAGTGGAAATCACAAATTTCCAGTTTTAATTTTAAGTGGTCTAAAAAGAGAAGGCTTTTAACCACTAGGTTGGGGTTTGTGTGTGTGGCATATACAATTGTTTCAGGTTAAGACAGCAGTTGTATTACTTTCCTACGGCAGATAGTATTGCCCTCATAGCCATCTCATGCCTGAGGCTCGAGTCTTGGATTACTGAGTCCTGTGCAAGGTGCTGTACTCAGCATTTCCAGCCAAGTGAAGGAGCTGTACACTGGGAGAACAAAACACAAAAAACATGTAGCTAATAAGTAGCAGCCTGAGTACAACAATAGTATAATGAGACTCAAACTCTTCTGAATTATTAAGGCTTTTGATAGCATGGATCTTTCCTGAGGGATTTGGGAGAGAAGGGGTGAGCCAGAACATGTAGTTTTGGAGCCAAACTTCACTACTGACTCAGATACTGAGAAATTATTTGATCTGAGTACATTTTACCACCTATTTCCAAAATTAAGGAAAAGTGAACTATGCCTGGCCTTTGCCAATGCTTGCACTGCTCCCTCACAGAGCGTTGGCTCACCCACGTCTTGACTAGGGAACATCGCAACTGCTGCTCTGTGAGGAATCACACAAGTGTGGACCCTCCTGCAAGAGCAACCAGCAATGGGACGTGCCCATTCCACATGCCACTGCCACCATCAGCCTTCCTCTTGGACTTGCCCAGCAGGTTGTACGTGTCATTGCAGGGTAACTCAGCTATTAAAGATTGAGTGTGATTCTCATTAGGGTTGAGGGCCACTGATGAAATTTGTTGAGGAAACCTCAGAATCCTTACAATTCCTTCGTATCTCTGCTACAACAATGCCTGTGCACTCAATGTTAAAGAAGGAAAATTTAACACATCCAGCTGGTACAAAAGAGTCTTCAGATCCCTTTCTTCTTAACAATAGGGAGGCTTAAGAGAATTTTGTTTTGTCCTCTTGTACTCTCTAGAGATACTTTTGTTACTATTTTAGCTCATCTTCACACACAGCTAGAGAGTCATGCTTCCTACTTCCTTTTACGAAATAACATTTGAATAGAGAGTCACCGATGTCGGTTTACATTCAGCTCAGGAGGTGGCAAAGACTGAAATAGCTTCAGTGACGCACACGGAGCTTTCTCATATGAGCGGGGTCTTTTTTTTATTAGAGCATAATGTCAAAACTCATCAGTGGCCCTGTGTTGTCTGCATGCAAGTGTGCCAGAAAGGTGGCTCTTCGGTACCACCCACTTGGGGAGTAAACGGGAACAACTGGAAACAGGCAGAGCTGAAGAAGTCTGCTCGTGCCTGCTGAAAACATGCTTATTCTGGCAGCCAACGCCACCACATGAAAACTGTTGTTTGCAATACAAATACTGTGATGGGATTTCAAGATCTTTTCTTTTATTTTTTTTTCAGTGTCACAAGTGAGGACGTTTTTTGCTTATGAGACATTTTAAGCTTATGAGACAGGATTTTAGCATAACTTTAGTACTAGAATTTTAGGTAACTTATGGTTCACATAGAGGAAAGATCTGCAGTAACATTTTCAGGCTATTCACAAGCAAAAATTCTCCAGGAAAAGCATAAATCTGTGAGACAGCAAGCTAAAGTAAACACTAAAGAAATCAACAATGCAATGGTTGGTTAAAAAATATATACTGTTATCAAAATCTCCTGAAAAAAGCTACATCACTGAAAATGTTACTTAATTCAGTATTATGCATGTAAGTTTTAATAGTTTAATAGTTTTAATATTTAAATAATTTTGCATCTCAGTTGGATCAGAAAGTCTCTATGACTGCTAGAACCAAAGGTTAATGTTGTAAAAATGTTTCACTATTACATAATATGTTAAGTATGTGTGTTTTAAGAAACTATGCTGATAAATTCTTCCTTTATTAGAAACATACATTTTGTATAATAGCTAGACTGCTCTATTTCCAGGAGTTACATGAATACATGTTCCAAGGATGATATTTTAGAGTTTGAAAAGTCAAATGTTATATTACCTCTTAACTAATATGCTGAACTGAGAAGTTGTCACCACATGGTAAACCCTACATATGATCACATTTTCTGGTCGCAGCTTATGTTACCCTACCTTCAACTGAGTGCCTATTGTTTCTGTAGGTCTTGCACTATCTGAGATACTTCTCATATATAAATTCAAATGGCGTCTCTACTGCAAATGTCCCTAACAGTCTAGATAATGATTACAGAAATTATAACACATACATTTAAAGTTGTGCTAGAAGAACATTTATTAAAGTTCAAAGTTAAAATTCCCAGACTTACAAAAAGTGAAAATGAAGGTACCGTCAACTTAGGGGAATGGTGGTGGTATCTTTAACTTATTCCTCACTATGTACAGTATTACGGTACAAACATTAACTTCATATTTTCTCCCCCATCTCACAAGGAAACACAAGGAGCTCTCTGTAGTATCCTATACCGCTCAGATGGATTAATTTTTGCCATCGAAGAGTGAAGTTCACCCAGCCCAACAGAGAAAGGCAAGCAGTCTCTAAAGCGCAGTTGTCTTAGGACTGTATAAATGTAGGAGCAGTTGCATTTATACAGTCCTAAAATTACACTCAACCCTTGGAAGGCAACCGCGAAGCTGATGTGGCCCCCTGTGAAAATGAGTTTGATACCCCTGCTCTAAAGGATGATTAATCTCTCTTAAAATAGCAGGAATCACCATTTCCCTTTCTTTATCACCCAAATAGGCAATTAAAGTACCAATCCCTAGTTATCCAGGCATACCAAATCTTACCCACTACTCAATGGTATGGATGGTTTCTTAAATTTGTCGCTCAACTTTCACAGAAACTCTTTATCTCAATCTATGACTTGGTGGCCCAGCTGCAACACTCTAAGGAAAAATCAATGGTCGCACAGCGTTCAGATAACTTCTGCACAAGGTCCCATGAAAACAAGAAATCATTAGAGAAGAGAATACTTCTCTCTTCTTAATGTGCAATAAATACAACACTGAGCCACTAAAAGAAATGAGAAACAAAATAACCAACAACTACTTGTTAAATATATTCAGACTACACTGTAAAGACCATAACTTCCCTGTGCAGATGTATAATGCTAAGCTAGTAGAAACCACTTTACATCTTTCATTTTCTAGCTTTGGAGTACCTGACATTGTATACTTACTTTGTTTTGGTTTTTAATTTAATTTCGTGTGTACATGCACGATTTTCTATGTTTAAATAAAACAGCAAAAAGATCGCTTTTCTAGTGTCACATTGACGTTTTCATACACCATCAGTATGACTGAAATCTTTATATTCACTGACAAAAACTCTTCACAACTTCAGTCACAGAATTAACAGACTGATAATGGTTTAATATTTTTTAAGTGTAATAGCACTAGAGTTGAGGCATGCTTCGACGGTGGTCTTCTCAAATTTTTGCCAAAAGCAGAACAACTGTAAGACTTAGGAACTAAAGCTATTTAACACAAAGCTAATCAGAAATGTATTTTAAACGGGGGGGCTTTTTTTTTTTTTTTTTTCTTTTTTTTGGAGGGGGGGTTTTGTTGGTTTTTTTGTTTGGTTTGGGTTTTGTTGTTGTCGTTTGTTTGTTTTTTTTTGTTTTGGTTGTGGGTGTTTTGTTTGTTTGTTATTTTTATAAAGTTTACCTGAAGCTGATACCAAGCATATAAAATATTAGGCCAAATATCTCTATTTTGGTAGAAAGACAAACAAAACGAGTAAATTTTACATCACTAACTTCATCTATTATAATTTTCCTGTATCTGTTGTAATCCTCCCACATGGGAACAGAGCAGAAGATTGGCAAGGAGGTTGGTTAAATGTAAATACGCTCAAGTGACTTGTATCTGTGGTCTAGAAAAAGCACGTACATCACACTAATTGTTTTACCAACCTTGTGTGCTTGACAAGTACAACCTCTGTGTCAGATAACATAGGCCTGTGAGAAACTCTAAGACACCTTATCACTATGTCTGTGATTCCTGCTTTGTTGTGAGAAAGAGCGGGAGGCTGTGTCTGCTTGAAGCCTTGAAATACAGGTGAGCTCAGAAGGCCCAGTGATCTTCTACCAGGGCTGAGTTGCTGCAGCACGGGCATCCCTGCTTGTGTTACCTCTGCAGGGGAGCTTAGGTGCTACTTCGGAGATCCCCCGGTAGAGAGGTAACTAAAATAAAACTTGCTCTTTGCAAATGCATTTGTGGCCTCTGGCTCTTCTCGTGACGAGCCTGCATTGGTTTACACACCTCCTTTCGCCCTTCAGGCAAAAAGGGACATCCTGAGTCCTCAGCCTGGCCATCACTCACACATCTGGGAGACTTCTCTCTGCACACAAGAGCTCCCAGGAGGCTTAGCACCAGCAGAGCTGCTGTTGCACTGCCGTTCTCCTGCCCTGTTATGGGAAAAGGGTATGTCCTGGAGATCCCTTTTTGCCAGAAAAATCCTCCAAGGATTTAGAATTAAGTTAGAGCAACACTAGGGCTTCTTTGGCATAAGCCAGGAACAAGGCAGAATGATGCGGGCGAGACACCAACGTAAGAGTGGCTAAAAGCCAGGCTTTGGGCCATTCTTTGTCTGAGCTGTGCTAAGAGCAGCCCATAATTAGAGCCTAAAGATTTATGAGACTTCTCATCCCATTCTTGTCCAAAACCACTCTCTCACAGTAATGTGCTAGAAATAGAATTACTTCTCTTTAATATTTCTTAATAGTCTTATTTACTTTTCCTTAAGACATCTTATTTGGATTCCTTGCTTGGAACACAAGATAAAACAGGTTTCCTGGTGGGTGTATGAGATGCAAGAGTGAAGTGCTGTGATGATGATATCCTTACAGAATATATTATACAGCTGGTGCACAGCTAGTCATCTAGCCAGCAGATGAAACACTAGCTGGCAATAAACCTTCCTCTTATTATAGCTCTAGAACTGCTAAAGTTTAATTCCAGGTTGGATGCAGCAAGAGTTATTACAAAAGCATGAAATAAAATGACACAGAATTGTAACAATTTTCTCTTTGTAGGAAAAAGAGACAGGGCATCAAAATGCAAAGCTGCGGTAAGAATTCTAATTTAGGTTTCTAGACATTTTTCATTTACTTTTTTTGGCTCAGTGGTCTGCATTTTCTGTGGGTGTGCAAGGATGTAGTTCCTTAGGCAGAAGCAAGGCAAGTGGAGCAGTCCATGCTCAGTCTTACCAGGGAATCAGCCTGAGCAAGATAATACCCTTGTATGATACATCTGCCTATCTACACAGTTGTTTTATCCACAGACAACAGGTATCATACATATTAGCATCGTATTCATAAGCAGCTGTCATTTACCCACTCAACATTACAGAGGGCTTTACATGCCTTCACTTGTTGCAACAAGTTCTCCTGGGAAGCGACTGCTACTGGCATGGAAATCAGCCCTTCTCCCCTTCAACCCCCAAACTGTCTTGCCTTTTATTTTCTAGAGTTTAGTTTATATTAGAGAAACCCCAAATGTAGTTTCTTTCTCAATGCCACATACTGTAAAAGGAAGAACATCCGGAGAAGAACGAGCGCACTCATCAGGGGCCCCATCACTTCTTTCTCCAGCTGGCTAATGAGAGCCTCCCCCACCTTTTTTTGTTCTTCTCCCTCCCCAGGGTTTTTTTTTGCTGTTGTTGTTTGCTTGTTCCCCAAAAATACCTTTCACTATAAAGACCTGATGTATGTCATCACCTATGGACCTGGTGATGCAGCTTTGTGCCTGTAAGCGTAACTCAACACCCCCTGTGCATCAACATCATTGACATGCAATACAAAGAATTTGTGGACAGCAGATATGGTTTGCTAATAAGAAGCTAAAAGAACTATTTTAAAATTACACACCTTTCCTCCAGTATCAAAATTATATAATATCCATGGCTATATTCCAAGGAGACCTGTAATCGTTTTTGAATTGCAGGTAGTCAACCAGAAGGTTGTAAATGGCCGCAATGGTATAACTTGGGTGCACAAAGTAATAATGGGGACACAGGAAAATAAAAATAGATGGTAGGATTCTGCTCTTTTTTTTTTTTTTTAATTTAAATGAATTTTATAAATAGCCATAGACTATTTCCGTATTTACTTAAAGAAATTAAGAGACCAGAGTGAAGCTTTAAAGTACAATATTGAGGCTTAATGCTGTTAAAACATTCTATTTTTGTAAAACAAACAAACAAACAAACAACTGTTTACAAGACATGGAGAATGGAGAGACAAACTAAAATCAGTAGGTATTATTTAAATAATATGTTTCAGTCATGTTTTACACTTCTATTTCATACCAAAGAAACAGTCTTATTTTCTAGGGTAACTTTTGATATTGTTTGATTGTTATCAAATTCAAGATTTCTAGTACTTGTTTTTATGGCTTTGTTCATTTTTTGAGTCAGACATTGGAAGACAAACACTTTTTACTGGCTTTCATCTAAAATGAATAATTTCCTGCACAATGGGTATAAAAACCACTTAAAATGAAGAAATACAAACACAATATTAACTTTATGCAACTTTCTAATTTTTGTTTTACTTTAATGCAACATTAGCTTAAATTTTAAAATATTTGTTGTAAAATAACATTTAATATAGTGCATGATATCATGATGGATTTATAAAGGTCCGTTTCACATGAAACAATACAGATTGTGTACCCAATTAATAAGCATACTTTCATTTGTTAAAAACTGAAGACAACTAATTTATCTGTTTACATTTCACTAAACAATTCACACACATTTTTTGTTGTCACTTGGCTTTCTTACCAATCTGGTAACTGAAAGGAACTGGAAATTCACTGCATAAAAAAAATAGTGTCTTAATTAACAAAACAGAGTTGTGTGATAATTTGCATAATTAGAATTTACATGAAGTAGACAGCATTTTCTGGAAAGGAAAAGAAAGATGTCTCATATAACAAATCTGTAGACTGCCTCTAAGGTTCAGAATGCACCATGAGACAGACCATTAAAAGTCTCTGATTTAAGGATAAAATTAAGGGGGAAAAAAAAAAACCAAACAAACTATTGAAGGGAAATAGAAGAGATGTTATAAGCAATAAAGCCTGGAGAAGATGGTAAGGGCTTTATATGAATAATTACAAATCATATAAAGATAGGTCATTGTCTTAATGGCATATTTAAACTACGTAGACATTCACTGAGAATGGAGCCAAGCAGGATAAAAGTAACACCTCTGAATGTTCTGGAAACCACAAGTGGGAAAAACAAAACAAAAGGAGCTCTTGTAGCTTTGTTTCTAACCAATTGCTGGCAAGTGTTTAAGAACATGAAACTGGAAAGAAACAAGTGCTTATGAAATGGAGAAACTCAACAACAGTGGGGAAAGACTAATAACAGGAGATTGAATGCAATGGTCTCCAGGAAAGCAGATTTTAATATATTTTCAGTGTATTCTCAAGTATAACTGCTTCCCATGGGAAGCAGTTCTCAAGGAACAAATTAGTTCAGGAAAGTGACAGGTCCTCAGTGAAATAATGTTAAGGGCACAAGCACAAACTAACCTATATGAAAAACGATAGAAAGTACATAACCTGAAACTTAGGAAAGAATACTAATGTGAAAATTATTATGAATACAACAGAACCACCAAATAGGGGGAAAAAAAAATATACAGAATTAGTTAGCAATATTAAAAATATTTTTCCTCCTGATCTTCATGTATATTAATAATAAAAAGCAGATCAAGGAAAGAGTTCTCTCACCCAACTGAAAAATCTAAAACTCTATGTGCCTGACAAAGTAGAAATACCATGTATATTTGATTCAGTCTTCAAATTTAAAAAGTTCGCTATTCCTGCATATTTAAGGGAAGCAAACAAACAATAAAAAACAAACAAAGAACAGGGAAAAAAACCCAAACAAAACACACCCTGATGATGAAGGAGTAGAAACTATGGGTAGAGAAAGAGAAGCACAGGTGAGACAGAGGTTTAATACAAATCCAGCTATAGCGTATTCTGCTCTGGTGATATTTGAGCCATGGTAAATGAGGAAAAAGGACTATGACAAATGGAAGAACAGTTAAGATAACTTCAGTTTCTAGAAAAAAATAATTAAAATAAAACACTTATGCAGAGAGAGGAGAAGATAACAAGGAAAACCTCTATAACAAAATATGTCACACAGCCCCAACTTATTTCTGTAGGAGAATACATGGAGAGTTGGAAATCCTCTGCTGCTGGACTGACTGATGCTCTGAACTCTGCTCCTCTAATAGTCACCAACAAGCTTTAAAAGTGTTGCTGAAATAAGGGCCACACAATGGATTGGAAAAGTTAACAGTAGGTTGCTATCAAATATGGAAGATGGATTAATTGATTTTTCTGCAGCACTGTATCCCTTGTCCATTGCTACTCAGTATTTCCATTAACTATTTGGAGGATGGGATACAGAATGTCCTCCCTAAATTTACAAATGATATTGAACTGGGAGAAATTAAAAGAATGGTGGGAGACAGTGGCAAGACTTCAAAACTATCTTTCCAAACCGAAAGAATAATCCAAATGAAAAACAGACCACAATTTAATCAGAAAAGCTGCAGATCACCAGCTAGCACTCATCAGCTCCACCAGTAAGAAATGCGTAACTGACTCAGTGGTTGTCCTAATGACAGGATTTAAGGACTGGATCCCAATTAGAAATGCCTGTCATACATGTGTGAAATACAATACTCCATGGAAGATGACCAGGGAAGAATATAGCGCACATGGCACATGATTCAAGAGGGGCTGGGGCCTCACTCAGGAAATGTTACAGCATCTCAGGCATGGAGCTTCAAGAGGGTGGACGAAGAAGAGAAATGGTTTGGACAGGGACAGCAATGATGATTAGAGGTGTAGAAAACAGCAGGGAGAACACAGAAACCTTACTTATTTCCTAACTGCCTGAGGTTTTAAGTTACACAAATACCTATAAGGAACTGCTTGGGTACAAGTCATTCTGAGTTGATGTAGAACAGACTTCTTGGAAAGGCCTTGAAATCCCTTGAAGTCTTAATTTTATTTTACGCTTTGAGCTCTTTCACATTTATGTAAGCTTCTTTTTTAAAAAAAGTACGTCAATCTTATTAAACTAGCTGAATTCTAGACTTTATCTCTAGCCTTTGAGAGCTTTTACGTCAAAAGTGTGATCATCTAACACTATTTAGATATTAAAAAAAAAAAAAGGAAAAAAGAACAAGGGAATAACAAAACAAAGCAAACCCAAAACAAAACAGAAAGATAACATCAGCCGCCAGGCAATGGTCTGTAGAACTTAACACTCATAAAACACTCAAACTTTCTCTCTATTCCACTACCTCAGTTGCTTGGTCAAACTCATTCTAGACTTCACGGAGTCACCAGCACAGCTGATCTCTTTTCTCTTGCATATCTCATACCGTTGTTTTCTATGAACAGAGATATTTCTAGTAAATTATTTTTCAGCTATTTTTTTTTCCCCAAAGCAGACAGGCTCTATATACATATATATTGGGTTCTTTAATTATCCTTTTCTGGTATGCTATGAATTTCTCATGTGTTTATTAATGTGGTAACCATAAAAGCATTCATATGCAGCTCACAATGGCAATATACAGGCAGAGAGAGAAGCATACAACAAGACTAGATGTAAAGTGACACAAAGAAAGATTTTTCTTTTCCTTGGGTCCTAAAGGAGACATGGTGGGGTTTATTTCAACTGAGAAAGTTACTAAGATGCTGGGCAGAAAACAAGCTTTAAAGAAAAGACCAACCATTCTCAGGCCAGAAGTGACCTTCCTCATTTCGAGTTTTCTCAATTTCATGAAGTTCGTTGATCTAGTTTTAAGTAGTTTAGGGAGGTCTGAACACACTTCAGGCTCAAATTTCAGCAAGAAATATTTTTTGTTTTGTTCCTGTCACTGTGGTAAGAGGGACAAGGAAGGACCCTGGGAAAAGAACTGAGTCACCAGAAAGGAGAGGCAAGCCCTTGTGTATGAACAGATTGCTCCTATAAGAGCTGAGCAAGGCCGATTTGCTGCAACTGCTGCTCAGTTCAGTGAGTGATGGTGCAGAGGGTGCACCTGTAGAATATAGACCCAGGAGAGATGGAACGAGCTGTAACCCAGGTATCTCGGGTAGTAAATGTAGTACATCACCTTCTGGGAACAAGTAAGATGACACACAGGCCAAATGCCTGGATATTCATCACTTCTGGACAACCCAGATCATGAGACGCTACCAATGACTTCATGGACAGACAGACTTAACTTCTAGGTGGTATGACAGTGTGGAGAGAAAATATGGAAAAGAAGGGATCCCATGCAAGGATTCTGGATGCCTCCAAAGGCATTAAGCTGTTTCCCATATATAAAAAATATTTACTACTAATACTTTAATAAATGAAAGTTTGGTTGACTGTATGAAACTGAGTAGAGAAATAGTGATGTGCTGCCCCAATAGTCAAATAAAAGGCTCTAGATATTTTTAAATGTATCTGCAGAGGACATAATTCACACTGGTGAAGTTTACACCAGAAAGTACTTCTGTCTGTTCTGTAATAGCCCTAGAGTACTACTGACTAAGTTTTGGGGCAAATAAAACTGTAAGGAGCTAACTTGGAGAACTAGCTACAGTTTATGGGAACATCTGAGAAAACAGCAAAGAAAGGAAGGGAAGAAAATGTAGAAGCACTTGGGCATCTTTTGAGATTGGAGAAGTAACACTTTAAGCTTCAGCAGTGAAGTTAGGTGTATGTATAGGACAGCACTCTGCCTTGCATGGGAGGCTGCTGCGCAGGTTGACGGGTGTGGGGAGGATACATGCCCTGGTGGGAACTACAGGCCAAGATCTCCGACCCCATGAGGAAAAAGGTTAGATTAATACTGAAAGACAGTCCCCTCCAGGGACACACAGGGAGCAACCCACAGAGAAAAGATGCCACTCTGTAGTAGGTCAGGTAGCAACTTACTGAGACACAGAAAGTGTGGCATAGTGGCCCATAAAGTACTCCTTGATCCCTCACAATAAGGGGGCTGCCCGTGTTTGTGGGGAAGAGAAACAGATGAAGCCAACCATGATGGTGGCAGGTATATCTGTGAGCAGAAAGGTCATAGGCAGAAACAAAGATGTCAGGAGATGGAAGCTCAGAAGAGACAAAAATTGCCAAACCTCCTGTATTGCTGAACCCAAAGGTCATTACCAAGAAGTTAGCATTAGTATTCAGCTCTGTGCCCAGTGTCAATGCACAAGACCTAAGGCACAGAGAGAAAAGCATCACGTTTCTGCCATTCCCTGGCTGGTCCCAATCCTAAAGCTAACAGACAATGCAGTGAATTCAACACCCACACTCCCAAGCAACGGGCAGGGAAAAGGACAAGAGATGTGAGCAAGGTGGTACTCCAGAGGGCATTTTGTTTCAGGATTATCTGCTGCAAGGAGGCTAACACAGGAGGGCCAGGTAACCATGCCTTGGCCTCCACAGGCCCTACAGGGATGTGTTAGAACTTGCTGATCCAATGCTTTTTACACCTGCCAGAAATGTGACATTAGAAACACCCTGAAGACTGATAAAACTGTCACAGAGGAAAAATAACACATAAATAAGCAAAGGAGGGAGAAAGACTGAGGCAGTTTAAGCTGTGAAAGCGCGTGTTAAGAGAGAAATTTATGAGACACTGTTCTGTCACTTGGCTTTGAGCAGCAGCTGACCGAGCTCACTGGAAGCAGCCCCAGCACACGAGCCTGTACCACCCTGCATCCCAGCACTGCTCACAGGGAAAATCAGAAGTAGCGGTAGATCCAGCCTTTAGCTTTACTTTTGACGTGATTACTAGAGAGCTCTCCCCAGCTGGCAAAAGCACAACAGCCGGCAAAGGAAGGACAGAGCCTATTACTCAAAATATATTTTAAAATTCATTCCCGCTCCTCGTTTTCCTTCTGTATTTCCACCCCCCCACACCCCCAACAGCTGTTGTGCCAAGCATTAAAGGAAGGTCATAAGCGGTTCCAAAGTGCAAAATTGTTCACTATCTGCCTGGTCTATGTAGCTTGGCAGACCTTCCTGCTAAAATGTGAATGTGTTAGACCCAGGGGTCACAGAGAGGAAGAAAAATCTGGTAAGTGACCTCAGTGTCCTCAGTGTTCACAATGAAATGCAGCTACCAAAGCAGCTGAGGCACTTCAATGGACAGTGGCCTGGCCTCAGTCAGACATTTCTGTCATGTTCCACATCCTTCCCAACCTCAGCACTGCAGTCAGGTGGGCATGAAACACCTGCATCCTGGGAAGCCTGCCAGCCCATGTGTTGATTTGGGGCTTTTTATTGTATAGAACTAATATTTCCATTGTAAATCCTATCTTTTCCAGTTGTTTGCACTTTTGCAATTGGAGATACAAAAGAAACACAATCTAACTTTTCTCATCAGTTACAACTGTAAATTGGTTCATTTAATTTATTCTCATTTTACGTAACAAGTCAAAAGCAAAAGATTGGAAGCAATAATTTTGTTCCCACTGTTTTACAATCCAGTTCTGTATACCGTGTTCTGGACATGTAACTCAATGTTCTCATAAATCCCCCAAAGCCCAACCCTTTCTGATATGCAAGCACCAGTATTATTTACTTACACTTTTTCTTCTTCCCCGCTCTCCTCCCCCCCTTGCCCTTCACAGGATCAAATTAGCCGTTTCTGAATTCAGAAGGAATAACAGGATATTGTTTTTCTATTGATCTTTCCATCAGGACTGTATTTTTCTTTGTGTCTGATGTTAGAAGCATAGGAATTATGGGAAAGCAGCAGACCAAGGGAAAGTGCCTCTCAGCATCATGCTCAGGAGGCTGCGTCTGACTGTGCTCTGGTGGTACCTGTGCAGCCATCCCACACATCATGATCTCCTCACCCCATAAGGTTTCAGTCTTTCAGATAAATTTGATAGAGGGAGTTGAAGTCTATACATTGCAAGTTCCCTTAAATTTTGTGATGATAAGTGAGCAAGTAAAAGCAAAAAAAGTGTAAAGAGTGTAACTAAAGCACAAACTTAAAACCACACTTTGCAATCAAAAGTCAAAGTCACAGAGAAAAAGAACATTTTGTTTAATTGGAGAACTCCTTTGTTTTGATGGTAATACAGTAACATGACACCCTCAACAAAGAGAAATTCAATATGAAAAAAGATCCGAGGTTTACAAACGACATTTATTATCCTAAATATCAAATTAAGTATTAAATGCAATAAAAGGTAACATCAAGACATTTTGTGAAAAAGCTGTGCTCTTTCAAGCAACCTGTGAGAGTGCTTTTCTGCCCTATGTTACAAACAAGCAGCAAAAAGCATGCTGCCTTTCACCAGCTTAGTACATTATACCAGATCCGAACCATTATCATTGAAACGAACCAATGAATTCCTCAGGAAGCAGAAGCCGTAGCTGACCCAGTAACCCTTGAGAGCCTTAGGCAAAGCTTAGAGTCTTTAAAAGTAAAGCAGACACAAACAGACAGCAGATCCTCCATCACAAATATTGTTTCCTCTCTGGAAAGAGATAATCCCACCACCCCAGTGAAAATACATTAGAAGACAGATCCTTCTTCTCACAGGGAGACATTTAGTCAGACTGCTGAGAGAAGCACCATCCCCTGGGATGCAGGAGGGGAGGGAGGAGAAAGAGGAGGCTTTAATTCCTGGGAAAATGCCTCATGAGGTCAGGAGATTATTGCTGAACAGGCCAAGAAAAGAGATGTAACTGTTCCGAGAAGGAAGAGCTAAAGATCAAGCAACATGAAACCTTTAACCTTTTTGTTCACCATATCAAAGTGGTCAAACAAAGGGTAACAGTAGCTGACTGGCTTTCACATCCTATAACCTCACAAACCACTAGAAACCCTGGCCTTCTCATTTCTCTCTCATCAGCATTTCATGACCTGTTTCAAGTACACCAAAGAATCTACCTTTCCTGTTAGTTTTGTTTGTTTGTTTGTGGTGGTGGTGTTGTTTGGGGGGTTTTGTTGGTTTTTGTTTTGTTTTGTTTTTCAAATTATAAAGGAACTCTTCTATTACTTGACATTGGCAAAGGTCTGCTGACTTTTTTTTCCTTCATCTTACACATACATCACTGAGTGAATAAAGGCTGAGCTACCAATGGCTGACTTGAAAGAAAAAAACAATTCAGTTCATTACGATTAAACTTGTACCCAGTGCCAAGAACAGAAAAAGGCAAAAAGGCCAGGAAAGTAAACTCCCATGTTAGCCCAGGCCTGGCATGTCTCTAAATGGGCAATGCCTAAGAAGGAAAAGATTCAAATATTCCAAAGCTTAAAAATCACCACCCTTTCCTTTGCATACAGAGGAAAATGAGAACATTTGCAGGTATCTGGAGTCCTTGAGGCTAAAAGGTCATCCTCTGAACAGACAATATGACAGTATCTTGACACAATAGTAAGAAAACTGTGACTTATTTGCCTTTTTTTTTTTTTAACATATGCTACAGAAGATATGGGTTTTTTCTGTTCACCTTTTAAGGCAACTTACAGAGTAACTGTGCTCCCAGACAGAAGACATAAATGAAGATAGCAAAGAAGATATGCAAATTCAGTGACAATCTGACACTCCTATGTACTTCACTAGTTTCCGTCATCAAAATGAACACTGAAGCCCTTCACACAGCATGTCTTCCCTTCTCTCCACCAGCATATCCAGGAGTCCTCCAGCTTTAACCACAGACCTTTCTGCAGCTTAGAGAAGCTCCCAACAGGCTCCTGGATTTCAGTGTCCTAAGCCCATTCCTCCAGCCTAAGGCAAAGCAGCAGCCAAAGCCTCCACTGCTCCCCTGGCTGCCAAGCTGTATGGGGAAAGGGCACAACCTCCCTCCACTGCCCAGTCCAGCCTCAGCCTTTCCAGCCCACCTGCTCTCCTTGCCTCTGGCAGCCCCGATACTCAGAAATCTCACTGACTGCTGCAGTGCTCCCACTGACTGCCTCCTCTCATTCAGCACCCTTCTCCTCCCCGGCTCCTGGCTCCCTGGTTTCAGAGAAGATGAAAACCAATTGCAGTTTTTGAGCTGAAATTCATGGTTGCAGTGCTAGAACTTTACATCAGTGTTAAACAACCTTACCGAACTCTACTTGCTACCTTTGCAGGGGAACAAAAGTTAACATGATTCCCTGGCAAGTTAAAATGAGCAGGATCAGTTTTGGTTTTATAACTCCCTTTCAGCAAGATAATGCCTGACAAAATGTTCTTACTGAAGTACATTGAAGCATGGCTATCTATTACGCGTATTTCCAAGGAAAACTGAACAGCACAGCAAACCATGACAACAAATCACTCAAGTCAAAAACACAAGTGTAAACTGTAAATACAACTGAGGAAACACTGTATTTGTCTTGACCAAAACACAGGTTATAAAATCCTTATTGAACTTAATGGAGCTCATTAATTGTGAAATGGCAAGGTGGGTAAGTTGCATAAGATTCCTGAAAGAAAATGGTCCCTTTACAGACACAAAGGTAGGAAACCCAGATCCTCAGAGCACAGCCAGGTCCTGCCTGAAGGGCTGGGTGTCTGGGCTACCCATGTGCCCCCCAGCAGTGGATGCCGGAGGTTGCAGCCTCCACACGGGCACAAAGCTCCTCTTGTGCTCTTTTAGCTCAGCTAAATGCAAAATGGAACAAGACAGTACGTGCATTATTTAATTATTTAAGAAAACACTGTCCAGGATCTTCATCAACAAGACTGTTTAGGGTTAAAACTAAGCAGGTATTTCCACTAGAACTGTTAGCAGAGATGCTGCTCTCCAAGCTTGGTTATGTCATGGGAAAGGCTGCTACTGAAAACTAGCTAAGGGAAAGCAATTCCATACCTCCCAGTTTTGTAAGCAGTCCATGGATGACTGACCTCCAGCCTCTCCACCTCTGTTTTTTGATCAATTTACTGTTTCTAACATAAAATGTGAAATTGTGCGACAGGCTGCAAATTGTTATTTCATCTACTTGTTCCAATATGTAACTAAGCAGTGCTGATTGAAAGTTACAGACTTCTTTTTGCAAATGATGCTTAGTAATCCTGGTAGACAACTTTTATATCTATCAGAAAGTTCAGGGACAATTGGAAGTAGAACTCATTAAGATACAATAATCTATAGGGCAAAAATCCATAGTAAAGTATCCTCTAAGTTACTATGACAGAAGAACATAAGTACCTAATTAACTGTTTTCAAAGTGTGATAAACCAGCTGCTTTGAAATCATATCTATTGTTAATTTAAAATAAAAATGTGTTTTATAAAGATGTGATAATCAAATGAGAGTGCTCAAAACAGAAAAAAAGTCTCTTTTTTTTTTTGAATTGCATTAATTCACCAGTAACAATCTTGCCTTTAATACAAGATTCTTGATATTAATCTGCTGTCCAAGTACATGACTATATAATAAATTTCAATTCAGCAGGGCTACTATCCTCCATACAATGTTGTTATTTCCATTACTAACCTTTCCGACTAATATGCTAAAACATATCAGTTTTGCAGGCCATTACTGTAATGCAATAATCATAAATTACCTTTCAGTTGCCATTATTCCTGGACAAAAAAATGACCATCACAAAGGGTAATTACCAAATCACATATATAACTTCAAGCGCAAAGAATATTGCAGTGAAGAACCAGTCTCAAAAGGGGAAACTGGTGAGACAGAAATCCTGAATAATACATCTTCCAAGAAGAAAAAGGTAAGCCTCTTCCTTAAATATATAGAATTACTAACATACCAAATTCTTACCAGAAAGATACAAAACAAGGATAACTAGTGAGAATGCACAGACCAAGACCATGATGAACAGTTTTTCTTCGTTCTCCCTCTGCTGTGTAACCAGCCTAAACAATGGTAACATTTTACCATGGAAAAATGTTGTACAGGTCTAAAAGGCCACAATAAAGCAGCTTCTATTGCTACCTGCAGGCATTCCTGACTCAATAAACCTTGAAGTTCACGGCTGAAACTGTGAACTCACAAGTATTAAGTTCTGTGATGTGCTCTAAATATATATCATTTAGGTCATAATTGTAAGAGATGCAAACAGTCCCCTGAGATAATCCTCATGTGACACTGGTATTACTTTAAAAGGAGTATTTCCATAATAACTCTTGATTAAATATAGAAATATGACAGCAGTGACTAAATCTAGGTGCTGTATGGCTTTTTTATAAGGCTCTTCACACAAATGCGCCTGTGCAGCCACAGGACGGACAAGCACTAAGGCTACTTACAACAAAACCGGTTTCCTCCTTGGTAAAGTCAAGTCTCCTTTTGAGATATTTGTATCTTTTAAAGACGTTCTCTAGAATGTTTTCAAAGACACAAACTCCAGGGGAAAATAAAAGACTATCTATAGACTTTGTCACAAAATGGCAATAGGTATTACAATCTCTCTAGATGTCACTAATCACTTAACATTTCAGCTATTATCTTCACTGTGTCCATTAATTCCCAGAACCCTTGAACTCAGGAAGTTAGTAATGTGCTGGAGTGTCTCAGTTACCTGCTGAAGTTATTCAGATAAGAACATTTGAAACACAGAAGAGGAGGAGATGTACAGATGGTCAGATAAACTAGGAGACAGTTTTCAAGGGTGAAACAGTAAGGAACATTCACAATTCTCATCTTTCTGTCAGGTTAATTGCTTTGTGAAAGCAAGCAAATAGTGTTGCCAATATGCATGATTTTAAAAATGCTGGATTATTTAGTCCTTATTCATCAAGTCCATGGTCTTAAAATTTTATGATTTAGTTAGAGTTTCAGCTTCTATTAAAACAAAACAAAACTAATATTCTAGTCCTTACAATTGTGAAAGAAGACTTGAAATATTTCCCAAATCCTGCCTAAAGGCTCAGAAACCTGGGAGTGAACTTAAAAAAATGACAGCTGTTTTTGAACACACTAGTAACAACGTTTTAAGTGGAGGTCGCATGACATGAAAGAGGTGCCAAAAATCAGGACCACAGGGCTTTCACAGTTTTGGGGCTTCAGTGCTTGTAGCACAAGAGATTAACTTAACTTACACTGCAAGCAATATCAGCAAAGTCATTACCAACTCACTGTCTTAAAGACGGAGAGAACAGATACAAGAGTGTGTGGGTACTCCAACATATGTTATGATGCAAGAGGTTTTCTTATCTTGAAAATCAGGCTTAGCAGAAAAGAAACCTGCTTTAAGAAATGTGAATGGAAGAAACTACAAGAGGAAGAAAGAGGCAGCCTAAAAGGCTACTTCGTGTTAAGTTAGCATACAGCGTCCAAAGTCTTACATGAGTCTTGACTGAATCAAATCAAGTGCAAATTTTTATTTCTTATTTCAACAGATTATTCATCAAGCAAAAGTCTGTGTCCCAAAATAAAGGCGAGCGTGTATTTTATAAAAATATGGCAATAGATCCTAATTCTAATCTATAAAACATTATGAAACACCAGTGAAAACTCTCTACTACATCCAGAGAATTCAGCATTGAATCTTAGAGGGGAAAAAACCAAAAGGTCCGTTCCTTGAGAAGGAATTGAGACAAGCAAAGTTGTGTCATATCTGAGAGATTTACTGACTATGTTTACAGTCTGTTTTTCTCTTACACTATAAAATGGAACTTGTAATTTCTTTCACGTGAATTCAGCTTCTTTTTCACACAGAACATCACACAGGTGTGATTTAATGACCTGCTTAGTTGAAACATGTGGGACCACTTTGAAAAGATTTAAGACTTGATACTTTAAAAGATTTAAGACCTGATACTTGAAACTAATCTATGTGTATATAGACACACAATTTTAATTCTGCAGATCATATGTGTTCATCTTTTTGAAAAGTGATCTGTATATTGAGCACAACTACTTTTTACATATTAAAAACTGCCTGGACAAAAGACATTCTGAAATTAGAGAAAACGTTGATGACTGTTATAGAAAGGGAAACGGAACAGGTTAAATACCCCAGTTTACAAAGAGAATATAAAAAGAGCCACTAAAGAACTGTAAGGGAATCATTCAAGCGTGCATTTGGAAAGACTCCACACATTCAATGATCCCTTTTCTCACTGCTGGCAAAAGGAAGGAACTTCCTGCTCTGTCTCAAGGCAGCTCAGTGCATCTGTTGTGATTTTCCCCAACTTGCTGACTGACTGGCAAACACGTGAATGAAGCCAGTTAAGAAAGACCCCAGCAGTTAGACTGGACATGAAGGGTAGATGATGTGTGCTGTCTACACAGTTGCTTTTCTTTCCACAGCTGAGGAGCCAAATATTGGTGATGAAGGAATTTCTGCAACGAAATCACATCCTTCCCCTCAATTTCCTCTCTCCTCTTCAAACTCAACACAAGGGGCAGCTCTCAAGCTTTGCAAAAATGACATTTTCATTCTGTGATGACTCGTGCCTCTTTTGCACATGTGGCAGGCAGCAGTCCCGAGCCCTTGCTGGCTGCTGGCCTGTGGAGATGCTCCAGCCAGGCCTGGTGGAAGGGAGCAGGATGCCTGGGACTCCACGCACCTCATCACTGTGGCTAACAAGGAGAAACTGAGGAAAATGGGGGAGGAAAGAATTAGAAATCTGAAGAGAGTAACAGGCCAGGTAAAATTTAAACCGAGAAGAAGAAGATCAGGGCAAAACCGCCACCAAATAGAGCTGTTGTAGCTGTTCTACAAACAAGATGTTGATCTGGACGCAATCCTCTGTTGTAATGAAATCTAGACAAACCTTGTATTTCAGAAAATTAAGACTAGCCAGTTTATGTCTACATCATATAAATTAGCTATCCCCTCTATAAAGTATCTGTTTGAGAAATACAGAAGTGAGATGAATGGCCCTGGATCAGATGTCATGTATTGATTATTTATGAAGCGAGGCAGAAATGTCTTTAAATGTACTTTCAGGGGTATTTTAATAATGAAACCGAACTCTAGTTCAGAATGTCCTTCAGGCCAGTTTTATGCATACTTTCAATTATTTTCAGCCAACATCCTCACCAAAATTAAATGCTGTCTTCCTACAACACCCAAATTATAGCTTATTTTTCCTCTGCAGCCTCTCTTCTGGTCCCAAACCCCACTTTGGATGGCAATGGGAGAACAGGATCACAAAATTTATACTGCTTGTATCTATTTTTTCTTATAAGGCTACATATAACTGTAATAATACTCAGTTTTAGTTCACCATGTAGTCACATAAAAGCTTTTCCAGCAAGAGGGCTGGACCACAGCATTCATCTGCAGGAAAAAAATGCATAAAATTTACAGCATTAACTGATTAGTGCAGTCCAACAAAAAAATAAAATAACTGTGAATTAATTCTGCTTATGAACATGTTTAAATACAATATATTTAGAATACGTTTCTTTTTCAAATGTACACTTTATTTGGTTGCTGATTTCATGCCTTTTTAAGTAATTGCAGAATAAAAGCACTTTGCCTCATGAACTACGCTTTGACTTAATTTGAAAGAATTTCACTATTTAATGTGCAGAAATTCACTGCAGCCTACTAACAAACAGACAGACCTCTTTCACAGTCAGTGCAGGCTTATTTCTTTACCTGTATTTATTATTTGCATACGTGCATTATACATGCAGTAAGTGCCTGCTTTGATAGACATTCTTGACTGATCAGAGTAATTTTAAAAAATTGCAAAAGCCTATCTGCTAACTTCTACTTTAACTAGGCTAAATATAATGACTAAGCCCAGGCTTGAATACAGAATTCATATTACAATTTAAACATTCAACAGTAAACAAAATATGTTACTCAAAAGTGGCTTTCTGCATATACAGCCTACCACCTCACAACTTGAGGGAAAGTAGGAGTGATTTAGGGGCCATTTAATATGTGACAGATTTTTTTCTTTTAAGTTCTAGAATGACACTGAAATACACTTTTCTCCTATTCCTCTGAATTTGACTCTGAGATGCAATAATTTAAACACGTGCTACTAGATCAATCTATTAAATTTGCTTTGTAGTGAAGCTGACCCACAGAATTTTCACAGTATCACAGTATCACAGTATGTTTGGGATTTGAAGGGACCTCAAAAGATCATGTAGTCCAATTCCCCTGCTGGAGCAGGAACGCCTAGGTGACGTCGCACAGGAACATGTCCAGGCGGGTTTTGAATGTCTCCAGAGAAGGGGACTCCACAACTTCCCTGGGCAGCCTGTTCCAGTGCTCTGTCACCCTTACTGAGAAGAAGTTTCTTCTCAAATTTAAGTGGAACCTCTTGTGTTCCAGCTTGATCCCATTACCCCTTGTCCTATCATTGTTTGCCACCGAGAAGAGCCTGGCTCCATCCTCGTGGCACTCACCCTTTATACATTTATAAACATTAATAAGGTCCCCCCTTAGTCTCCTCTTCTCCAAACTAAAGAGACCCAGCTCCCTCAGCCTTTCTTCATAAGGGAGGTGCTCCACGCCCTTAATCATCTTCGTTGCCCTACGCTGGACCCTCTCCAGCAGTTCCCTGTCCTTCTTGAACTGAGGGGCCCAGAACTGGACACAATATTCCAGATGTGGTCTCACCAGGGTGGAGTAGAGGGGAAGGAGGACCTCTCTCGATCTACTAACCACCCCCCTTGTAATACACCCCAGGATGCCATTGGCCTTCCTGGCCACAAGGGCACAGTGCTGGCTCATGGTCATCCTGTTGTCCACCAGGACCCCCAGGTCCCTTTCCTTCTAATTGGGCTGAAACAAGATCTCAAAGCAGCTGACTGGAAGCAAGACAGTGTCAGTGTGGGCCTGTGCATCATCTGCTGGCCATGGCCTTGCTTTTAGCAAGGTTGTTAAATCTCTGAGCTGCCGGTCAGTGAGTGAAAGCAATTTAAATCTTTTCCATCCCTCACAGCAGACTCGAGGAGAATCTGGTGTGAAAGTTTCTGTTGGTCAACCCAGGGGGAAGACACCAAGGAAGCATGTGTTGGGACTCAGAAGTGAACAGAAGATGAGAAAAAGATCAGAAATACCTGCAGAATGTTCAGTGAAGATTTGTGAGATTTTATTCCCTCTGCCTCTTTCCAAAATGAAATAACTTTCTATAAACAGAGTTTCTCAGACAATGCACCATGAACCACAAGTATTAGGAACACCTACAGACAGCATCAAACAAGAATTTGGCATTGGAAGACACCTGAGATACAGCTCAACATAAACTATCATACAATAAAAGTGAACCTACAGTCATACAAACAGGTCTACTTGATCTGAAAAACTCAGACAAAGCAAATATGTGAAGAAAACTTTTGCAAAGGATGAGCAAGGCACAAGTGTTAATCCTATCCATTACAAGTGTATTTCATGCAACAGAGATGTGACAATGGAGGTGGCTAATTTACTATAATTATTCTAATTATATTTTCTACTTTATTATCCTCTCAATTTTATTACAATAATCCAAAATCAGTACATGTTGCAGTCTGACTAGAGACAGCTGATAATTAAAGGGCTATGAGATTGCCCAAGAAGTGGAGAAACAGGCTGAACTTCAACAGAGCTCTGAGACACCACTGACCACCACACCAGCAGCCCCTTTGACAGGGCAGAGAGACTGATGCATTGTAGCAGAGATGGTCACTGCTATAATACAGTCCTTAGTACCCATCATTTGACATTTCACAGCTAATTAGAGAAGCCTTACTCTCCACACATGAAATTTCTTTGGTGTTATTCAACTCACTGCTAAATTTGATAGTGTTATGCAAGAACACATTTGTCCCCCACCTCTGCAAAAAGGTTTCTCTCCTCTGCATACTTGATGCTGATTTCACGCAGGGCCCAGCATTCGCTAAAGCTGTTTCTGTCCTTAATATAGTTAAAGCAGCACAGCAGCTACTCAGTGGTTGATGAAAGAAATCATTTGAGGGTCTTCCATGGTTTCTTTTCCTTTTTCTCCCTTTTGCTGTACTGAAGACCTCATACTTTACATAAAATGTGAAGAGCCTGAGTCAAAGGAATATTCAATGTACTGAAAATGCAAATAAAAATAACTTAAAGCCTCTTTTTTTAAGCAATAATCTACTGCAATAATGAGAAGTAAAAAATTACATTTTTAAGGTTTAGAATTCTGCAATAAGCAACAAAAGTGTACAAGAACATTTTTGACACTCTTGGAAAGAGTATTTGTGACCAGACTGCTTACTTACATTTATATTCTTTGAACAAGATAAATTTGGGGTCTTCAACCTTGAGTAGCTGCTTAATTTACTAGTTAAATTCAAACAGTATGTTCCGAAATGCCTCAAGATGTTATAAAACATTATCTGCTATTTCCATTCAAAGTTCTTCCACTGAAAAAAGAGCATCAGCAGATTTCAGTAACTCGATAAAACCTCCTTCCCCTTTTATCTCCACCTAAGCTTTCAGTTTGTTACAAAATGTGTTAAACAAGTTAAAGAAAGAAAAAACGTCAGGATATTCAAAGCAGATAATTTGGAGCAAGAGAAACAAATTTAATTCCTTACTATAAATCCAAAGAAATGGTGTCCAATCTATGTCTCCCATATGTCTCATACATGCTTATATATTTCTTAGCCCTGAATTGGAAAAGAGATCTGTATATGGACTTCTCCCCAGCTGCACTAATGCCACATAAATCCGTGTGTGCACTTTGTCACTTGGTTTCATTTACGTCTACTTAAAATATTCAGAACAAAGCTACTAATTTCAACAGGGAAAAATGTTATTTGTGGGTTTTGACATGGAGGTTCTTGAGTTAGCTGTGGTTTCTAGAAATTTCTGAAAATAAATGAGTTTATCAATGAAAATCAAAGCTTTTGAAAAGAATTGGCATAGTATTTTTATAATGCGTAGAGCTTGATGCTATGATTATACGGATAAACAGAATCTGAACAGACAGTATCACACAAATACTGCCACTGAATACTCTGTATGAGCACCTAAATGAACCATCTCATAAAATAACCACATTTTCTGCAACATTTCAAACAGATTTAGGACTTGAAATTATTTTGTTTTGTATACATGCATAAGAAAATTGACAAAATCAGTAAGGTATTACTTTTTTATCACTTTTCGAAAAGCAAAGTGTCTCTGTGTTCACAATTAATAAAGTTTCTACTATTAAAACATACGATGAATTTTAGCTTCATACACGCACTTGAGAGTAACATATAGTTATGGCATATTTAGTAGCTGTTCATTTCTGGAATTCCAGGCTCTCAGAAAGGAGTTTGCTTTAGCAGGCATGGTTTATTACAGGTAGCATTTTTTTTCTGGCGAAAGATCACTGTGGTGAGAGAATCCATGGGAAGTCATGTACAAGGACAGATATTCACAGTGCCTAGAATGAATGATCATAGCTTCAAGAACTCAGTGATGAATAAAACACAGGAAAAGGTATTAAAAATTTGATTACATGAAAGATACATGCAGGATGGTATTGGTATTAAATGTTCTAGCTGTTGAATTATGCTTGTCATTATTCCTGTCTAAGTGTGCAACAGGCCTGCAGTAATGGCAGAGATCTTATAGTTCGTGAATACAGGAAAACTGCTGCAATACACACTGAAGTTTAAAGAGAAAATTCAGGTTTACTTCTGACTGTGGAACACAACTATCTGCCAAATTGTACTCGGCAAAATTTCTAGCCTGGATTTGCCAGCGATATTCAGGAAGAAGTACTGAAACATGTCATTTCTGAGACAAAAATAGGATCTTCACATTTCATGATAGAGTGAAGCAGATAAAGCAGATACATTGCTTTATGCCCTCTTATGTCTTGCTCCTTTCCTAGGATTAAGTAATAACAGTGTAGACATGTCCCTGTTCGCATCAGACAGCTTCTGCAGGAAAGTCCTGAAGAGTAATCAAATTCACTTGTGACCGATGAACAACCAACAGTATGTGCTGTATCAAAAACTAGGATCAGTGGTAAACGGAAGATACTTCCCCCGACAAGAGAAGATAGAGGATTTCTCAGCTGAAAAGGGTTCATTTAATTTTTCAGCCATGTGGTATGGAGCACTTAGTCTCCATTCACATCCCCACACCGCAGCACACTGCCGGAGGCCGCACCACGCTCACTGTGGATACCTGGCCTGGCTTAGCAATAACTCTGCCAAAACTAATGAACTGAGCAGCTGCAGATGGAAACTTCTTAAACCAGTGCTTTGGAGCTGAAGCCACTGCCATGAAAGTACATTGCCAGAGAGACACAGCATAATCAAAGAGTGAGAGACTGTTGAGTCTGAACAATGAAAGGTAAAATCTGAGTCTTTCAAACCTGCTCAAGAATGTCAACAAGCAACTCCCTCTATCTCCTCCTTCCCACCAGATTTGTCTTCAAGCTGAATCACAGAACAAGTCTGTATGAAGCAATCCAAAATTATTTTGCTCTGTTTAACCCTCCATGACCTCCCCTCATCCTCAGGCCCTGCACCTCAATCATGGGCTTTCAAAATAAACTCCTGCTTTGAGAGTTTTCCTTGGAGACTTTACCCAGCCTAATGCCAAGATGAGTTCTTGCTCTGGAAGGCAAGCAGCAAGGATACAGTTACATGCTGGGTGATTTAATCTGATGGTTTTATGCGGAGAAGAGTTTAAAAGTAGGAGTAAGGAATCTTTTCCTTTCAGAGGAAAAAGTAAGGGTTTCAGCTGCATTTGAGTTCACACATACATAGCACATCTACACCAGCACAGCTCCACAGCTTTATCCTCATGGGAGGGAAGCACCCTTCTCCTTTGTCACAAGCTGCTGGAGTTCTCTGTGTCCCCAGGTCACTGCCAGCAGAGCTGGGACAGGACTGGAAGGGGATCTTATCAATATTTATAAATATCTCAAGGGTGGATGTCAAGAGGATGGGACCAGACTCCTTTCAGCCGTGCGAAGTGACAGGATGAGGCAATGGGCACAGATGGAAGCACAGGAGGTTTCATTTGAATATGAGGAAAAAATTCTTTACTTTGAGGGTAATGGAGCACTGGAACAGGCTGCCCAGAGAGGTTGTGGAGTCTCCTTGTCTGCAGTCATTCAAGACCCACCTGGACACATTCCTGTGCAATCTATTCTAGGTGAACCTGCTTTAGCATCTTTGGATCTCCAGAGGTCCCTTCCAACCATAACCATTTTCTGATTCTGTGAAACCCTCCTCTGTCAGGGAGGAACCTCATGTCACGTCCCCATTTCTGCAGCAGGCAGCTCGAGCACCCAGAGAGGCTGGAATGGGACGCAGGTCCATGCTCAATCCCCACCAGATCAGCTTCACTGAGCACATCGGGGCTGCTATGAAAGCAGAAAATAAGGAGCAATACAGCAGGCCTCCTCCATGGTGGCTCTGTGTTACATCTCAACTGGATTAAACTACCAGGAAACACCAGGGAGAAGGCAAGGAAATTTCTACTTTGTGGGTGACTCACTCGCCTTGCTGCAAAAGGGCAATAAAGAGTCAAAATAATGAAAGAGCTGGGATAAATGTAGTAAGTTCCCTTACAGCTCCTCTGGGAAAGACACTTTCAGCTGCAATTTGACTGCTACTAAGAGTCAGAATACATCTGCCTTTCCAATTACTGCCGTTTATTACTGCTGGTTATTAAAAGCAATGTGCAGAGCTGATTCGCAAGATGGCAGGTACTCAGCGTTTCCTCTCGTTTTTATTTCAGTCAGGAAATGTTTCTTTCATGACAGCCAGAGGAGATCTGGAGTTATAGTAACCCCAAGTGCTTTGTATTCGTCTACTTTACCACAAGTGAAATATGAGAATCCAACCATTTTGTAAAACCCAATTTTCCAATAATTGGCAGAATGGATGGAGTCAAAAAGCAGCAGGCACATCTCTTCTCTCACTTCAACATTCTGACATCTCCAGTCAAAATAATCAAAGCAGCTGCAGCTTGATCCTTCATCTTCCCTTTCAAGACATTTTTCCCTTTGCTTTTCCTCCTATCACTGAAAAAGGATGGCTTGCAGATCAATAACATGAGTATATTTGCACAATAAAGACCCAAACCATGGGGTGTATCCTTGTTTTCCATACCTGTCAAATGCAGATCTGTTCAAAATAGTGAAAATAGGGCACCAGTTTTCAAACTGAATTTTGGATTCTAGATATAATAAACAACAAATCCCACTGAAAATAGGTATCTACCTGAAAAAATTCCCAAAATGAGAGCAAAGGATGTTCTTGTTGATATGTATTTTAGCCATATATTTATCTTAAATATTTTATTTTACCATCAACGTACTATTATACCTTTCCAAGAACAAAAAAGTACACATTTTAAACTCATAAGCCAAAGCAGGTTAAGCTGTTAGCACAGAAAGATCATTTTATAAGAGTCACAAAGCTGGAAAAATTTTATTTCACCAAGCATTCCAACAAGCAAGAAGCGAGTCTCACTTCTAAGAACAATCAAATGAGAATGTCACGTTTTAATGGCACTTATTGAAGGCTATGAAAAGAATAAAGAAAAAGTAATATAACAATTACAGTATGCTAAAAATACCCAAATATGGACAGGGAGGAGACTAATCAAAGTAAATATGAAGAAAGCAAAGAAAAAGAAAACGGGAGAAACCCTTGGATTCCCTCAAGCAGTATTAATCTGAATTGTTTGCACAGCTGTATCGCTTGACATTGTATCACTTTTTAAAACTTAGGTACCACCTGCATGTGTCTTTCTATCAATAAACTAGGATTTCAGTAACAAATCATGATGAAACTATCATTTTCTTGATCTACTTAGCAAGGAAGAGAAGGGGTTTTTAAGAAAAATAGCTGCAAGAAGTAATATTTCAATGAGTACTGTCTCAGATAAAGCTAGAGAATGCCACCTGAAACTTACATGTTATGATTTCATATCAGATCTAATAAAAAGTATTTGATTTCTTCCTTACTTGCTACTAGAGCTGAACTTTGTCTATCAAGTAAAAATAAAACTAGGTAGTTGTAAAAGTTGTATGACTAAAACCCACTTATGACACTTATATGACAAAAATGGAGGGAGAAGGGTAAATGGCTATCTTTCATAAAAGATGTCTGTTTAATTTTTGATATTTTGTGGCAGCCAAAAATACACCTCAGCATATATATATTTTTACCTCAGGATTGATTTTAAATGTATAAAAATAGAGGGTTTATGCATCAAATATTCTGTATCATATTGAATTTGGGAATACAACCCAAGTAAATATGAAAAGTTAGAGAAAAATGCCAATGCGGGATTGGCGGTTAAATGTACAGAGGAGATGTTGAGAGGTTTCTGTAGCTCCACAGGTGAATGTTGGGAAAGTTCACGCTATGCTTTCTCCTCTAGGATGGGCATTGGCTTCAAACAGAATATATATGAAAAGATGGCAGGAACACAACCAGAAGAGCATCAGTGGGGATGTCTCTGAATCTTCATTTTTAATTAATTTCTGTCATACTATGAATTATGCAGAATCCAGACACTCTTCATAGTTTAAGCTGAGTTTGCACTTAAAATGTTCCTAACCTGAAAACACAGAGTATTGTCCTCCCAGGTATCACTGGTTTACTTTGCGCTCCGACTGAGTTGTTGGGTTTTTTTTTAAGTTTTATATAACCAACAACTAGTTTATGTAACTAATATTAAATTTTCCACAGCAAATGCTTTTGAATTGGCATCTAACATCAGTCTAATGTTGCACCAAAGCACTCTACTGCTACCTTTAGTTAGAACTCACTGGCATCTTGTGTGTAATGTCATACTTCATGTTGCAATTATGAAAAAAAAAAAAAAAACAACTAATTTTGAAGCTTCCTTCCATTTTTTTCTGATTAAGTATAAAACCAAAACTACAGATACTTGATTTATTCTTTTTTCTTCCCATTTTTTTTGGAAGGGTGGGTTATTGAGGAGGGAGGGGATTCAGATCTTTACTAAGGACTTAAGAATTGTGTCTGGGGGTTTGTTTTCATTGCAGATGACAAGTACCTCTCTTCATAATAACACGCATCAGTCAGGTGTCTGATCTAATAGAAATCAGGTTAGTTCCTGAACTGGTTGGAAAAACAGCCACTTCAGTACACCAGCAGAAAGCACAATGCTTTTATTGTCCAAACTAGTCTTTCTCCAAGCCACTGCACCGCATCCCATGGGTCTGAGTTAATTGAGCACATCTGCACGGTGCGCTGCTGGTGGCTGCCCTGAAGTCCTCACTCCACCTCACTCCTGCTTCCCCAAAGCCCATGGCAATCCCACCAGCACTGACCACAGGATAACTTTGTTCTCTGATAAAACACTTCTGTCTTCCCACAAGTTAATCCTTTGGTACAACAGTTCTCCCTGAGTACAAAATAAACACTTTACAATGGGAAGTTACCAGCTATAGAATATATATGGCCAGTTCAAGTCACCAGTGATAGTTAATCTAATACATGCAGACATACGTATAAATGTATATCCATATACATACATGAATATGTATATGGATGTATATAATGCATACACATAGGTATAAGCACACACAGATACAAACACAGGTCCAGATCCACAGACATTTAACATCCTATATTTTACTGAACGCAAAAATAACTAAGAGAACTAATACTTGTATAAACCTGTATCGGTAATGCCTACCTTGAAAACATTTTACAAATACATTTTTTATTTTAGAAAAATAAAAGATTTTTTTTAAAGATAAATTCACCCCCCAAAAGTCCAACCAGATTCTACATCAAGTTGGAATTGAAATGGGAAATATACATCAATCGTTTAGAGTGGAAAAGATAAAATTGTGTAAATTATCTCCTAAATAGATATTACAGATGAAAAAACCTCAGCATTTACCTTAAGGTAAATTTACAAATATTACAAATATTTTAGCTACCTTTAACAATGGCCTATGCTCTGAAACCCTCTTTTCCCCTCTCTTTTTGAATTGGTATTCCCTTTTAAGTAAAAAGACATATGCTAACTGCTTAAATAAACACAGCACTCGGAGAGCTGGACCAGCTGCTGAGAAAGGTGGAGTTCTGCACTACAGCATACTGTCTGGGACATTGGCAAAAGTAAATGAGACCCTATAAAACCCAAGAAAGTTAAGAAATCAGGCCATATATACTTTGCTAAGAGTGACCAGCAGCATCTACCTATATCTAACATCAGTGGAAGTGCTGAGCAGCCTGCAAAGGCACACCTTAATTCCTCCTTTCCCAGGCTCCATCAACCACACTCCCTGTCGGTCACTGAGACCATTCCCAAAGCTGCTTCTCATCCTCTTGTATGGTTCCCAATACTCTCCATAGCCCCTGCTGACCCACACACGAGCTCCCGGCCTGACACCCAGAACACAGGTCACCCCTGCCCTGAGGACACTCACCCTGCAGAGGGGGGCAGCAGCCGCACGCAGGAGGTCGCATGTGGCTGTCACCACGTATAACTGGCCAGCAACAGGCACACCACGGTTTGGGGCTGTAGCCTCTGCAGTGCCAGCCCTGCAGCAGAGACTGGCAGGTGACAGGTCGTGTCTGCCACACAGACCCGAGGGAGGAGGAGTAGGAGGAAAACCGCTGGACAAGGATTTAAGATGTAGGTGTGTGTTCATATCTGGTTTACGACGCTTACTTTGGCAGTTAAAATGTTCCTTCAACACTTCTTTTAATAAAGAATAGGTTTAGTTTTACAAACAGAATGTAATGTTTGTATTACTGCCCTTTATACAGGAATTTTGACATACAGATGAAGTCAGAGCAAAGACATCTTGTCAAGAAAGGGAGCAGGTGCATGTGGAAGCTGCAGGTGAGAGCAGGTGGAAGAGCTATGCATGGCCTTGGGACTTATTCTCAGTATTATCTCACTATTCCTCAAAGACAATTTATCTCCTTCTGCTGATTATTTAAAGAATGTCAGGATACTAAAAGAACTATCTACAGTTATGTATCTGAATTTAGGCTGTGTTAATTTCCTTCCACTCTTCTTTCTCCACTCATACTCAAGAAGCAGAACAGGAAAGGATACTTATGAAGCAGATTTGACCACTCTGGAATCACAGCACGAATGAGAGATGGCAGACGTTTTTTAATTAGAGAGGGTACTACTTCTGGAGCATTTGATTCCAGTTTGCATGAGACCCCACTGGAAGAAACAATTCCAAACCTCAAACACTGCAGCTCAACAGTGAGAACGGATCAACTGTTCAGGGAAATAACCAACATAATGACAGGCACTAGAGCAGAACAAGCGTATATATTAAATAGATCATGAACATAAACAAGAAAAAACTACAGATCAGTTTAAAGGGAGCTGCTTTACATCCCAATGTTACAGTCCTAATAAAAAGCAGCAGAAATAAATGAAGAAAATTTTATAAAGGGTAACTGTAACCTGATACGAACATATCCAGCAATGCAGAACTTTCCTCCAGCTAAACAACAACCAGATTTGCAACTGTACTTTTGGATCAACAAGTTATTTATTTCCAGCTAGAACACTGTGCCAACTCCTATGTAATCCCAGCAACTCTGACACGCAACATTAGCTGTCTAAATGATAACATGCAACGCGAATATTCCAAAACAAAAGGGCAAATGAGAAGAAATCAATGAAAAAATATTACCATACACAACAGCCAGCACAAGGTACTACCTTAGCCTATGTTACTATGGCTTTGGGTACTGTTCAGCACCATGACATTCTCAAAATTGAGACAAAATAGAAAGAATCTCCGTGATGGAACAAGGTGACATAATATAACACACACCAACAAGATGGGCACTTCTGGTCTGTCAAAAAGGTACTGCAGCTTCAGCAGACATACCTTAACTAGCCTTGCAGCTGCCTGCTAGCAGCGTGGGGTCATTCAGAGGCTGTGAAACCTGTCTGAGAGTGAATAAATACTTAAATAACTAGTCTTGGCACACTGCACTGGATAATTACATTCGACAATCTTTTTTGTGCCTTCAGCCTTGCAGAGATACGTAGGCATTATCCCAGTCTGATACACGTTCCAAAGCTGTGGTCCCCAGCACATGCATGGGGGCACAGTATTACACTTAAGATACTGCACTATTACTCAAGAGTCACAAGCCATCACCACCACTACAGCACACATCAAAAAGTAAAACACAACAGCTTGTATTAATGCCTAGGAGCCAGCAAGGGATGTCTGGTACCAACATGTCAGTGGTGCACTGTCCTAACAGAAAAATTATTTAAATGGTGTTTTAAACTAGGACTATGGATATTTCAAGTTTCAACAAACTCCTAAAAGGATGCTGGCAGTAGAACATTAGGTGGACTGCAAACAAAGTAGAGCTGAGTGGAACTGAAATTTCCTATTCTAGACACAATTACTGACTTCTGGAAGGCCACACTCCGACTTTGACAGCCACTTAAGATGTCTCAGGACCAAAGGACGCTGAGAACAATCTTTAAGAGAGAACGAAGAGCATAGGGCTCTTAGTGCCAGGTGAGGAACAGAACCTGGATGATTAACTGTCACCTTAAGTAACCAACGTACTAGAAATAACTGAAAAATTATTTCATTTTGCAAAATGCTGAAAATATTCTATATATGTCATTTGAAAATTGTCTGTACATAAGGAGCTCTAAGCCATGGGAAAAAAAAAAAAAGAGGTGAAATCTAAAAGTCTGTAGAGAAGAGACTGAAGAGAATAAGTTACTCTTGCAGAAAAGCTTTACAGACTACCTGACTAATTATACTCCAGCCAAATCTAGTACATAATGTATTATGTGCTTCTGGCAAAATAAATCAACAGAATATCTGAGTCGATTTTACTGGCATTGGAAAAGGCCAAAAATCATTACTGAAGCCCCCTTTTTTATGTAAAAAAATTTAGCTCATTTAGTACTGAATTTAAAGGTCTCATTAATACTTGTACCTCACAGTTTTCCTTTGATCTCATCCCTGTCACTCAGTTCAGTATTTTAAGGGATATTTAACTGAATACTCGCAAGGAACAGACAAAAAGGATATTTACTTACTATCATTTATTTTTAATCCTCACCCTTCAAAATGGAAGGTTTTTTCTATAGAAATGAAAATTTTAAAAATATTAACGCTAAAAGCAATTAAAATAATTGAGCTTTCTATTTATTTTTTTTTCTTGTGAATGCTTAAGATTCATATTTTTATGGAAATGGGAAATTCAGTACAAGCCCTCAGATATGGGCATTGTTAGCATGCCCTACTCAGCCACAACACATCCTCTTTATAACGGAGATAGCCACATGCTATGGACTATGAGGAGGCTCCAAAGGAAATCCTTAATGCTTTGAAATGGTCTATTTAAAACAAATCAAAAAAACCTCAAGCTTTCCACATTTGCATTGTTAAACTGTTCTAACCAAGAACACTTCATCTCAGCTTTCGGTTTAACAGCTTCATTTGCAGATGTCTTTCCCCCGGGATTAGCAGCTGCCCTGCCCGGTAGCCTCAGAAGGTGCCTCTTAATTTTCCATCCCGGACGACTCTGAAGGTGCACCCATGGCTCCACCTTCCTTACAGTCGGTCACGTGCCAAAGTGAGTCAGCAAAACATGCTTAACCATTTTCCAGAGAAGAGATGCTTGTAAAAATAAATAAATAATTGAACAGAAATGGACAGAATGTGTATTTCCTTCCAGGCTGTTTTTATTTTTCCCTGCTTGGATACCTATCAGATATGCATATTCTATTCTGGCTTCATGTCAAACAAGCACCTAGAATCCATAAAAATCCAGATTTAAAAATCTTAAAATCCTCCTAACAATCTGCCATTGTGTGCTTTATCGCTATGTTTTTCTCTTCAGGTTAAGGTGTTTTCCCTAGCTGTAAGGAAGGCAAATGGATGTCATTAAACTGTTTTCATTAAGTGTGTGACACAGTTCCAACAGTTTTTATCTACCCTTAATTCGCTATCATTTTCCCTCCACCGCTGCATTATTCATGTATGTCATCCTCTTCTAATTCCTGTGACAAATACAACTGTAATGACTTTATTTAGGATCAACACTTCCACTCACAATATTAAAAGACGAGAAGTTAAAGCGGCTGCAGCCCTTGTCTCTGCCCGACGGGCGGTCAGGGGCCGGCACAGCCATGGGGAGCAGGAGCAGCAGAGGGCTGGGCGCACACAGGAGCCGGGCGGCACCAGTGGAAGTCACTGCTTCATTAATTTTACTGCATTTCAGGGAGGTGAGGGGCTGAATCACCAATAGAGGCAGTCAAGCCACCCTGTCATGTTTTAGATCTACTAGGTTAGGTTCAATTTATGTCTTTTTAAAACATTTATTTCAAACATAAGCACCAAATGCATATAATATTTTACTTAATATTATTAAATATTACACTAGAGTACATATTACACTACTATACCACTACATTAAATTATTTCTATACATTACAGCCTGGCATGATTTTTAACATTTGACTCGAGGAAAAAAACCGCTAATGTAGTTCCAGCCTTAATCCATTTTAAATCACAAGTGATTTAAATAATTCATTTTGTGTTTTCTGTATGACTGGAATTACCTATTGTTATAGCAGGTTGATTTTGGCAGTGTCTTTGCTACTTCAACTGTTCGCAAGTTGTCTTACAGTCTCAGACGGTGTCAGACCTAGAGACTATATCTTATGCCAGCTGGAGTGAGAACATTGCTTTGATGTATAGAAATACAGTTTTAAAAACTCAGGGTCTGGAAGCAGTTTCGCTACAAACTACAATGGCAGCTGTGCTAGAGGTCATGAATATTACATAAGGACTGTCCGTGCACTCAAGCCAGCATCAGTAAGCCAAATTCCCATAGCAACACTCTCATAGATTTACTCATCGCCAAGAGATGCATCAGTTCAGGAGCAAGTGCTGTACTGCTACCCTGATTAGTCTGCAAGATATTATTACTTCAACTCTTCTAAAGATTGTGCATTTTCTGATAAAATTCAGCACTTCACCTGAACTTCAGGGCAGCCTTTATCATCTTTCCTAAGAGCAAAGAAATCTCACACTTTGCAAAAAGCAACCTTGATAAAACTGAAACTCCTGATTATGATCAGTAACATCTCTAAGATACAAGGTGGAAGGGAAGCAGCGGGCTGCTTCTGTGGCTTCTCTGCTGTACTGGTCCCAGGACAGCAAGACCCAACTTCAAAGAGATGTCCAGCATCTTGTACGGTTGGCAAGTTCCAGCATCTTATCAAGAAGCTGCTTCAGGAGCTCTTATTAAATATTGGTAAACAATTACATTTTCCCTGTTGAAGGTTTTTGGCTCAATGAAGGTGTCTGCTTCTGTTTGTGCATTATGGTCCTGTATTATTTATAGAGCTGGTCCTTGCCATACGATCAGGTGCATAGCTCAATGATCTGGACTCCTGAATTTCTGAAGAACCCTTGTAAAACAGGTGGTGTAATGGGCATAGGCAAAGCTGGCAGCAGAAAAGGAAACAGAATGGGGAACGGGAGATAAGGAAATAAAAAAGGCAAAATGGAGGAGGGGAGTCAGAGAGAAAGTGAGAGAGAAATGTAGATCTGAGGAGGGATCTCAACAGTGTATTTACAATTTAAATATAATATATGAAAATGGTAAACATCTTGGAAAACAGTAATACAGAGATCTGGCAGATAGGATACAAGAAAGAAAAACTGGAACAAAGTGATAAAGGAATGATCCCAAATAAGAGAAGGATGATTTTTACAATTGTGTTTAAAGATACAGCACAGATGAAAGAAAACCAAGGCCATACCCCTTCACTCCTAAAACCCTCACAGTCCTAAATGTGTCTCAGGGAAAATATATAAACACAGAACAAGAACCTAAAGCTCATTTAGTATTTCCTTACTGAATTGTCACTATCTGTTAGGAGTATGGAGAAAGAAGGAGAAACCTTAACAAGTCCTAGAGCATATTACTCACAGGGTCATTTTACACAGAAACTGTAAGCCAGTGAAATCTTTAGGCAAAAAAGACCTCTGTAACAGCTTCTCCCTATTTATATATGACTTGTAGGGACTGATCCTTCATTGATGGCAGATAAATAGGAAGTTTGAGTGCCATAGCAATCCACAGGCAAACTTTCACAAATATCTTCAGTAAGAACTCAAATCTTTGACCCTATACATTGCATATAAACAGGTATATTCAATGCAAGAAAAACTGCACACATTTAAGTAAGATTATTCTGAAATACGCAAGCCAATCAAACACTTTTTATGGAATACTGATTCTCAGTGATTTTTCCTGGAAACTGTATTTTCTACTGTTGTCAGGAAAATCTTTATAAGAGGTCTTAAGCTCTATGTTAACACATTAAAAACAGTTGTATCAGTAACGGATGAGATGACCGTCCTTTAAGCTGAACATTTTATGAGTCCGTGACATGAAGTGACACCTTACCTTTGCTTTTTCCAGCTGTGCCTGGGCCTGTCGCTCTGCCTCTCTCCGCACTGCTTCCCTGTCTTCTTCCAGAGATACATCTGAATCAGATGGACGGCTGGTGTAGGAGTCCGCCGAACCCTGCACAAGAAAAGGAAAAATAATGTCACAAGTCGTTTTGGTGTTCAAAAAAACCCAAAACAAAACAGTGGAAGTGGTTATACACCTTGCCTTTTCTCTTACTTCTGGATCCCCAAAAAGAGAACAACTGCCCGAAAGGGAAAGTCACTTGGAGAAATGGAGTCTAGGTAAATGTTTTCTCGTGGAGCCATTCCAAGAGTGCAGGTGTCTTTCCCAGTGCTTTATTTCCTGCACTATCCCCATGCTCTTATTTGTGTGCTTTTCAGCAAGCAGAGCCAGTTGCTCTGTAGTTACAGCAGTGGTGCAGTGCAGGGCTGAAGGACACACAGCAGCTTCAAGGAAAAATGAAAACTCTAAACAGTGACACAGTATTAGCAAGGAAACAGACTTTTTATAATCAAAATGCAAATTCTGTATCAATAATTACCATTACACAACATCACTGCTAACAGCTTTAATCTCTGCTATCCATTTTCACTTTAGGGCAACCTGACACACTTTCCCCATCAGAACTGCAAATGGCTCATATCCATCTCTGCCCCTCAGCAAAACATGCAAGTGACCACAAATCAACTTCCAACTAATAAAATCCGTCTGGACTCAACACATGTCCCCGTATCACCACAATGGAAGCAGCCACAATGCCAAAACAGCTCTATAAATAATGACAGCTCTGCTTTCCCTCTGCATCTCCTTGCATACAAAACAGAGTTCTGCTAATTCAATCAGAATGAAAACAACTGTCCTCTCCTCACCGTCTTTTTTTCCCCTCCCTCTCTGCAATATATATATGCCGATAACAAAAACGTAGGGCTTACACAGATATCAGAATTCTTCAGACGTCCTCCTTTGGCTCTTTTCAGAAGCCTGATCCAGGTGGCCTTCATTAGCCAGACAGCTCAGTTATTGTCCGCAGCTGCAGCGCCCGGCACTGATCTCATAAAACATGTGCACAGTGAGCACCGCAGAATCACAGCTCCTTTGCTATCCATGCTCTGCTCTGAGAGCCTTCCTTCTCTTCCCTCTGCCTTTCAAGCTTGCAACCTCACTGTTTCCGAGTAGTCTACTGTGATTAAATTCTCAAATTTTCTCATGCCATTAAAAAAAAAAAAAAATCCAGAAAAATCCCCCAAAAATCCACACCATCTCCAAAAATCCCAACTTGAATGATAAAAAGGCAAAATAAGTCAGGTTTCAGATAAATGTTGTGAGAGATGCTTCAATTGATCTTAAACTGAGATCAATCACAGAAAAATACCTAGTGCTTTTTTCTTTCTGTTTTGGGGGGCGGATTTGGCTGTTAAAAATAGTGCTTATAAGAGAACCTTTTAAAATCCTGTGCAAAATGTATTCAGTGACATTTGCAAGTGCAAAGTTCATTTCATCTCTTCCTAGATTGGCTGGGGGTGGGGTAACAGGCTGTTCTTATCACTGGGCATGCTCCATATGTGCAGCCTTTTACGCAGATGCTCGCATCACACTGGGTTGTTAGCCTATGCCAAATTGCCATTTTACGACTCAAGGGTAAACAGCTGGAAAACGCAAGTTCCCTGTGAAACTGGAAGAGCTGGTACAGCATCTCGTTCCTGACATGTGTGTCTGCTACGATCCATGTCTGCCTCGGACGCTTGGATCTGTCACGCAGCGCTTCCCTCCGCTGCAAAGCGCCGAGCTCCACTCCCAGCTCTCTTACAGAAAAAACGTAAATCCAAAAATATGCCTGTTGAGCAGGAGTTTAACCCCCTAGTTACTGCTTATATTTTTCTGACGTTAGCAGAGGAAAGAAGCAAAGAATAACTGCACCAAACCACTTAACTCATAAATATTAGATCCTAATGTGGCAAAAGCCAAACAAAACATTGAGTTTCTATAGTCTCCTTTTCAGAGTCACCCCCTATCCTTTCATAAACTGACATGAAAATAACATGATAAGGCATGGTTATCTACAGCATTAATGATTCACTGACAGACATGTAACAGCCTAGGTGAAAAAGACCACTGTAGCTGATTGCAACACCTGCCTTTGATTTAAGCTCACAGTGACAAGAAAAATAGAGAATAGAGATTACAGCTGGGAACAGTGGTCACGCATATGTCATAGTACATCAGTATGTCCCAGGAACGACTGAATCCTGCCACGGTTTGAGTCCATGTAACAACTAAATTGGCCCATCACAAGTGATGCGGCAGCCAACATTTAACCACTATTAGAGCAAACAATAGTTGTCACTAAACTGACACTTTAGAATAAAGGTAAATTTTAACTTTCAAAATGTTGTTTCGTTTTCTTTCCTGAAGCCCATATGAATTATAACATAGAGTTTCATAACCTGTCTTTGAACTGACATAAAGAACTTTACTCTCCAAGAGATATTTTGCTTATATGGATCTAAATGATATGTTATAGTGATTTTCTAAAACTAAACTGCCTATTGAGCTAAAGCAAAAGGAGCAGAAAATAAAATACAATCAAACTCTTCTTGAATTTTTAAAAATCATGCCCATTAGGAGAATACTCAGAGGCCTTTCAAATTTGTCTATTCTTTAAAATTTCCCTTTGCCACAACTTCTGACCCATCTCTCCAACAGAAACAGTGGCAAAAGATGAGCAGCAACAAACAGACAGAAGTTGAGTATAGAGTTTAAATCCTATTCTGTTTGACACAACATCCTGTGGTTGAAACCACTGATGTTATCACAGCACTAAGGAAAGCTAAGACAGTGATGGACTGACTGCCCCCTCGCCCCGCTCCAAACCCCAGCCCCCAGGACACTCTGGGGTCCCCCTGACACTCAACCCCCTTCAGAAAAGGGACGTTTAAACCGTTCCCCACCAGCGCTGCAGTTCCTTGGTGCAACTTCGCCATCACACTGGGCACAGTGTCATAAACCAACCCCAACGCAACAAGACCTTTAAATCAGAAGAAAACAAACAAATCAGCCACCAAGCCTGACACGGCAATCACACAATGGACAGTCTGCACGTTTGCTTTCTACAGCATTTTCACAGTGAACACATCAGATTTTCCACTGACCAAGTGGCATAGCATCACTTTTACTATCATCCATTCTGCTGTCCAGGAAGAATGCTGCCTAAATGGTCCTCACCCTACAAAAAAAAAAAATCATAATGCACAGAAACATAATTCATATCTCCTGTAGGAGGGCAAGATGTCTTTTGGGTCAGGCCAGGATTGCTAAAATTGGAATTTCATCTTCCAGGCCACAGAGATCATTTCTAGTGCTGGTCATGTCTTGTGTTGGCCACAGTCCCAACACACATCCAAAAATTATAATGATTCAATTTATTTTAATTTTATTGACAAATTGCTTGAATCAAACTCAACATTACATTTATTTCCCCTGTGGGACAGACATGGTCATGTAAATTTTCTGTGGAAAGCAGAAGTTGGGAGCTTCTTCACTTCTCGAATATGAAAAAAAATCAAAGCCGACCAAGGCAATGCAGGAAAAAGGGGAAGCACACAATTACAATCAATTCATTTGATAAACTGCTGAGTATTTCCACATAAGCTAAGAATGCTTTCAACCACTTTCAGAGGGAAAAAAAATCAAACTCAGATAAAAACCATGATGAAACTACAGTGGAAATACTTTGACTATTTAAGGAAGATAGGGCCAAGTGGATGAGCACTATCTATTCATTACCTCCATGGGCTACACAAGTTTTTCAGGGTTGCTCTGGAGTACATTATGGATCTTTTCCCAAGAGCGTCTGAAATTCAGCCTTTCTGATATTCTGCAGGTCTCCATCTCCTTCCACTGCAATATGGAAGAGCTGCTGTAATATATGTACGTAATACACGCTACCATAGCCCCCAGTTCCTCATCTTTCATGGGAAACTATCTAATAAAAGTGAGATAAGTCACGTTAATAATTACCCCATCTATTTATTCTCGCTTCCTTTTCTTTTCCTCCTTTCTTGGCAGGTGTACAAATCCAGTTTGCTTGATAAATCATTTCCTGTTTTAACTACATGCTTGACAAATATTTACCAACTATCCTGACGCTTATTCTATTAGAATATAATAGTTTCTATGAGGTATTCTTTCAATATGAAGCCACTCTTTTCACACAGCTAGTGGTCATATGTGATCATATTTGAGGTCCTTCTTTAAGACCAAAAATGTCTTATCTTTTGTAGTTTATAAGTGCATCAAAGTCAAGTAAATTCTGTAAATACAATTTTTTTTTATTGCTATTTTCCTTTATTTGCAGGTAGAAACTCCTTAGTTATATTAGGCATTGCCTCTAGATCTTATTTTTCTTGTTAGTTTTCTGTACCCCTACTTAACTTGGGTCAGTACAGCTGGAGGTGAAGTACTGATTTTGACTGCAGTCTTATGTTCACAGTGTAAAATTTGTTGATGTGTTTTGTCTGTTACTGTAACAAATTCTTACTGGGTTATTACAGCTATCGTTACAATCACAAATTCAGTCATGGTCTTTATATTATGTCTTCAGAAAGTAAAAACGATCCTCGGAGTACCACATGTTTCTCTTTAATGGGGTAATTCACTTATGAATTGAATATCATCAGGGCAGGTAACTTTCCAAATTTCTGAATATTCTCAGATAATTATCTTCTTAAAAAGATCAAACAAGTTACTTCAAGTAAAGACTTATTACATTATTATTTATCACATAAAGGCATGAAGCAGTAAGCAAACGTACAAAAAGATCTTATAAATAATAAAGAAATACACGTGACCACACATATATATATTTATAATACCAGGGTCTTCTCCTAGATACATTTTTCATCTCTTCATTCATTTAATGATGAAGAGAATTTTAAAACCAAAAAGAGAAATATATTTATGTCTTCATTTGTTCTATACTTGAATATGGAAAGCTCAGGCCTCACTGTGCCAATAAGAGGAACAATTCATTTCAATATTCAGAATTTATACACAGATATTGCTAACTGCTTATCTCCTCATCTTGTTGAAACAGTCAGAATGACATGGCACATCCTTTTAGGACATGATTTGAGATGGTATATTATGTCCCTGTGAGGTACTTCTTGAGTGCCAGGAAATAAGTTAATGAAAAAAAGTTGTTGAAAGGTTATTTCCATAAAATTTTCATTTCACTCAAAATCTTTAAAGCTTATTCAGAACAAAGGCAAAATGTGAAACGTTAAATTTTAGCATGAAGTAAAACTGCTGACATTGGCGTATTTTAATATAATTTGCTAACAGGGAATACAGATTGTGTTCTTTCATAATTATTTGACCCAAATTAAATGTATGGGCCACACAATTAGAAAATCACAAAGCACACCCCCAAATGCACTGTCTGTAGGGATCTCAGTTTGGCAGAGAGGCCACAGATGGCAAATGTGAACATTTCTTTTCCATAAAGTTTTCTTCAGATGTCTACGCAATGTCATTATTTTGAATGATGTTGAAGAAAGCACAAAGTGCCGCTCTGAGAATGCTACACAATCTTATATTGATGTTAAAATTATTTACTGAAGGATAGATTTGTTTATGGGAAGACCAAACTAATTCCAATTAGTTGTTTGGCATGTATATTTGGTGCTTATAAAAAACTGAAGAAATGTAGTTTAATGAAGAAAAAAAGAAAGAGTTCACATATTCATTAAGGGCATATCAAGCGGGCATATTTAAGGGCCATGGACCCTCCACAGCCTGGCAGCTGCCAAGTGTACTCCTCATGTCCTCTCCAGCCCTCAGCAGGGGCTTGGCCATTTGCTCTCTATCCACACATTTACTCTAAAACGCTGTAAAACTGGGCTCTCCCACAATTGCTATACAAGGAGGGCTACCAGTTCCAGACATCATCTGCTATATTTGCATTTAAAAACCCACACCAAGGTAGACTCAATTTTTTTTTGTTGAGTATTGCCATGGCATCTACAGCCATGGGGGACACTCAAATAACAGGAGTGCAATTTTAGAACAGCTGGGAGCTTTAGGGAGGCAATGTGATTAAAAAGGAGATTATCTAGGAAACCAGTCTTCTCTTTACCCTTAACATGACTTTTGCGAGCTTGATCACAGCACCCAGCTCAACGTTAACTGGTTTTCAAGGTCCTAATCCAATCAACAGCTGGATGAAAGCAGTTTTTTTTAAAATATCCTTTAGGTTTGCAGAAGCCTAGATTTTGGTATTCATGAACCAGTTAAGCAGTTGTGTCAGGTAGTTTATTAGCAAAAACCAAACCAACAAAACCCAATATAACCCCCCACACCAAAAAACCCTACACATTTGCACTCACATTTTCATTATATTGGCTTAAATGTTTGTTTTCCTGTTGTTTTGCTAAGAAAAAGTATCATGAGTAAATATTTTTAGAGGAATGATAGTCTTTTCATAGCGACTCTTCAGAGAAACTTTGGCACTATGCAATTTGTTTCCAAAAGGCCGCTGCAGAGCTCAGCCTCGTAAGCAAACAAACAGAGCCCTGAGAAGCCGAGCTAAGCTTTGCACAAATCCATGGAATGCTCTGCTGTGTTAGTTTCACCATTTTGTGCAAAAAACATCTTAGAGGGAAAACTACTTGAGACCCTGTTGTACCGGGCACTGTACAGTCACAAAGTGAATGACAAGCCCTGCTTAAAAGAACTTGTAGTCTAAAGGATGAGAGTATGAGCAGGAAAAATAAATAAATAAAAGGAAAAAGAGAGGGATCAAGGTAGCAATTCAACAAAAAATAAAGAATTTTAAAATATTTGATACTAGCATTATGACTCATCTCTTGCATAACCATGGTGGGTTGTTTAAGGCAGTTTTCTATATGTATTATGGCAGAGATTAGTTCTGTGAAAGCCTCTGAAGGAGGATAATCTGGTAGCTCTGTATATTCTGACAGAGAGATTCTCCCACTTATGAAACAAGAGAAAGTGCTTTTGAGGAAGAAGGCAACAACAGGAATATAAGGAGGTCTCCTACTTTATCAAAATATGTTTTGTAGACAACATAATCACATAATTGAGTATGTTAAAAAAAATCCTCAAAACTAAATAAAAAATGGGATTTTTTTTTTTTTGAGACAATTAATTGGATCTAGAGGATGGTATTAACTTCTTAGTTATTTTGAGCTGTAAGGAAAAGTCAGAGCAATGACAGAGCTAAGATGTTGCCAGTGGAACAACTCAGAGACAGGTGTCAAAGGAAGAAAAATACACCAAGGAAATGATTGCAAGCTGCATGAACCTGAATCATCTCCCTTTTCTCTCAAACTGTCAGTATACACATGTATATCAGCACAACTTGGTTGACTCATGATAACTTTTTAAAGCTCTGGTAACTTGATTATATGTCTAAGCCCTTAAGCAAAGGTAAACCAGGATTATTAGTAACAACAAGGTGAGCTGTGGTGGAGTTTACTGAGTCAGAAGCAGGCAAAAAAATTTAAGGTTTTCAGGAAAAATGAAAATATTTTGGACTAAATTTATTCATCAACAGCAGATATCGCAAATGAAGGATTTTAAATTGCAGAAAGAAACTCAGAAAAAGGATTTAAAATATAACATGCTATGTGTTGATAAAAGAGCATAGAGAGAAAGACAAAGATTGGGTCAGCCAGAAAATTACAAGGGCTCAATTAAAAAGAGGAAAAATGGAAAATACATCTGGGATGACAAGGAAACAGGAAGACAACTAGAAAAGGAAAGAATTTGAAGCAAAGCATGGCAACCATCATCTCAGTTTGTCTCAGCTCAGTTTAAAGTGCCAATTTAGATTCTCTGTTCCAGATCTTCAGTATATTTTTATCTGGGATTTTGGTTCAAGTCATTAAGATTTTCTGCATACTTAAAAATAACTTCCTTGAAAATTTAGCATGAAATTCTGTTAGCAATGGAGAATTTTGAAGTGAAAAAAATCTTCTTTGTATTTTATCAAATTATCTCTGTATGTACAATCCCTTCTTGGTTTTAAAGTCTTCTACAGATAAGAAATGGAAGATTTGGTGGTTTGTTTGCTTGTTTGGTTTTTAACGTCTTAAAAATGTTGAGGTTAAGTATATAGAGTGAAGTCTTCCCTTTTTTACTATTTCAAATGTAACAACTGCTTCAATACGTATTTTTGTTGTTCCCCTTCATTTCTGTTCTGTAAATATAACATTCATCTGTTTAAATAATTATCTCTTTTTCATATACCTTCATGAGCTAGTTTGGCAAGTACATACTGTGGAAAAAGAGCTGTCATACACTACTTGTCTACAATATTTTTCAACATCTGATAAGTTTATTTTCCAGCCCATCATCTATTATTAAAATCTTGATTTTCTAGTCATGATCTTTTGTTAACAGCAATCAGTGACTGTCATGACATAAAACACTGCAGTTTGCTCACTGCTTATATTAGGAGAGGTTTTCATATCAACACCTTTCTTAAATTACATACAGTGAAGACTAAGGAATTAATTCATTAAATTCCCTAACCCAGGCTCCCTGAAAGCTCAAGTTTGTCAAACAGTGTTTCATTTATGAGTCAGCCCAGGTATCTCTAGCAGGCGCGACCACCCCTTAGGCATCTGCAGCCTTGGTCCCTCTGATACTACCAGAAACAGCAAGCAAGCAGCTTTCACACGGCATGATGCCATTTACTTCAGGATAAAAATGCTAAATAAAATACGCATCTCCTCGTCAGTGGGCTAAGTGTAAGCTCAGTTTCCAAGGGTGTCAGAAGCCACAGGAGTCCTTGTGGTTTCGGATGTTAGACCTTTGTTCCAGCCTTTATCCTCATGTACGCTGCTTGAAAAATACCAGAACTGTTTCTTTACAGCCATTACCAACCCTCCAGGTCCAGCATAAACCAAAGCAAACTACTTGCAATTTTTCCAAGAAGATGAGCCACCTTACACCATTTAGATATTACAATTATTCTCGTCTTCTTTCAAGAATGCAATAGAGCGTAATACTTTCTCATTGATGAAAAAGTTTCTGGAAAGGCCTTTTGTCCCTCTTGCCAATCACATATTAAAATAGTAATGTTGGAAAATTCTCTCTCTCCAGCATACATCTTCACAGTATTTGTTCAAAAACCAAAATATACAGTTCACAATGTCAACTGTTCACATCCATTGGCTCTTTTAGATTTGACTTTAAAAGATATCTAACCTAGCATATCCACACAGAGGGGCTGAGGGTCTCAAGTGTGCCATGTGTGATACCCACCCGAGGGCAGAAGCTAAAGCAAGCCCTGCATGCCTGGTTCCCCCATCCCAATCCACGTGGCTGTCATTACTTGTAAGGCTCCACCAACTGCCTTGTGAAAGATGCAGAGCAAGACGGAGTTCATGATTCTGACTTATTAATCCTTCCTACTGCACTTCCTGGAGCACCATTCCCACCTCTTTACTAAGAAGTAAGACTGAACTCTCTGGATGTTACTGCCTCTATTTTCCATCTGCAAGCAAATACAATAATAAGAATATATACAAAGCTAGTTTACAAAAAAACAAATTAGTGAAAGGTTGTGGGAAACCATCTGACAGTATATAATCTCTAATAATGTATAAATCTAAGTATATTTTCATTACAGCTAAAACACGTCTTGTGCTATGTTTTTATATTAGCAGTACTGAGATATGATTGTTTAAATAAAGATGAGAAGTTTAAAAGAGGAGTAGATGTTTTAAGCAATTTGGAAACAGAAACATGCCAGCTACTGAAGATGGTGATGCTGATTAGATGCTAACCTGAAGGGAAATAAAATATAAATGAATTGCAATAGAAAAATTAAAGGCAAGCATAAAAGCAGTACATGGTCTTACGACCTTTCTTAACTCATGTTGGAATATTTTTTTGTGCTCTGGAACATTCAAAGCTTAGTAGAAGACAACAGGCACTTTCCAGGATAATGAGTGAACTCTGGTTTTTAACATTATTGCAACCTACAAGTCCAAGCATTTTCTGGTTTTCAGACATAAAATAAAAATCAGGAACAGACTTCTTTCTGATTCAGAACAGGCTTTGTCTGGGTCAGGACAGCACATTACATCATATGCCTTGCTGAGCCATTTCTTCCTCTAGAGAGAGCACCAAATATTGGACAACTGGTTGCTCTTTCAGCTATTGCTGCAATACTGAATATTGGCACAAACTACAGGTTTGATTTGATGATAAACCCAAAATCTTAAGAAAGAATGAGTGAGCACCCTGTGTCAGAGCTATGACAACATCCTACATGTTGTGCTCAGGACCACAAGATAGTTCAGGCAGAAAGGGGCCTCAGGTGGCCTCTCTAATCCAACCTCCTGCTCAAGCTGTGAGACCAGACCAGCTTGTTCAGGATTTTATCCAGTTTGGTCTTGAAAATCTGCAAGGACAGACTCTGCATAACGTCTCTGTGAAAACCTGTCCCATTGACACACTACCCTCATGGTGAAGATGTTTTTTCCTATCATATATGCAGTCTGAACAGCTCTTCTTTCAATTTTCAGTGTTTGTCTCTTGCTCTCCCACCACGCACCTCTGAAGAGCCTGGCTCTATGCTCTTGGTAACCTCCTTGTAGATGCTGGAGGGTTTCAGTTTCCCCTGAAGCCATCACGTCTCTAGGCTGAACAAGCCCCAGCCCCTCAGCCTGGCCCTGCAGGCCAAGTGATCCAGGCCAACCATTCTGGGGGCTCTTCACTGAAGCCACTCTGATTTATCTACATCTTTCTTCTGCTGGGGAACCAAAACTGGTCCCAGTAAAGCAGGTATGTTCTAGTGAGTGCGGTGCAGAGCGGTGTGATCACCTCCCTGGCCTGTGGTCCTCTTCATATAGGACTCAAGAGTTCAGGATTTCAAAAGAACCTGTGACTTTGCAAATATAATAGAATTTTCATCAGAAAAGAGCCAACATACTTGTTGTAAAACCTGCATTTATAGATGTGCTATACAATAGTAAAATTCATTCAAAAATGTTAAGACAAGCAATGCCTCACGTTGCTGTAAAGCAACGTTATTAATATGCTACCAGGATCAATCAACTTTGTAAAACCCCTCAGATAAAGAGATGCCTTCCAACATATCCCTAGCAAGTTTCTGGTCACAAGAGAGTCTCCAGCACCTGCAGGAATGAAAGACACAAGAATGGAAACTCCAGTTCTGCAAGTTTTAAAGTCTCAAAACATGTTGTGTTCTCACTGAAGAAATAAAAATGAACCCATGTATGCCACCCCTAATAATTTATTTCCTTCAGGAACTGCACTGGCCAATACCTGCTTCTTCATCTCTGTTCCATTTTCAGGAGATGAAATTAATTCTTTCCTTAAACTCATCCAGTTATGCTCAATTAAAAGTCATATTTCCTCCAGTTTATGAGCGAATCAGTTTCTGCTTAAGGAATCACCAGCCAAACTTATCAATTCTACCACTGCTGCTATCACCACTGGACTCCTGCTGAGGCGACAGGAATATGACAAAGATGTCACTGAGATTTCTGCTGTGCTACTTAGAAAGACCATTATTATTTGGATGAGACTCCTGAACACAGAGGAAGAGAGTGACCAAGGAGCCAGCAGAAAGTAGGTAGGTGGATGATGGGCATCATCTGTACCACACAGAAGAGGAGCACCTGTGACAAAGCAGCAAAATGGACAAGGCTTTCAGGGGGGAAATACCAGAGAAAGATTTCAAGAATGTAAGAGGTGGACAGCAGGCCAGCAAGCATTTCTGAACTTTTACTAGTTCTTGCCACTCTCCAGTTCAGCAGCAGAGATCACAAAAGCAGAAAGATATCTTTTCTAGGATGAAAATACTGTATAAAAATACTGTCAAACAAAAAAATTATCTCAATGTTATTTGTATTTATATGCCTGGCACTACAAGGAGAGTTAGTAAGCTAATAACTCCCTTTTTTAAAACAATATGCATTTTTATGACACCTAACCACTTCCATCTCTGTACTGTATGCAGTTTTCCATTAGAGCCAATAAATATCCAGTGGTTCTAAGTTTCCAAATTGAAGTATATAGGCAGAAAACTAATTCCACAACTAGCTTTTCTGCTAACAAGCATTCGACAGTTTGTGTTTACACTGCTCTACATGAAGTGAGTTCTCAAAGTGTTCACGGACATATAAGAATTACAAATGATAGAGAAACCCAAGACACATCATCTTTTCCAGGTCATACCTATTGTCTACTTGGTAGCCATGTACATTGTATATGTGATGCTATACCACAATTCAAATACATCTGTACTCAAACCCTCTTGAACATTCTCCAGAGACACAATGCTGGCTTCCATGGCCACGTTAAAGTTAAAAGTGAACATTAAATGCAAGACAGGCTTTTCATGCTCTAAGAAGTCTGACTCTTCCTGACTTTCAACAGTATTCCAGTTCGTTTCCATTTTGAAAAAAAAAAAGGAATTTAGTATCTTAATTATATGTGTGTGTTTTTATTCTCAACTGATTTCAATTAAGCTGAATCACTTATTACAAAGTATTGAAAACTTTCATTTAAGGAAACCAGAATTTCACTCTAGGTTTGCACTGCTCTCCTTCCATCACTCCTTCTGTAATAATTATTCTATCTATAATCAGCAGTAATTCATAGAGTTAGCATCTCCCTTCCTGTTTGAAGTTTTTGAGTTTACAAAGGGTAAAATAAAAACGATGGCTTATTGTTTCTTTCCACATGCAGAAGAAAAGGAAATGTTTCTTGCTGAAGTTGGCACAGTAACAGAAATGTAGTCTTGTGTTCTGTTAGCTGTCTGCAGGCATGGATCTTTTTTACGATTTGAAAAGACATCAGCATTTTTCAGTTCTGTTCATTTTCAAAATCATCATAGCCTGTGATCTCAATAGCAGTTCCTTCTTGTTTCCTCTTTGATTATGCTAGAATAGACCTTATTTAAACCAAACAGCATTTCATTCACGTCATAAAATCTACCAGAGAAGTGCAGAGGCAACACTGACAATTGTCACAAGGCAAGCTGATCCACAAAACATGTTGTGTAAATGGCAGAACTAATCTCTACCAGCACACTTACAAACACAGATGTCCAGGTTTATTTAAAACAGCCCTCAGAGAAACAGCACAATAAATGTATGCTTTTTACTGGGAGTCATTCAATTACAGAAGAGCTCAGATTTTATTGCTGTGCTGACAAGGCAGCAATGGCTAGGGGAAACGGTATCAGTTCGATTGTATTTTCTCCCTCCCAACACACTGAAGACAGTCCCATCCAGATCATTTCCCACATATTCTTGCCTGCGAATTCCACTGAACCTCTGGATCCAAATTCATCAGAACATTATTTTGTACTAACAAGACACAGCTGAAGAAAATTATTCATTCTTCTTACAAATCTATGTTACTGATGGAGAGAGGGGGATAACATTCATGTGTGCATGGGAAAACTGTTATACTCAGAAGGGAAATCAGTTTAAGTTATCAGCAACAGATGTATCTGGTGATTATTTAAAAAAAAAAGGCTGTTAAGTTCTAGAGAAATGACAATCAGTGAAAGAAAAATTTCACATATGGTACTAGAGTCATTTATAATGAGCCTTACAGTTTTACTTAAGTACACAGAAGGCCACCTATATTCTTGCCAGTATGCTCATATAGTAAATAACAGAATTACAGTAAACAATACAAATAAATTCATCTTAGAAAGACCACAGGACAATTAAGGGAAAGAGAACACAACTTTGGGGTAGACCACAATACGATACATATGATAATTTGACTATATTTGAGCCACAATCTAATGCCCCTGTCCTTCAGATCTCACTTTATAGATATATCACTATATTTATATGGAATGCAGATGAAAGCTAAAAAAATCATAGTGAATTACAGATTAGAGACCTGAAACTTCAAAATTATATATGGCATCCTTCAGCAATGGCAGCTAAATCATGGGGAATTGCTGGACAAGATGAAGACTTCAAAGAGCGAGTTTTGACTTATAAAACATGGGAATTTCTACTTAGGTGCCAGTAAGATTTCTGTATAGCCTGTTTTCTCTGAACAGAATCACAGAAAAAAATAGTTTGGGAAGAGGACATCTGGAGGACAGGACACCTAGTCCAATCCCCTGCTCAATGCAGTGCAAGATTCAAAGCCAGATCAGCTTGCTCAGGGCCTTGTCTAGTTGAATTTTGAAAATCTCCGCGGATGGAAATTTTGCAACTTTGAACAGAATTTTACTTTTTAATCTCCTATGTAAGAGAATTCTAAGAGTAATCTAACATGTTAAGATAATAAATTAATAACTTATATGACCTCTAGCCTCAAAGATTAGACAGCTGAGCTCCTTCCATGAGCAGACAAATACAATGGTACCAGGTTCAGCACAGTTTTAGTAAAGCCAATTTATACACTTGAAAAAAAAAACCTTAATTACTTCCAGTGAATAAAAAAAATAAGTTTCCCATTTACTTTCAGGCAAATACGCTTCATAAAAAAGATGTGCAGAGGCCATTTTCTTATCACACTGACTTGCTCCTTGAAGGAATAGCTTTGCAATATAATTATACACTTATATTATAATAGGCTAATAACAGGTATTATAATACTCTAATAACAGCTATGCATGTATCAGCCTTGCTCCTATAAACTGACCTACTATGCTTAGAATTCCTATAATGGTCTACCTGCTTCTAGAATTAAGAGGAGGGAAGGAGGGAAGTGGGGGAAAGGAGGAAGGGATGGATTATCAAAGAAGTTTCAGATCAGATAATCTGAAACAGAATTTTTGGCCCTTGATTCCCCTGTGTGGAAGGTTCCTATCAAAATGACACTGTGCAATATCCAGTCTGCCTGCTAGGAGTACTTAACTAAGCTGTTGTAACTACTATAGTGTTGAAAGGTCAAGAGAGCAACGAGATACCTAAACTGCCAGACACCACCTCATATACCATTGATGGGAGAAAAGTAGCTATGCTACCAGGATAGCGCACCTAAATCAGGCGGGCTACGCAGCGGGCAGGCACGCGTGGCAGACAGCGCCCACGTGCTGGTTCAAACGTGCTGCTGGGAGTCACCATTTCATTTCTTCACATAAAACATCCTGCATACGTACCCGTTCTGCTAACTTACATTCATCCACAGACTGAAAAACATAGACATAAAAATGCATGTCACAAATACTTAACTTGAAAACAGAATAAAATAACTCTATAGTTAGAGGCACCACGTTGAGGGCCCTGCAAGATCTGGAATTTTCTTGTACCACATTCATGTGCAGCATATACAAGTTCCATTTCTTTAACTAGAGACATTCAAGCTACCTCCTTCTAAACAGCTACAACTTTTCCATGTAGAGCTTCAACCCAAGAGTTAGAAATTGATGACTTTTAAAAGGCACGTCAATAGTATCCTTAAGAACAAGACTCCTCTAGCTATGTAAGTCTCCTGACATCTAAGTAAGGAAGAAGTATGAATACATGCGGTGTAATAGGTAGCAAGTTGTAAAAAATTCTCAAAAGCCTAGAAGCATATACATACATATGCATGCAGAAGAATCCAAGATAATTAAGTACATAGAAGCTATGTGAATCAGAGAAGCACGATGAATTAGCTCTGCCCCTCCTGGCATCTCCTGTTGTGGCTACGTTAGGCTTCATTCAAGTTCCTCACTGGAAAATAGCTCTATTTTCAATATCAAGACCTGTAGAGCAGATGACAATAAGAAAAAAACTCAAGTATCATCGATCACAAAGTTATTACTCAGAAGTTCATGCTGGTTCACTTCAGTGAGGTAAACTCTCCAGAGAGATTCATTAGTGCTTTGTCAGGAAGTAGGTTGTGTTATCCTATTTATTTCCTTCAGATGGGAAAAAAAGCTGAAACCAAGACCAATCAATTTAAAGATTTCATCCAGACTTGGTGACATCGACACAAGTAGAAGCAAACTATTCCCAGATACTGTGCAAGAGACTTCCTTCCCTCCTTCCCACTGCTGTCTCATAAATGGAAAATCAGCCAAGAGGTACAGATGTACCTCAAGCAGTTTGATGGAGGGCATCCAGAGATGGGTCTCTTCACTCATGCACACCCTTTGTTTTTTTCCACTAGCACTTACTACGAGATGGAAGATGATGGTGAGAAGAAAAGGAAGGACCTACAATAAAAAACACAAAATACTCAACATTGGTGAGGCCACATCTAGAGTAGAATGTCCAGTTCCAGGCATCTCAGTAAAAGAAAGACACAGACATACTGGAGAGCATCCAATGAAAGGCCACAAATATGATGATGGGACTAGAGATTCTCTTACATGAGGGAAGGCTGAGAGAGCTGGGACTGTTCAGCCTGGAGAAGAAAAACCTCAGGGGGAATCTTTGTAATGTACATAAATAACTCTAGGGAGGCTGCAAAGAGGATGGAGCCAGGCTCTTCTCAGTGGTGCCCAGTGACAGGACCAGAGGCCACGGGCACACACTGAAATACAGGAGGTTCCCTCTGAACATCAGGAAATGCTTTTTCACAGTGAGGGTGACCAAGCACTGGCACAGGCTGCCCAGGGATGTTGCAGAGTTTCTATCCTTGGGGATACTCAAAAGCCACCTGGACACAGTCCTGGGCAGCTGGTTCTAGGTGGACCTGCCTGAGCAGGACAGTTGGACCAGATGACCTCCAGAGGTGCCTTCCAAATTCTGCCATTCTGTGATTCTGTGTAAAGTGTTCACAAGGCTGTTCACCTACACCACGTGTGAATGCCAAGTGTAAATACTTTGGTTTCGCTATTTTGCCTTCACATTTGTAAGGTGAACTGCACTGGTCCTGCCAACCCAGGCCAATCTCCACGCTCTACATCTCTTCCCCTCTACTCTGTAAACAGATGTAAACTCCCTTGCTATTTCATCACCTGGAGTAGCTGGCTGGTTTCTAAAAGCTAGAAACTATGTGACTTTTGCTCACTTCACAGGGGCTCTCCCATGCGTGCTTCAGATATGAACCTGCTTCTCAAACATGGCATGTTAATTGTGATCCGCTTCCATGGTAAGAGGTATTCTCATTCCCTTCCTCCACTGCCTTCAGACACCACTTGGCACTAAACCAGTACAAAAGGATCCAGGCTAATTGTAGTCAGTACTTTGCCTCATATTTGCTGTCAGAAATATCTATTTCTAGAAGTTAATTCCTGAAAGGAGAACACTGTCTTTAATCTTTGAGAGCTTCACATACCCCAGGATGCTACAGTATCATATAGGTATGTTGTGCTCTACATGAGGGACAGCTGATTGACAGTTCATAGACTCAAGTACCTAACAGGACTTACAGCTCAGTGCCTCCAACTATGGCCTCCACAGAGCTCCCCACCTTTCTCTTGCCTGTTTGTTTGTTGGATCACAGGGACAGAGGCAGGGGAAGGCCAGATATAGTGTAAACCCCTCTGGTATACTCTCAACAATCAAAAAAGCTCCATTCTCAATCAGTGTAATTCAAATTAAAGAAATGAGGCAAGGAGAGGAAAGTTATGTGAAGGTCCAGCACAGGGCAACAAAGATCATTCATTAAGGGAGTGGAGCACCTCCCTTATGAGGAAAGGCTGAGGGAGCTGGGTCTCTTTAGCTTGGAGATGAGGACACTGAGGGGTGATCTCATTAATGTTTATAAATATACAGAGGGGGAGTGTCACGAGGATGGAGCCAGGCTCTTCTCAGCGACAACCAACGGTAGGATAAGGGGTAATGGGTTCAAACTGAAACACAAGAGGTTCCACTTAAATTTGAGAAGAAACTTCTTCTCAGTGAGGGTAACAGAACGCTGGAACAGGCTGCCCAGGGAGGTTGTGGAGTCTCCTTCTCTGGAGACATTCAAAACCCACCTGGACGCCTTCCTGTGTAACCTCATCCAAGCGTTCCTGCTCCGGCAGGGGGATTGGACTAGATGATCTTTCGAGGTCCCTTCCAATCCCTAACATTCTGTGATTCTATGATTCTGTGATTCAAACAGTCATATCATTATTAAAGAATCTGCTTCACAGACACTACAGGAGGTTAAACGTGTTTTGGGAAAAAAAGTATGGTTACTACAGTTGCACAAATCATTAACTGGAAAGCACACTGGGTGTCTTGGGAGTTAACACAGAAGTCTCTGCATGGGTTTATAAAGGCTTTCCTCTCTAGCATTTCACTATCCTAAACTGAAACTACTTCAGGAGACATTCTGCTACACAATCAGAGCTAGCAGCTCTCCCAGGCTTCCCCTGGGGGGATCCCAAAACTCATACACAACGCTTAAAACACAGCTGAGACATCTCTGAGCTAGTCATGGGGAGCGATGCCACACAGCATGACCCTCATTTTTCCAATTTAGGAAAGCAAATCTGTATTGCTGCTACACTTTGGCTGCTGCAGAGAATCAACGGGCAAAGGCTTGCTCAGGGTTACTGTTTCACAGATTCACATCCAGCTCTGGATGTGAGCACATCTGTCTTTCACATAGAGCAATTCTCACAAATCACCCTGCTTTAGGCATGAATAACTCCATTCCTAGTACACATGTACAACATTTGTAGTTGAAAATTATTAAATACTAGCATTTGTTATGTGTAAAGCACATATTTTTAAAGGAACTTACCAGCTTTAAAAAGTTAAACCTTTATCTTTACCAGAAAAGGACAAAATATCACCTAAAATTTAAACGTAAATAAACAAAACGTCAAGTGATTTGTCATGACTCTGAAACAAATCTCTGAAGCTGAATTTTCCTACCTTTCAAGTCTATACTTCAAGTTACACTCACATGTGCCATACAACTTACTCATCTGAACATAGCATCAGATGTTGATGCCTTAGGTTGACCTAAGGTGAAAAGGAAAAAGGAAAGCAATTCCAAAGTCTCAGGGTTAATATTTTAGAGCATTCTTCCAGAGGAAATTTGCAGAACTCTGCTTGCAATCCTGATTATGATTTTCAGACATATTCCTATGTTAATCCACAGTATGACAAAAAATACTGTTGCAAACAGTTACACGTGACTCTCTCCAGTCTTAAACAACATCCTTACTATCTTTTCTGCCTTCGCTCAATTTCTGAAACAAGGTAAGTAGTGACGACTCAGAGTAAACACTGAAAACACATCAATGTGTTCTCCCTACTGATTTCTAGGACTTACAATAACACGTTTCTAAAATAGTGGGGTTTTCCTGTCATGCAGCAAAATTAGCCCTATCAGCAGCACGCCTGCTGCACAAAGAATTGGGGTTTGTCTCATTCACAAATAGCACTCAAAAAGTAACTCTTCTCAAAACTGAATATCATTTCGCTGTTTCAAGATCTTCCACTCCTTTAAAAATTTAGCAGACAGTTTTTCATACTTTTCAGAAGATAATGCCACCTTGCAGGAGGCGTAACTGGCATCTATCAACATCAAACTTAATATTCCATAAGAAGTTCTCCCACCTGCAGGAGGACATAGGCAAACCCCAGGGAAGTGAAGATTTAATTTAAATAGACAACTTTTGCCCAGAGAACACAACTGACAAATACTGCATTTCCAAGGCAACCAAAACATTTGCTCTGGACATCACAATCAAATTCCCAGAATTATTAAGACCTCTTCATAAATCTTGTAAAGATTGCATTTGATGCAATAGAGTGAGTGAAATTCAATTATTTTCCTTAAATGACCAGTTCTCAAGAAAACTCCTCCCTGACTCTGAACTACTCCGCTACAAAATATTTTCCAACAATTTGGTCGTTCTCAACATAAATCCTAATTAATCCTACACTTACCCTCGCAATGCCTGACCATCCTACTACAACAGAGCTCAAAGTTTCTACTGGGAAAGACTGGGAGGAGGGAGGAGAGGTAAAATGCCAAGGTGTCCCATGTTGGTGCTGCCAGCCTTGGCCTGCAAACGTACACCCAGGGCTTCCTGCAAAGGCAACGGTGGGATGGTGGGACATGACTGGAGATGCCCAGCACCCACAGCCAAGGCAAAGCACCTCTGCAGCTATGGGGAATGCTCTGGCCGGGCCCCCAAACATGCAAGCACTGTCCTAGATCTCCATCACCCCTTATGCATCGACTCAAAAGGCTGTTGGGAGTAAGTTTTAGATGCCTTTGCTTTGGGAGGTTAATGTAGAGTACAATTTACCAGCCAGCCCTGAAAAGGAGCTCCCACTTTGTTCTCTATTTTTGATGAACTATTCCAATTCTGTGCTGCTATTCAAGGTCGATTTTGCAAACAAACAGGGAAATCCCTACACAAACTTGTAGCCACAAATGAGATTGTTTGGTCTGGAGTTTTTATAGTTTCCTGTATTTACGAAATTAAATTGCTTTCTGTATTCAAACAACTTTACATTTCCAGGCATATGGCATAAAAAAATGCCTTAAAAGATCACAAAAGATACCATATGTTTATTCCACCATTTCTTAAGAGGTTAATAAGTATCTGCTTAAAATACTAAAATGCAATGTCCCAAATTGGGACATTTATGCAAAAACTCATTCAAACAGCCACATGGTTTTATTGATGATTTCAAAAATATAGCATTTGTCACTATGTTATTAAATAACACCTTTTTTTTAATACGAAGTGGTCATAAATTTCTGCATTGTCTTTTGATAACTCATCCTTAAGCAATATTATCTTTGTTCAGATAGGGTTTATGAGAGATGACCTAAAAATTGATTGCTGGTGCTGCCAGTTATCTGGACTTAGTATGTAGTCAGAGTAAGCTAATAATCCAAGCTTGTTTATACACAGGAACAAAAAGAAAGCAAAAGAGGACACCACATGCAACAGCTGATTGTATCAGTCTCTGGAGTTTCCCTGTTAAGTTACAATATTGCTTCAGAAGCTCAAGTTTCTGCAAATGTGTATGTGTGCTCATGTGGACATACATGTGTGCATATAAAATACACATGATGACCAAAGAAAGTTCTTTTTCTCTATTACTGTATTTAAGGGTTGGATTTTTAAAGAGGATTTTATTGAACTCCTCTAAGAGATGTTTGAATCATTCTATGTTTCATTTTATCAATAATCTCCTTTCTAGGATTAAAATCAAATTTTATATGCATAGCTAGAATGCCTCAAACTAATTTCAAATTGTTTGAAATTAATAGTGAACTTTAAATCAAATCCTGCAATTCTTCCTCCACTGTCACTCTTTTCACTCACTTCGTCCTTCAGTGACTCACAAGTAATTGTTTGTGTGGGAAGATAAAACAAATGTCTTTTCTACCGTGCAGAGCATATGGCTTCGTGGACTACAGATCTGTGCAAACAGAAGTTTGACATTGATTCTATCTTTTACTGAACAATAAAACTGTTCTTCAATCTTTATATAGGCCATGAATTCTACTTTACTTATCACTGAGTAAAGCAAACATCTTGGTAAGTCTGGCTGCCAAAATAACACGAAAAATGTGCATCCATATTTTCCTCTGAACTATCCTGCTTTAAAGAAAAACTAAGAAGAAAAAGGTACTTTAAAATTTCAGACCCAAAGTTTCACCCTCTATACAAACCAGCAAGTAACTACACAGGGTATAATGGAATGTAGAGACCAGACAGAAATCTAGAAATCTATTATGAGAGATTCGCAACCCCTTACAAATGGAGACAAAGATGTAATGGATTAAGAAAAATAAATCAGTCCTTTAAAAGCTTTGAAGTTGGAAACTTTCATTTACTTGTCAATTTTTATAAACAAGTAACCAGTCCATATAATAATTACTGCAATGCCATGTTGTTTGCTGCTTTGGAGAAACTCAAGTTCTTTTCAGTTGCCTTGCTTGTTTTGGGAAAGTTTGTGTGGGTCGAACACAAAAATGAGTTCAATGTGCAGACAGCTGTGTTTAAATTATTTTCCTCAACAACTTTTTCTATATTTCCTGCATCTCAAAAACATAGCTGGTTGGAATTAAAAAGAAAAAAAATTAGGAAAAAATCCAAAATAACTAAATTGAAACGTGTTGTAGAACCCAGACTGCCATAAAAGGCGCTTTCATACTTCAAAGAGCAACTTCAATAATCAAAACATTTGCAATTGCCAGTTATATGCAAAGAATGTGCCACTTTTTAACATATGAAATTTATTTTGATGTCCAATAGTAGAGTTCATTCACATTTTTTGGTCTCATTATTTTTCCCCAAAGCTCCTCGGGTCTTTGCTCGGTCACGAGTGGTGCGTGGGTGGAAGAATCCATCCATTTTGCTTATGAAGTAGCACATGAGCCTCAGGCTGCAAAACCGCAAACTTTTATGTCAGCTACCAATGCCACGCAGAATGTGGAGTTATTTGTGTTTTTCTCCTCATCATCATGGACATATTTCTGATGCCGTTTTACACAAATACTGAAGTAAAGAGTGTCAGATCTTAATGTCAGTGTTTGGTTTATTTTGTTTTTTTTTTTGAAGCAAGCTTTAATGATGAACATTACATTGCAATGACATGTTTTGAATTGTACAAAAGAAACAGTTTGGCAACGTACCCACAAACATACAATTAAGGGCAGTTCTGTAAGCTACTTGTAGTCTATCTACATCACCAAGTATGAGTCAAATTCTGAATTATTTGGAAGCATGGTTTTGCTTAACCCAAAGCCTGAATTGCTTAATACTACTGGGTACTTGAATATTTTCAATATTACCAAAATGCAATAAACATGGAAAATAAATCGTATCTCACTACTTGAAGAACTTGCAGAAAAATGTCATTTTTTAAAAAGCAATACAACTGGTAAGTACTAAAGCCCAACTACAGAAAGCACAGCACTGACAGGAATCCAAATCTGCCCAGTAAATTCTGAGAGACAGGAAACATTAAAAGTAAATAACGTTTAAAACAAAACAAAACAAAACAAAACAAAACAAAACAAAACACAGCCTTAGTTTACATCTTACCGCTTCGTAATCCTCGCTGCCAAAAAGGTACATTGCTACACCTCCACGTCCAGAGCGCCCAAATCGCCTAAAGCAAGACCTTCACCAGCATCCTCAACTTCTGCGCCCCAGGGCAGGCTCGCAGCTGCCGGACGGACCCAGCGCTCCGTTCCCACGCCCGAACTGCTCTCCAAGTGTTGCTCTCAGGCACGAAAACAAAACCGCTGCCTGCAAGGGGCCGGGGAACCGACGGTCTGGCGAACTGCTCCGAAGGAGAAACTCCGCAGAGGAGAGAAGCGGCAGGAGAAGCAGGAGAAGCGGCAGCAGCAGCCGCCGACCCGCGGCGGGCCGGAGCGCGGCCGCGGGCAGCGCCGGGCTGTCAGCGCCGAGCGGGGCCGGGCCGCTCATTCCGGCTCCTGCTCCTCATCACATGTTGCTGGCGCTGCCCCGATTGGCTGCGGGGAAAGGCAGGGTCGGGAAAAAGCGAGTGGGAGGCCGGTGGGCCGTTGTTCGGGGTGGGAGAGTCCGGGAAGATCGCAGGAGTGGCATTTCTGGAGTGGGAGCACACGCTGGTGGTATTCATCACCGAGGGGTTCAGGGAGCAAACGCTGCTGTCCGGTGAAGCGCTCGGTGTGAGCCAGCACAACTAGTTTAACTTGGATTGAGAACAGGCAGTTCACAATCTGGATTACCTGAGCTCATCCAAATGTATCGCTCACTGTTCTGATAGTTCTGTGAAAACCCATGGAGCTATCTCACTATCTATCTCTATTAAAAAAAAAAAAAAAAAATAAAAACCGGCCCAGGATAGTTTTCTGTTGCTATGTTTCACTGACTTCACTGCCTCCTTATGCTGATTAATCCCAGATTGCTCTGCCAGCGAAACACAGTGCAACTTTACAACACAAATGGCACTTAGGTCACAGAAAATCTATACCTGCTACCTCACGGCAAGGGAAGCAGATCCAGCATTCAATACTGCACCATGACAGAAGAGCCTGAGGACCTGCCTCGCTCCTGGCCAACTTCCAGCCCAGGCAGAGCGGGCAAGAAAGAGTAAAAGCAGCCAGAGAGCAGAACAAAATGCTGAAGACTAAAAGACATCGGAGACTAATTCACCAACAGCATTCCCAATCTAATATTAAAATAGGGCTTTAAAAATAAATTTCATTAAAGGTGGTTTAGGAATACAGCATAAAGTAAGCCAGGCATACAGAAATATTGCCCCCTAGGAAAGGCTGTCCTTCACAGCTGCGGAACAGGCCACCAGTTGGCATCCAGTAACACAACCCTGATGAAAACAGCTTTAAAACAGCACTAGGAAACACAGCGACTCTCTGCTCAGTCCTCTAAATTCCTTATAGTACATGCTGCTGCTACCACTGTATCCCATAATCTGTACATAAGCTCTAGGAAAAAAATATGGAATATGTAATGTCTGAAGGAGAAAACGTGTAGGTGTATGCTTACCCATTTATATCTATAATTACATTAATATCATATACACAACATACCGTGACAAGATATCATGAAAGCATATAGCATTGAAAACCAGTTTGTGCCACTCCACTTCCTCCTTTTGCACACAGGAAGGAGGACAAGACCTCTTTCCTAACAAAAACACCAAATGAAAGAGTTCAAATACATTGTAAACAGCCTCCCTGTTCCTTCCCCCCGCCTTGTTCCCCATTCATTTTAAATAGATCTTGACTACCTCAGTTTCTCTGCGTGAGTTAGTAGGATATTCTTTTCTCAGTCTGCCTTCTCTGTCAAAACAGACCTTTGGTCCTCTGTTGGCTGTATGTGATGTGAGTCATGAGCCTGGATTTTTTAAGTTCTTCTATGTATTCACAAGCAGAGTTAAAGCCAAGCTGTATACTCTTGCAAAGAGCAAATTAGAAATCAGAAGACATTAATTTTATTTCCAACCATATGTTTACAAAATAGCAGTAGTTTAATCTACCAGCCAAACTGGTCATTTCGCATTATATCAATTACAAATTACGATTCAAACAAGTAATATCATAATATTGTGTTCCCAGAAAGTAAACAAAACACGCACCCTTTCTGCATGGAGGTAAATAACAGACATAAGACACTGCTAGTGGAATGTAATAATCACTTGGCCAAGTTGGTTGCCACAATTGATTCTGAACAAGTGTGGTTACATACACTTATTAGTTTTAATGTAATTGCCTAAGCTTTACTGCACAGCTTTTTTAGTGTGAAATCACACCTGTCAATACTAGGCAAAGCTAGTGTCATCATCCATTATTCGCCTGTCTGATACAGCTCTTACATGCAACTAAAATTTGGGTGCCATAACTTGATTGCTCCCTTGTTGGATATGGCTCTCATAACTAAATTTGGCAAAAAAAAATAAGCAGGAATGTCACAACTGCTCCTACCATCAAGAATAAGGAAAACATATTGCTTTCTATGTATTAAAAATTACAGTGATTTTTTTTCAATAGTTTCATCAGCTCCTGTACTTCAGGCATGAATATGAAATCGGGGAGGACTGCAGTTCACATGCACTCGGCAGAGACTTAGGGAATTATTCAGACTGTCACCATAAGCGACTTACATGTCACAAGTAATCCTCACTACAGACAGTACAAGCAGCCAGAGTCTGGCAGGTTGGACAGTAAATAAGCTGAATTGCTCATTGCTCTCTTGAATTGAAACATCATGACAGGTAGCCAAGTCTATCTCAGGGCTCCACCAAGCAGATCTGTACATAGTTTTTATGGTTCAAGAGTTAAAGTCTGCAAAAATGCCACCCCTGTTGAGGGCGTTTAAACTTAGCACAGCACTTCTGGATGACCTCTGCTCCACTCCCAGCCAAGTGACAGCGATGGGTTTTCTCTGCACATCCTTCCCCAGTGCCTCAGTGCGGCGTGGGACTGGCCAGCACAGGGTGGACAGTGTCTTGCTGGTGCAGACCCTTGAAGCCAGGCAGTACAGAGGAGAATCCCATGATCCACACAGAAAGAGAAAGCACAGAAGTAGGAATGGGAGAGAGAGAGAAGTAGGCTGGAAAAAGGAATCTGGCAGCGATGGGACTGGAGAAGCGGTAGGAATGGGAAGGGCACAAAACTAGAGTGCAGAATAAGGAAGGAAGCAGTGTGACTGTGTGACCGACAAGGAGGAGATGCCAAAAACCAGGCCAGAAGACACAAATTAAGATGAGGCAAGAAAAACATTCATGGTAGACAGGGAACACAATAGGATTTGAAAAGACCTGCATGGCAACAGCTGACTACCTGACTAGCCTAGATCTAGGAGGTAACCAGGGAAGAGAAGAATGGTGAGGAGCAGGGCAGAGATGCTAAGGTGGGATGTCTGGGCAGAACTGGCTGATCAAGCAAACAAGGGCTACTGAAAAACCTGTAGGGTGAAGACTTCAGCGAGAGACAAAGTTTAAGAGAGCGATGGAACTGGAACAAAGGCAGAAATTGTCAAAACCACAGCAATGGCTCTATAAAAAAAGAAGGTGGAAACAAAGCTAAGGTTGGAAATGCTCCTCTCCTCCACTGGTACTTTCCAGTAGGACATGTCCTTGAAGATGTATGACAGCTACACAGGTATACAAACCCAACTTGATGAAGACTGGGCCTTAAGAACCATCCTTCAGATTAAAGAAAAACAAACTACCTGGAGGCTTGATGGTGAGAGTCAAGACTACAGTCCGAAAGATGGGTAAATCACAACAATAAAAGAAATCACTTCAGCTTTCTACTGTAGCCAAGTACTTTTAGAGCAGCCCTTGCTCAACTGTAGTATCCAGGACAGCAATAGCAAGATTGAACAGGTGTTAACAGAGGCAAGTAGATACAAATGCAGGTATGTGAATATGGGTGGACTTTGTTTGCTTTGATTGTTTCTGCAAATTCCGTTCCTTTCATAAAAATCTATTAATGTGCATAATACCTGATGGGAGGGAGTAAAGAAGACAAAGCCAGTCTCTTCTCAGTGGTTCCCAGTGAAAGGGCAAGAAGCAATGAGCATGGATTGAAATACAGGAAAATCACTTAAACATAAGTATTTTTTGTTGGTGGTGCTGGCGTTTGTTTTGTTTTGTTTTACTGTGAGGGTGACCGACCACTGGCACAGATTGCCAGGGATGTTGTGGAGTCTCCTTCCTTGGAGATATTCAAAAGCCATCTGGTGCTCTGAGCTGGTGACCAGACTAGCTCAGAGGTGCCTTCCTACCTCAACCACTCTGTGAAACCATAATAAATTCATATAAAAATACCTGATTCACGTTATTTTAGTGTTTCCATCTCTCCATTTTAATTTTCAAAGATTGAGCATATTAACTTTTCAAATTTTCTAGAAGGTTAGCATTTAACTCTGGTATTTAAACTCTGACCCATGTCTTTTAAGCATAGCTATGAATTGTCTACACTATAAATAACTTCGTGTATCATACTACTTCAACATAATGCCTTTGGGAAAACAAACAGAAAAAGCTGCTGACATGGTTGTCAAGGTTAATAGACTAAACAGACCTTCCTTGATAAACAAGAACCTTTCAACTTGCATCCAACTGTAAGGACATTTTTTTCTTCAGAAACTCTAATGGAAAGCAATTGACTCTCTATTACCTAATTCAGATTCAAATTCAAACACCAGTGAAGAATGTCAACAGCTGGTAACTCTTTTGCACAGCTAGGAACAAGAATTGTCTCTTGTAAACAGAAGTGTTTCATTCTTAAGGGAACTTCAGCAATGCTTCTATTTTCACTTTTCATTTACCTGTTGCAAAAATTCTGAAGAACTTATCCCCTTTCACATATGAGACCAAAGAGCAAGAGCTATTTCACTTTAATTACCTATCATCCACACTATTCTATCCCACACCAGCACTAAACAATTGCTTAACGGTGTTACTTAGCTGGCAAAATTGTGATTAGCAAGTACTTTTTCAGTTTTTCCTATGAATTTTAGCTCTCCCACTTCTCCCATGGTGGTCAGGATAACTGTGGGCACTCCGCTTCCAGCAGCATAAACCATGGCTTGCCTACACCTCTAGGAATGTTATTGCCCTGCAAGAGTTCTTCTCATTACCATTGTTACTCCCTGTATGCAGCGTGATGGTAACCACAGTGTCCCGGCAGTCAGGAGCAACTGGGAAGTAAGACTGTGTAAGAAACATCCAGGTACTTTATGAACATGATAGAACTACCTCAGCAACGGGGACTGCAAACAAGCTAACCCAGAAGAGTGGACAGCTTGGTCCAGCAGCACCGTGCTGCTCATAGACTGAGTTTTGTGACAGCTGAGTTTGAGCTTCCCCAACTCGTGCTAAACACCCTAGTCTGGATGTTGGTGGGAGGGAGGGAAGAAGTGGGATGGAGGGGCCAGGACATGATTTGGACCTCCTCCTTCACTTCTTTTGAATGACACCTTCCTTACTTTTTAAAGCACCCCCGAAAACCAGCATATTTTGGGTCAAGTTAAAAGGGTTTTGTTTAATTTTCATGTCAGCAGAAATGCTGGGCAGTATCCCAGAACATGGTGCAGATTCCAAACCATCAGGATGCTCCGTGTTCATCCCCAGCAGACTTTGTATTTATTTTCTGAATATAGTGGTTTTAAATCTAGAGATAAAAGTCCATTCCTTATATAAAATACCATATATCATGTACGATATTTGTAGTTCTCCTTTACAGATGGTGTACATCTGAAAGAGGGTTGATAAGTAACATTTTATTCTATGAGATTAAATTTAGGTATATAATAAAGCAATGTCAACTAATTCAAGATGCAATAAGGAAACAATTCCTTAAGATTAATGTCACATCTTAAATCTCAAAAACAAGCGTAAAATGAATGAATAATAAAATAAAATCTGAAAGTATGCTCATGGAACTGTTGGAATGATATCTAAATTCTATTTTTAACCACTAAAGCTGCTTATCATTTACAGATTGTTATTGGTTATTATGGTTACCATTCTCTGACACAATCCAATCTGCCTGCAGTTTTCTATTTCAGGACACAGCAGTGATAACATTAACAGCAAACTAAACTTCTCAACTTGCAAAGATGCGTACATTAGAGGCACATGCTATCTCCTCCTGCATTGAAAGATAACATGAGTATGTTCTCACAGTGTCACAGAAACAACAAGCTGTCGATCTCCTTCCAGTCAGATGTTAAAACATTTAGCCCAAGTCACAATGAGTGTCAGGAACATAGCAAAGGTTTGAAGTCATTTGTATTATGAACACTTAATATAAATACCTGTTGTATTATGGGTCTTCTGCATAATTCAGATATTGGAGAGATGCTTTATAGACTTTATAGTCTATAAAGTTGGAAGATCTGCCCACAGGTGATTGCTCCCATGCATGGGCAAGATTTATTATTTATTTTTTTTAATGTAATGCGGAGTCATGGGTAAGATTGAAGCCTTGCAGCAGTGAAGCACAGAGAATGAGGATACAGATGGAAAGGACAAGTCAAGTGTTCAACATGCCACTGCTGGTCTAAGATGCTCGTGCAAGTCACTTGCAACTGAATGTGCAGGCAAACATTTCTGAAACAGCTTTAAATTTTGTCAGATCTTTCAGTGGTTGAAAAAAGTTGTCTCCAACAACCATATTTAAAATACATAATACCCTGAAGAATAAAACAAATATAATAATATTTTGCCATATTTATTAATTGCAAGAAGGGAAATGTGCTTTTGAGCACAAGAACATCAATAATAGAACCCATCTTCACAGGTAAAACTAAGATCTTGAAGCAAATATATAAAACTTACACAAACCTGGAAAAGCAGCCTGTGATGGCTGATGTTCCTTAAAAAATACAGCTTTCCACTGAAAACTTACTATTTTAACTCCATAATGTCACCACTACATTCTGCTGCACTGAAAGCTACATTAAATAAACACTGAGATTTAATCTCAGTGAAAGGCTTTTAACTCCCACACTCAGCACATGTCTGCTTCTGGGTGCATTGAAATGTTTCAAGTGCCAAGAGCAGCTCAATGATGGCCAGTTGCTGCTCCAGAGCAGGTGACTGAGGAGTAACTTTGGCTTGTAGCTGCATACAGGGCTACCATGAACAACCAGGGATATTAGCCACCTCTGGCCACAGCCAAGTTCTGAAAATGGTGCCCGAGTGACAGGTTGTCCTCTGGGTACTATTGCTGTGCAATCCCCATACTCAGGACATTGACTTATCAACTGACACTTCACAAAGGAGAGGTTCAAGCCCTTTGTCCTTTACAACTGTTTTGGTTTTAAAAATGAGGTTATAATTCATGTATAATACAAGTCCAACCACATCTCAAAATCACATTTACAAAAGTAATTGTAAAACTTGAGCTATTGATACCTCTAAATTCTGTTCTCATTTCAGAAACAAACACACATCTGAGCGGCAGAACCACAACAGCAGGCCACTGGAGGCTTTTTGACACATTTTGCCTTTGTTTATGGATTTTTGGCACAAGTCATTCTTCCACAATTCCATCAGTTTAAGTTATTGGTTCTCATCAAATGTTGTGGTTTCTTTGGCCTCATCACTTCTTCAAATCTCAGTTCCCATTTCTCATTTTTACTGTGTTTGAAGAGTCTAATTTTTCTGATGTTTGCATTTTTGGCAATAGTAAAGCTTTATTAATTATGTTTAACTTTTGGTGAAGACTGGCTTGTACAATTTAACAAGCCCCAGTGAAATGAATTCTGGTGAAATATCAAAGCTGGAAAACTTGTGTCTGCAGAAAGGACTATGTATCACTTGAGACCCACTTCAGAGCTCAGAATAGGAATTAAGTGGAATTTAGGCAGCACGTGTGCTGTTGTAATGGCCTCTCTCACCTGTGGGGATGGGTGTCACCCTGGCACTGCAGAAACATACTTTAGTGTAATGAGCAGGGAGCCAGATGTGTAACCCTGGCTACTGACTCTCAGGGCACCGTGGTGAAAATGCAGACAGAATAACCAGTGTGTTAGCTAAGCAGAGTCAGTACTTTGCAATGGAATGGATAAAATACATACAATAAGTTGGTCCTCACAGAGAACTAATGCAACGCGTTACAACAACATCCGCAGAACTGCCCTGATGAGATGCAGCACTAAGGTAAGATAATTTTAATCAACCTTGCTTGTCTGTTCAAATTAGCAGAATCTTGTTAGCAGAGAGTAAGAACATGAATACTTAGGGCAGAGTGGAAAGGTCTTCCCTCACTGAAATGATACATATTTTCCCAATTATATTCTCCTAGACTGGTGCAAAAATGTTTGGGTTTTTTTTTTCAATTAAGTTTTTCTGTTTAGCAGACTTTTTCCTCTCCCTCTTGCTATGATTTGCAATTGGTGTTCATAAAAAGAATCCTCTGAAGAGCCTGTTTCCCTGATGCTGACAACACCGAAAGCTTGTGCATCAAACCAAAGAGCGCACCTCAAAGTGTGTGTCTGTTTCAGGTTTGCCTTCTCTGTCGGAGCCTGCATTGTCTACATCCTGGGTAGAGCTTCAAAGGGGAACCTGTGTGTGTGATTCAGCAGTCACCCCCACTAACTTTCAGGTTCAAATCCGTGATACTAAGGTGAGTTGGATGAGGATTTCTGAAGTCACTGAGAAACTCCTCCTAAATACAAAACATTTACTAGACAATCAATTTACCATGATGAAATAAGTAAACAATGTAAGAATTCTGATCAAATCCATAATTGTTGATCTTAATATGGTAGTGGCCTATAAAGACAGTATTTTGAATTCCAAGGTACAAGAATTTCTCCTCTCCTAAATTCATAACACTGAACCTAAGTTGTATGTTATGCTGTGCATGATGGGAACTCAATAACAGATTTACAATAAACCAGCATCAATGCAGAAAGTTGCTTTAAAAATTTAAGAAGGAAATTATTCACTCGAGCAGTTTGGTTCAGACACCTTAAGCTTCTCTTAAAATGAAAGACTTTCGTTATTAGGATGCAAGTTGCTTTGTTTAAGTCTATACAAATTCTAATGAAGTTGGGAGATCCATGGGAAAGCACAGCGATAGAAGCTGATCACATTTTCTTGACAGAAAATATTCAGCCAGACAACATTCAGCCAGAAAATATCATCATGTTCTGGGAACTCACTGATTTACTTTGAATTCGGCAGAATGTTATCAAAGTGGTTAGTTTTAAAATTACTTTTCTAGCGTTCCACCGTGACATAAGCTATGGAAAATATTATATAATTAAGGATTAACCCATTACTTATGTACCAACGTGACCCTGTTTCCAAAATGAACTGGAAATATTGCTGAAAGGCAGTATTTAAAAAGTTGAAACATTACTCTTTCCAATGCCTTACATATATTCATTCACTAGTTTCTAGAGAGCAAATACTGAAGAGATTACTCTTTCAAATAATGCTATGATTTGAAAATAATTGTTTCATTGTTACATTATTAAAAGGCAAGAAAAATATACTTATTTTATTATCGTATAATGGTAAAGTATATGTGAATGACATAAAAAGAAACAACCAGAAACTTTCAAATAAAAAACAGTCACTGAATAGTGCTTAAATGAATAAGCAAAATCATAGAATCATAGAAGAGTTTAGGTTGGAAGACACCTTTAAAGGTCATCTAGTCCAGCATCCCAGTCATAAGGCTCATGATAAAAGGAAACAGGTAAAGCCCAAGCATGTCTGGGTCACACCGATTCTCAAAGAAACTCTACTGTGATGAACCAGGCTGCTGAACTGTGCACTTACAAGACTGTGCTGAATTACACAGAAATTAGAATACATACTTGACTGAGGACTTCAGCAAACTGAGAAGACATTAAGTTACATTACAGCTGTTGCAACTGTGAGCAGTATTTCCACCAACTGCCTTTGATCAGCATGAGCCAACTCAAAGTGAAATTCAGCTTTTATACCTAGAATTACTAGCAGAGCTTCTAAATGATCTCTTTTTTTTCTGATGCTAATATTCTACTAATATAATTAACTAACAACCTAATAATTTTAAGGGACAAATATTCTAAATCATCGATCTGTCAGCATCCTTTCAGCAGCTCCAAAACATCCAGAAAAAAACCCAGAAATTTATATCCGCTAAAACAGTGCAAAATGCAGTGGATCATTAATGATGAGCAGAAGAAAAACAAGTTGTTTTGTGAACAGCAGAAGTAATGAAGCCTGGTTTCCCACACACACCTCCACAATACCTTCAGCTCTCTCTCCTTTTCCCTACACACCACATGCTCTGCACCCTCGATTCCCCTTCCCAAACCTCCCTTCCCTTTCTGCGAGTTGCTGGTTGAACGAGAGGCAGCATTTGTTTCAGCAGCTCTGGAGTTAAACTCCTGCTCGTCGGCTGGCTGGATGCTGGATTTCGGATGCCAGAGCAGCCCAGAGGATGCCTTGACTCTCACACGCTGGCATGTTGAGCAAATGTCTTTAACCGCCCTGTCCAGCCCACAAAAAGGTCTGTTATAAACACTCAGCGCTACTGAGTGCAAGACTGATTTAAATTGGCCATTGGATTGAAGTTACTGAGAAGCACAACTAACAGATGGAAAGTGGGATTGCATAAATTTTGTTTTAGGAAATCAACCTGTAAAATCAGAGCTGTTATACAAAGACTGTCCACACTCTTTAATACTCAGCAGCTTGCTTAAATATAAGATGATGGCATGAGCAGCAATGTAAACATTTAGTCTGTCGGTGACTATGGAGAATTTTCAAACTACTTTTTTCAGAGAACATTTGTTGCTGTTATTAAGCAGTGGCAAGTATGATATAAACCACAGGCTTTCATGCAGTGTACACGCAGCACCAGTGGTGCATAAAAGTTTGCATAAAAATACCGTACTTATAACAAAGGATCAGTAACTAAAAAATTGTAGAAAGTCATACATGCATATGTAATTAGAAAACTTACTTTCAAAATTGTTACATCTTCTGTATTTTGGCCCATAGCAAAAAAAAACAACCAAACCAAAACAATCATGCCAGTGGTTTAATAGCCTACATCCCTGGAAACATCCACAGCCAGGCTGGACGGGGCTCTGAGCAACCTGATCTAGTTGAAGATGTCCCTGCTCATTACAGGGGGTTGGACTAGATGAGCTTTGAAGGTCCCTTCCAACCCAAGCTATTCTCTGATTCTAGGAAAACGGGTATCTGAATGCAATGGAAGTTTCAAGGCACTTTACCTACCCTACTTTTACTCCATTTTATGCTGCACTTCTACACCATCCACCGTGAGAAGCAAATAGCAGAATTCACCCTTTAAAGTTTATTAATTCCTAGGCTAGTTGCAATTTGAAGACAGAATAAATAATAAGAGCAGCAATTATATATTCCACTGATGCTAAAAACATAAATTCAGGCAGATGTGGGTAAATTGGCAAAAGGCAGGATGTCACTTCTCTGCATAGTGGGTGAGGTAAGGACAAAATGGCAGCCTCAGGAGACTGGAAGGAATTACTGTGCCTGATGTACTTACACTTTCTGCCACTTAAAGGACTTTCCATACTGAAGAATTTCTATGTCACAAGAACTGTGTTGGTGGTGAAAAACGTATCACACATTATGCAATAAGTATTATTTTATGCCATTCTACTCTAATATTTTAATTTACTTGAATACCTCAGGGGTCAACTTGTTACAAGGGACATCCTGAAATTTGGCAATTTATAAAAATGTTCCCATTGAATGGTTATCTGATTTTCTGTTCAGTTATGTAATTTGTATCCACTTTTGGTGCAACATCTGTCATTAAGAGACTATAATCAATAGCCAATTTACTTAATTACACATGCCAAGAAATATGAAAGTTCTGAAGCTCTCTCTTTTTAATCTTCACAATCTTCTCATTACTTTCAGCCATTTAAACAATTCCTTTTAAAATCAGATTTGAGGACTAGTACCACTAAAAACAAGCTAATTTACAAACAGAGCTTCCTGTAAAATGCGTCTGAACAAGAAGTGACTACAGTGAAAATCACATTAGCAAAGTCAAATGGTCTTCTTTCCCTCATCTAGAAACTAGGATAGAAATTGAAGAAACATGAAAAGAATGGTCATCAACCATAACTTTGAAGGGTTGATCAAGTGTTCAGAAATCCACGTAATATACACGGCTGAATCCCCTCAGCCAAATTTTATTTGTTTCCTTCACCTGTCCTGCTTTGGTGCTGCGTCTCAATTCACAAGAGCTGTACATCCACAGCATGGCTCCCTGTGATCTCCAGTAACTTCTTCCTCCATCAACCAGGACCTCTATGACTCCACCAAACAGGGCTTGGACTTCTACATTTTACTTTATAGCCCAGATAAATCAAACTCACCTTCCCCTTGATGACATTATTTGATGACTGGTAGACAGAAAGGTAAAAATGTTGCATGGAAATATGGGCATTTTTTGTGCTATGTTCTAATATCAGATAGCTTCTCTTTTTAGGAAAAGAATATTTTCCAGCTGATTCTTTTTTAATTTTACACCCTTTACCCATCAAAAAAGTTATTCTCCAATTTTTTCCCCATTTAAAAATATATTGTGATTGTCAGAGAAGTCCAAAATACAGTAATTCTTCAGAGCTCTTAAGAACTGCTTGGAAAATATGTATACTGAAACTTATTTTTTTAAGCTTTTAACTATATTATTTACATAAGAAAAGGCTCAAGGCAGCTATAGCTATGGTTGGACTCGATCTTAACAGTCTTTTCCAACCTAAATGATTCTGTGATTCTGCTAGTAGCTGATTTCTGCTGCTCCGAACATCCATGCTGAAAAAAGTCCAGAGGAGTTGTATATAATAATCGTATACCTTCCTACTTCATGGCACACTCCCTGTAAGACCCACTGTTGCATTATTCCCCTCACAAACATACAAGCACATTCTAATTTGAGTAAAGTTGTCCATGAGAGAAGGACAGAGTGGATCTTAGCAATAACTACTCAGCTTCCTATGTGGAGATCCCTAAATAATCCAGGAATAGGAATGATCCAAAGCTGATTTCCTTCTAGAAGAAAGCTGTGGAACAGCTGTTACAAAACACACTGTCCCTGGGTTTTCTCAGAATAACTCTGGAAAGCTACCATCATGCCTCTGGTACACTTCTTTCACTGCAACTACATTAAAATCTCTTATAAAGGTTATAGGAAGGAGCAAGTTTAAACCAAACATTTGGCTGAAAATTATGCCTATGTTAATTTTATTTTTTTTATCTTCATTTTTTTGTTCTCTACAGTGTAAAAAATAAAATGTATACAATTAGAGCTTAGGAAAAAATGGTCATTACTTAGATTTTATTTCATGAGCACAGCTGTAGTGGCATATCTGCTACTTTAGGTCTCTGGCTGCAGGATACACATACCTGGTCAAATGCTGCCAAATCAAAACTCATGAGCATGTTACATGCTAACCAAACCAAAAATTAATAGAGAGTGTAACATTTGCGTCTGTAAAGAGAATGTACTTCTAACTACTGCCAGCAGAGAGTCCCATTGCTCTCATATTGACACAAAAACAATTTCGCACAGTCCCCCAAAACGCAGAACAGCAAGCTACTTAATTTTAACTATTTTAATAGGATTATAGACAGAAGCACTCTAAGCAACAGCCACCTGTCAGTGCTTTCCCATGCCCTAAAATCTAGTTTTTTGCAGCTTTTCAATGGGACAGCAAGCTAGTACATTTGAAATAAGGAAGCTCAAAAATGTAATTTGAACTCCCATAAAAAGGATGGCATGTTTCTCAACAACATTTGCGCTTGCCTAGATGAGAGCAAAGTGATACAGTTTAACTGTAATTAACTTGCAAGCCAGCCTGTACAATGCATTGTAAAATTAAAGGCCTCCCCAGCATCTGGCCTGCACTCCTTCAACATACGCTTACCCCAGGAGTAATGTGCTTAGTTTGAGGAGACATCAGGCGTCTGTCAAGCATGTCAGCCTCGCTCCACGTGGGCCAGCCCTTCCAGCAGCAGCAACGCTTCTTACAAGGAACAAAACCTCCAACGCAAAACAGCGCACTAGCGAAAACTTCAGCAAATCAGCCCGCATTAACCATCGTTCGAGATACTCGTCCATCTAAGGCCCGGTTTAAAGTGCCCAGCTTTCGTCTATGTGGAGCGATACTGTTTGCTGGTGGCTGCTCTCAGCCGTTGATCTGATTCAGTCCCGATGTTGGGTTACAGCTCAGCGGAGAACCCGTCACCATCGATTACCCAGGAGGAGTGGGAGGGCTCCGTGCTCCCAGTGACGTCAGTCGCTTTAGGAACGCAGCCCGCACGCTTGCTGGAGTAACATAACATTTTATTAATCTCAGATGCGTGCCTTGCAGCACGCATGGCCTCCTCTTAACATACCACAACTGGCTACGCAGCCAGAACCAAATAACAGAGAAGTATCTGAACACGAACACTGGATAATCGGATTTCTTAATGTTTGTGGATATGGATATTTTTCTTTCTTTTTTCCACCCTCCCTTGAACAGAGATATTAGGCACTGGTATTTCAAGTTGGAAATCTAAATTCAGGTTGGAAATCTGGAAAAGGAAAATTATGCTTGATCATAATTAAGGCAGAAGACATATTATGGTAGAAGATATATTCAAATGAACCTTAATCACAGTTCTTTGTATAAACTACTATTCTAAAAAAAAAAACAAACCAGAAAACCAACCTCATTAGATACATCAGCAGGGCAGTACTTCCATGCATTAGCCAGTACGCTACAATCATCAGGAATATTATTGTTCCTAATGTGTTTAAGAGTTTGCAAGATTAGGGTCAACTGGCTTAAAATTAGACTGTAGGTTGAATGTAAATAAGAAGAATGAAGGATACATGCCTGTATTGCTCAGAGCCTTCTGGAGGTGTAGTAAAGAGGAAGAAGGAACAGGCAGCAACAGGCAGGGAATGGTACGAAGAGAGTAGAAAGTGCGGAGAAGCAGCTTTATGCTCCTGCTACCGCTGAGATAATAAATGACGAGGCAGTGACTCCTGAGAATAGCAACAAGCGCAAACATTTTTTTTGGCTCCTGCTGCTCAGTGAGCTGGGCAATCTTCACCTCTGCTTACGCCTTGAGACTGGCCTTTAGTAGGCGTGCTAGGCAAGCAAATTCCCATGAAGTCAAAACTCAGGTCCATGAGAGCTGAAAATGTTGCCTATTTCCAAAAGCCAAACTCTTTAACACTGACTTTGTAATTAGACTCTGTAAAGTTGACAGTAGTTGGAGACTCCACATACATGTGTCACAATAAGAATCAAAACATTTATTTATGTATTTATTTTTAATAAAGATCTCAGAGTGGCTTCCATCTGTATTAACTGGTTTCTACACATACTTTCACACAGCTACTTTTAAGGTGGACCAAGGTCAGTTATCTTTGTACCTCCCTCCATCACTTAAGATGTGATTTCTTATTCATGTTAGCTGCGCATCATATTCTTAACAACTCTAACTCACTGACACTAGAGGTAACTTTTGGTTGATGCATAACAGGGTTTTTTTTGTTAGGCTGTTTGTTTTGTTCAGGTTTTTTAGTTTGGTTTTTTGGTTTTTGGTTTTTTAGGTTTTTTGTTTGCTTGCAAGGAAAGTCTGGAAATGCAGGATTGTTAAAATTTTACCACTGTTTCAGAAACCAATATTCATGCTAGGTTCAGTTCAGATAAGTAGAAACCTTGCATAAGTTGTTTTTTTTTAATGATAGCCAAATATTTATTTCTCATGAAATTGATATTTCTATTTACCTGAAATAGATTCAGCAGAGAAAAATCCAGAGAACATTGACAACTTCTTGTATAATTTTTTTTGACAACTACTGTTTTCAGAGGAGGAAAATAGTAAACTTCAGTGAATTCAGTTTTAGAAGGCTGTGAGAAGTATGGCCGTTTCTGATGCAATACTGTATTAATAAAGGGTTTTTTTTATAGCACAATTACTGAGCTAGTTTTTGGCAAAATTACCATCCTTAAAAAGTTTAACACATGCTGTGTGACACAAATACCTTGGGGCAAGTCAGAACTACTCTGAAGAATACATAATCACAGTCCCAGCTGGAATATTGCAGTTAGGACAGGACAGCTCTGATTCTAGAGGCTTATCTTCTGCCCTGCAGCACAATTTACAGAATACTGAAACTAAGCTTGCAAGACCAGGCTGTCACAATGGCAAATTTTGGCATGACAATATTGAAACAAAAGAACTTTGTACTAGAAAACACAGAAATAAGATGATTTCAATGCAGAAAGAGCAACAGAGGAATTCCCTGGTACAGATCATTAAGTTTCAAAAGCTCCCACACTCTTCTAGCCATAGAATAGAAACCACTTGTTTTTTTCTGAGCCGTCGTCAGTCACAGGATGAGTACGTAGTGAATGACAGATGACTTCTGCCCTTTTTTACCCAAGAGAGTGAATTGTCACCTCAGACGTACCAGGTCTGTTAAAAGCTGACTGTTGTGCATAACCTTACAAAAAAATTAAGATGCCTTAGAACAAAAGTGAGTGACATTCATCCACTTACAGAAAAATCTAAGGCCCTTATTAATAGAACAGGAACACAATTCATACAATAATTACAGTTTTCATTCTTTAATCTTATATAGCACTAATAGAGAAGTAGCTTTAACATTAAATATTACTACCATATTTAGTGTTTTCATCAGAAGTCTCAAATCAATTGTAAACATAACCTTATGAAATGTACTATAGACCATAAATACCAATAAGCACATAAGAAAATAGAAGCACTGACTAAATACTCATTCTCAGCAGCACACCAACAAAAGTTTTCTTGTGAATGTTTAAGTTTTTTTGGTTCTATTTTTCTTAGTTTAGCAAACCCAGGTATCTGGACTCTGCTTCTTTCTATCCTAAATTGAAAATGGGTGCTTGTCTAAGAAAGTTCTTCTTGACAAACCAGATCATAAATGAGTTGTTAGAGATCACAACAGTCGATATCTCAGAAATAATAAGGACTTAGATATATGAGTAATTTTTCTCATCACCAAGTTATTGTGCATCAGCTGTTCCATATGTGGACATGTGGGCACTCTTAGCATATGGCAAACAAATTAAGGCAATTTATTGTAATTCTGCCTCACTATGGATTCTGTTCTGTGGCATTTTCTGATGGATAAATGTATGAATAGGTAATGCATGGAAGCTTGTCAATCCACGTGTCAATCTAATATATACATACAGAAGGATTCTTCTATTTCTTCTTCCCATTTTAAAGGCAGATACTGTGTCTTTCTCCAGTTACCTGAGATATCAAATTTACTTTTATTCAGTCATCAGGTACCTCACTAGTGTTACAGTTTCTCAAAAGGTAACTTCGTGCTTCTGAGATTCCTCAGCCAAAGGTTTAGGTATCCTAGTATGCCATACAAAGATCTCAGGCTGAGTTAAGTATGGTCTAAGCCATCCCCTTTTTCCTATTTGAAGGTGAATATTTATCCCTTTGCTATTCATATAAGTTATATATGTTACCATCTCTTTTCACCTAGCAAGAGTCAACTTTGGAAGATTTTCCTTTCCCCTTTGACAAGATCCAAAGTATTCTCAAAAGACATCAAGGGATTAAAATCCCTCATTTATTTAACATGATATGACAGCAGAACTCTGCATACGCCTATGCAAAGTTGATGGGAATTCTGACATGTACAAAATTTTTGTTGAGAAGACAGATGATAGATTAGTCAAAGCTCACACAGAGTCAACGAGACAGTAGCAAACAGGCCCAACCCAGACTTCCTAAATTGATGCAACAGCCTTTCGACAGAAAACACTCAAAACCACCCGGTTGGCAGGAGTTCAGCTCCCCTGCTCATATCAAAGCTCATGAAGGTTTCTCAGGTTCATCATTCCCTCTCAGATCTTTACCAAAGGGCCAGTTCTGTTTAGTGTTTCGCACAGTAACTGAGTAGGGCCGCTCATGCAGCAGAGTCCCAGGTGAGATGCTGCAAGAGTGGCCAATTGATTGATACTTCTAGCAAAAGACAAAATCGCAGCTGCTCACCCAGCACAGTGGGAGCTGAGCTACAGGATGGCCAACTACTGCCCACGTACACTCTGCCCAGTTTGAGTAAGGGACACAAACAGGGTCTCTCACCTCCAAAGTTTCTTCACTACCAGATATAAAGTCAATCTCTTGTTTTTTCTCTCTGTGGCTGTGAAAATAGTCAACTATTTTCTGTAAGTGGGACAGGGTTCACAATGAAAATTTTGTCACACAATAAAGAACCAAATTCTGTAATGCCTAAATATTGCAAAACAGGTGTGAAGGTCTGAAACAGGTGAGTACTCATATCAGTGGGGTTACTGGTTATAACACACAAGGAAGATTTTATTTTTTTTTATTTTTATTATTTTTTTTAATAAGGGCAAGCTGACTTGGATAGATGCCTATTGGGATAAAAAGGTTCAGAGGTATGTTTTACAATTAAAATGCACAATAAGAGTGCCTGGCTTACCATGACCTGCACCTTCATACTCCTCATTTTTGACCAGCTAACTTGAGGAATTTGACTTGCAAACTGTTACTCCCAAGAGCTACAGCTGCATGTGAGAGAAAACTGTTGCATCTTCAGAGATGCTGATCTTCTTGACTTCAAGTACACACTGCTTTGCCAAAAATCAATTTAATGAAAAATGTGGAATTCCACCAGTCTAAATATAGTCCCACTTTTACATGACACTGCCTTACTGCCAAGTCCACAAGGCAGGATCAGTACAGTGCCTTAGGGTTAGGTGTTGGTTAGGTCTTCTGCAGAGAAGGAACTTCAGCGCTAGATGAAAATTTAAGTTCCCTGATGGCACTAGAAGACATGTAGGAACTTTACAGGAATCTGAGTGCAGCATATAAAATACAAATAACACATGAAACTGCTACACTAACAGTTTAAATAAGTAAATGCCTCTGCTGAGAGCGGAGCTCTTGGTCCTCTCCTACTCCCATCCCTGGTACTGCAGCAGCACCTTCCTTCCCTCTCTGTTGGTCCCAGCACATCACACCCCTCCAGGAGGACAGTGACATACCCAGCTCAGCAGGAAACTACTTGCTTGTTGTTTTTTGTTTCATTTTGTTTTGTTTTTTCTTTTTGTCTCTTTTTTTCCTGCCAGGTCAGTAAGACGAAACAGCTAAAGGGAACAAAAGCAGGGGAAAGGATGCTGGTAGTGGTGGGGCAACAAACCTCCACCACCCAAACCTCACAAGATAACCCACCAAGGGCCTAACTCCCTTTGTGAATTTAATTTCTATTTTGTAATGCACAGCAACAGCTTTGCAATGCTGTATCAGTTTAAAAGCAGAAAAGACATCTACTTCAAAAGAAGTATCTCATACTCAAAACATCAATAATTAACCACCCCCACACAAACACTTACTTAAGTAAACAGAAAAAATGACAGCTTTAAGATACATACAGTTGTGCTTAACATTTAAATGAAGTCTTTTTTTATTAAAGATAATTCATGTCACATTTTTTCCCCTTCAAAGCACAAATTTAGCTCCAGCCCTACTGAATAAGGCACACCCCTTCATCCATACATTTTGGTTTAATACTTACAATAGCTACAGACAATGTTAGCTTACTGCAATCTCCTTCGAAGTTAATTCTCCTGAAAATGTTCTTATTGGCATGATCTGAAGCCCACAAGGCTCTCTTCAGTTGGCTTTGGTTTAGGTTCTTACGTAACTGTAACATCTGGGGCCCGTTTCTACTATGCAAGTTCCAACAGACACAATTTCTGTGTGTATAAATTCATTTCTATTTAACAGATGCCTGTATTTTGGAAAAGCAGAACAGATACAAAATTCTGTTAAATTGAATATACAAGCTAATACATACTCTCCCAGAAAATAATTAAATAAATAATGTAACTTTGTATGACATACACACTTAATGTGTTTTGGGTTTTTTATTTTTGTTTTTGTTTTTATTTAAAAAAAACTTCTGTGCTTTGCAAATTCATGTCCATCTCTGCACAGGGGATAAAAACCACAGCAGACCATTATTACCACAGCTGGAACTACTGGAAGGGAGAAGGCCCAAGGTCAGTACTCTTCTCCTACATCATTTTTATATGAAGTATGCAAAGTATTACATATACTTTTTAAAGTCTAGATTAATCTGTGATGTTTCTCAGGATACAGTAAAGCAATCCAATACTACAGTACAAAAGACAGAAAGTACCATTGCAGAGTCCACATGAAGCAAGTGTCAATATGTGAGTGAATGTGTATTTGTTCATGTGCAACTCCACAGTGAAGTTTGGAAGGCTGCTATCAATTAGTGAAAACTCCCCATACAATAGGCTGTTAGGCTATATGTAATGGAGAATTATCATGAACTGTTACAATCCACTTTCTTCTTAAGCATGATTTTCCCCCAGTGAGAAGCAATTACAATTTCTTGTTGTTCTTCTGTTTTTCTACTGACAATAAAAACATCCATGAGGTTATCTATATCCATCCTTGTAATTGCACAAACAATAAAATATTATCAAGATTATCAATAAATCCTTGTGAAGAACTCAGTATTACTACTATAGAAAAAGCCTTGCTGAAATAAATAGATAAACCAGAACTACTAGCCAGCAAGGTGCACTAGTTTACAGGGAATCAGAGAATGGTCTTCAGATTACCATCTCTAAGACTATACAAAAAATAGGTCAGTACAACAGCTCATAAAAAGGACTAAAAACAAGTTATTTTAAAACTATTTTCCCAACTTCTCTCAATGCAAGAAGAGTGGATTATTCACACTCTCATCTTTGTATTTCATGTTCTCTGTTGGAGAACCATTTATCACAGAATACTACAGCCTACAAATATCTGATATTCTCCTTCCGTACTGAGAGAAGTTAGAGTTTATTAGTCTGATAATGCAGAATTTTCAGTGATCCTTCACAAACAACAGCAGTCTCCACTCATCCATCTAAAAGGCACTGGACTTCACAATTCACAGTCCGACACTACTTATGTGGATTAGGAGAGAAATAACTTGCAAATTAAGACACGTAAATAGGCTCAAGAAAATGTAACACAGCAAAAAAATACTAACTTACTCTTTTTAATAATAGCAAACACTTTAGTGATTCTTTTTTTCTTATGAGCACAGAAAGAATGACAAAAAACACAGCCATACCAATATATATACCATATATTACACATAGAGCCTACTTTGACAGAAAATGAGCAAGACTGCAAAATAAAGCATTTAAGTTTTTGGTCAACTTTAACTGAATTCCCTTGTCTTCACCTACATAATCATATTTGGATTTCCAGAGAGCTCCTTCATTTTTCAGCACACAGACAGACGAACGTTTACTGAGCTGCTATGTTCTGTACGTATTTTTTTCTCTTCTTTGTACTCCTGAGTTTTCAGGCCTCAGGCCTTCTCTATTATTAACTTTTCCTTTGAATATTCTGAGAAGCTCATCACTAGCATCTTCTATAGCTTCAAACAGAATTTATCTTCACAATAAGAAGCACAAGATGAAGGGGGCTTTTTTCCCACTTGACAGATGAGAGCTAAGGCAGGCAGAATATGGTCAGAAGGGGCTGCTTGTTCCTCACCTCAGCATCTGAATTGGGAGCACATGATCTGTTTGTGGCCCATGGCACTAAAATTTTGTGTGTGAAAGAAACCCTCCTGCTCCCAGCAGCAGCACCTCACCTCCAAGTAGTTGACATCAGTAAGAGATCCTCTTGGAAGGCCACAAGTCTTTGGAAGACATGCAGAATACCTGTCAGGCCCTCACAAGATGACCAAAAACAAGCTTTTTTTAAAGTAGAAGGAACACACTAACTAATGGGTAAAACAGAATTCAAATGCAGACAAATGCCTTAAGGCAGAAGTGCCCTTCCTATTGAATTTTGATTTCAAAGGTCAGTCCTCAAGAATAAACTGGAGCCAGCTCAACCATCCCAGTGTAAATTTGGAAATCGTATCTCTGTTGAGTAAATAACATGTGCAAAGAATGACAAAACTGGACTCAAAATGTGAGTGGACAGAACATGTTCTTGGAATTCAAATCCATTGAGAGCCATTAAACATACATTAAATAAACCTTGGATATAGTACCACCATCACAGTTCTTGTGCTACATCTTGTGGAGAATAAACTGTCTTGTGGAGAGTATCTCTACACACTTGCTTTGTGTTTATATTTCTCCCTATTTCTGCTACTGCTTACTATTGGAAACAGCTAGATGAATCTTCAGTGTAACTTGATACAGCATGGTTTATGTCAAGTGCTTAATTAACAGCTAAGAAGAAGAAAGAGAGAAGAAAAGGATATGCATGCCGAGTTCTTCAACTTTCAAAGGTAGCTTAAAGGCTGGTAAGAAACATACCTCCCAGGAAGCATCATGGTGCTGAGCTGCCCCTAAGGCTTCATGGCTGAGAGATGCCTCTGCAAAATCTTCCAGGGAAGGAGTCTGCTCTTAAATATACTTAAAGTTTCATTTTAATTCCTTTTATGTTTTTCTTTTTTAACTCTGGTTCTGGTCTTGCGATCAAGGACTTACCTTTCCCTCTGGTAAAATAAAAAGCAACCTCTTGTATTGAAGCACAAATTCTCCAGAAACAGTCCCTTTAGATGACTGTCTACAGGAGAAAAGAATGCACATTCAAAGAACTGCTGTGCATTTCCATTAAACTACGTAGGTCAGTAGGGATGTTAGCACTGTCACGTACCAGGTTATGGGAAGGAGTTTTCCCTAGAGCCTTAAACTGCGCTTTCAACCATGAACCAGGCAGTGGAGGGACAGCCCATGACAGCAGGAACTGCCCAGAAGGTTACATTATCTCTGCAAATAGAGACTTCAGCTGATAATGTTGTTTTATTTTCCTCCTGGATATAATTTCAGTCCATTTCTTTCCCATGATTACTCCCTTAATATTTTCCAAAAGTCAAAGACATGACGCACCCTGCTTTTAAACCTGATTTTGCCCGTAATCAGAAGTTACAGTAGATACTGCGCTCCCTATTTAACTTTGCCGTACAGTCAATGTCAGTTTTTCATTTGAAAAGTTTTATTTTCAACATAGAACATATTTGTGAAAGTATTATTTTTCAAAAGCAGAAGAATATGGAGAACAATTTAATCAAGAGTCTTAATATTTTTTGACAGTGCAATACTACTGATTGCATTTCAGATCAGCTGTACAGTAGAAATAAAAAAAATATTACTCTGCAAAACAGCTACTGCTTTATGAATTGTTATATCATGCACAACATGACTTACAAATGATGGCTAAAATGCAACCTTGGCCGTGCAAATGCCCATCTTTCATACAAGGGCAAACACTTTACAATAAAAAAGAGGTACCTCCATGGTTTGGAGGAAGGTCAGTACTTTTTCTCCTGGCTCATGTGGCTCCTGGTCCACTCCTAGCAGTTCAAGCAATCACTGCAGGGCCCCAGAAGATAAACTGGTGACTACTAGTGTGGGACAGTGCTCCTGGCTCCTCTTACTGGGGTCTAATGCATCAAGCATGCCTGGACTGCTCTCCTGACCTAAAGCCAACTGGCTCGGAGTTGCCAAAGTCCACAGTATTAAGCTAATTCTCAATCCCTTCAAAAGGGGATGGCTGAATCCAAACCACGCCGCAGGAATACTACCAGGCCTGTGCTGTCTCACAAGGGATGCCAAAGAGCTGCCTGGAAGCCTGCGAGTTAGTCCCAGCCAAACACACACCTGGGACGGCTCTGACAACTACACAGAGCTGCACTCCTGTGCCAGGAAACCTCTGATGCTCCTCAGCTCCTGCGCACAGAAACAACCTCAGCGCTAGACAGCTCCAATAACTCCAACAGGCAAAGCCAGGACCCATTTAGGGACACAAAGGTACTCTGAAGTGCACTCAGGCAATTGTTTCACCATCATAAGACAACTCAAGTATTTCCATTTTATATCCTCACCTGCTCATTTGGAGTTTTCTAGTCATCTGGCACCATACAACATCAAGCCAGGCACTGTGTTGCTAAACCTCCCCAGTGTCTTTCCAGAGACTCCTCTACATCCCTGCCTGATGTGACAGCGAGACCTGCCTGGTGGGAGAGCTGTCCCTGCGTGGTGGCACAGCCAGCCTGGCCAGGTGGGACAGCCAGCCACCTCCTGGGCAGGTAGGGCCAGGCCAGCGGCTGCCCACGCAGCGCAGAGCATCTCACAAGGCTGACTTTCAGTCAAATCTGAGCACCACTGATAACGGTTTATTTCTGTTCTGAATCTTCATTTTTCACTTTAACTCAGTGAATTATTTTCATAAGGCTTTATTAAAGTACGTACAAGGAGACTTAGAAAACAAAACTATGTTGGATGCAGAACTGTCATTGAAACGCCTGGTTAGTTTAATGCAATTGATGTTTGATTAAGGCCTAGGTTATGTACACATCCATCATACTTCCAGACATTTTACAGACAGACTTAGGATTGCTGATGGCATACATTGAAGAAAATACCTATTTATCTCCCTGCATCTGGGTTTTTTTCTATAACTCTCTTTAAGATAAATTTTCACTGTTACTGACCAAAACCAAACACTGTTTCCCTTCATATCAGCTTTCCACACCAAATTTCATTGTCTTTTAGACACAGCAAATATTCAGATCAGTATAAAATAATACAAACTAAAGCTCATGTTTGCTTTGTACCACGTGGAGAGAATTTCAAACTTTATGGCTCCCCAAGACCCTTTCCTCCTGTACAGCTGCAGAGAGCACAGGTTTTGGCAGGTTGTTTTGTTTGTTTTGGTTTTTATTCTTGGCCGATAAAAGATTTTAGTGGCACAGCAAATCAAACATACTAAATCTGTGTGCTTCAGCTCCAGAGGCTGGTCCGAAGCAGAAAGTAATCAGAGACAGGAATTAAGAGAATGATTTTGTGTCCCAGATCCGGGGAATGCCACAGGATTGCTGGGCAGTATTTAGACAAGAGGCTGCTGGAAAGAAGCTTCTAGAAAAGAACACAAAACCAAAACAAACAGAACACAAAACGCCCATTTGCTATTTCTGGTATGTACAGATATTTTAGGATTATCTCATGATGTGGAGAGGTGAATACATTGTAGAACAGAGAGAATGAGAATTATAAAAGCTATTAGGCTGCTTGTGTAACAGAAATAAAAGAACGGAAAGGGATTAAGGAAGAGAATGAACCTAACACAAGGATTTTCTACAAGAGCGTATTTTACTACAGGAACGATGCTGAATCTACTGCATGGCCGCGGCAGGCTCGGGGCTGGTCTGCCCAGCCAAACCCTCAGCCTGCCCTGCAGCTGAGCCTGAGTGAGGGAGGAGGGACGTCCCTTTTCCAGCTCCTGGACGGTAAAGAAACATGGAATTCATCTTTTACACCTCTTCCTTAAATGGTTAGAAACTGAAATTATCTTGTAGACTGTATTTTTAGTTATTACATATTTTGTTTCATTAATAGCACATACAAGTCAGAAATGAAGCACTCTTCATCAGGCTGTGTTGTCTCCCATGCACCGTGCAAATCTTGTTGAAACACAGAAAAACAGAAGAGTACACAGTTTTGTGGTATCTGGCAACACTGAGCCCCGAGTTACACATACGAAACCAGTATTCAGTTGTGTGTGATTATCCGATTATTTGAACTGCAAGTACCACTTCAGTATATCTCAAAACATTAAGACCTCAACAGAATATCTATAAATCAGATGAATTTTTAATAATTGAGTTTTTCAGATTACTTCTGTTTTAAATTAAAGCTGCCTATTTCTATATCCACCTTTTTTTTTCAAACATAGCTGTTACTCAAGCTAACTTAAAAGCTCACCTTCAACTCTGGATTCATTCTTTTGTGTGTCTTGTCTCCTCTTCCATCTTCTGTCACTCATATACATCATCATCCTCTTCTCTCTATATCACTTGCTGCTCTCACCATATTTTGTCTTTTTTTTTTCTAATTAATATGATTTTCCTTACAATAGCCTTTTAATCCATTCTACTTATTCCATCGTTTTCCTATATATCAGCGCTCTTTAAAAAACAAACAAAACCCTGCAAGAAAACCCGTGCTCCAAATCCTAGTTTCTTTAAACACCCAGAAAAAATGAATTTAATGAAACAGCAGCAGAACTTTTGTTTTAAATACCTGAAATCTCATCTGAGATCTGTCAGAGTACACAGACTCCTTAAAATAAAAAAAATCCTAATCTTTTTTTCCTTATGAAATCCAGTAGAGCTAAAAAAAGATCCATTACTTGTAAAATTATTTGTGTAGTAAATCTATAAGTTCAGCCATGACTAAAATGAATTTGCAAGGGAGAATATAAATCATTCAGATACTTGGAAAAGTTAGGTCACGTGGAAGGTGGTACATCTCTAGTATTTTTGGTTTCAAGCTGCTTTACAGAACATTTTGTGACAGATATTTTTTTGATGGAGAGTTCAGAGTCCCCCTCTCTACTTGGTTACGTGTTTCTCATCCCCTGACATGCTTGCACATCAGTTTGGGTGAGAAATCGCTCACTAGGAAACAGAAAGACCCAGGTATCAGTTTGCCACTGCCCAGCCCAGTATGGTCACGAAACAGGTCATGTCATGGCTGCAAAACTATCAGGTTTAATTACTTCTTTAAAACAGGACAGAAAGCTATTGTTGCTGACAAACAATGTAATTTAATTTTTTTCCCCTTCTTTGCATGACAGGCTTACTTAAAATAAGGAGAATGCTGCAATTCTGTTCATAAACGAGCAAACAAACAATTATCACTGAGTTTATTGATCCATCGAGGGAAATTCCCATGGAGAACAGAAAAATTAACTTTCCATTATATCTGCTACTTTCCCAATTTACTCATTATCTTACTGTGAGAGGAAATTCAAGCACAGTTTTGACTCAGAATGTACTCCATTGCACACCCCATCCAACTCGCCGGCAAAGGTCGCACACAGGGGGGCTGCAGCTCCTGAGCCGCCTCCTTCAGCAACCCCCCTTGTCCAAGCGCTGGTGACACACGGCAGCCGCGTGTCCTGACACTGCTCCGTGTGCCACACAGCGCCCTGCCCACCCGTCCCAGCGTGCCGCACGGTGACTCTTTCTTCCTAAGGAGATTTAGGCAGTTTGCGTCAATCAAGGATTTAACAGGAGACATAAATGCCATCCCCTCTTAACATAAACAAACAGCTGCCAGCACCTTCCTTGATGAGTTACGGGTGCATGGGCGGCTGGCAAAAATTATAAAAGTTAGTCATTTCTAGTGTATTCTCCCCTTTCAAACATACTACCTAATCTTATGATTAGATCACAGGACTTATTTTGAAGGCCTTCCTTTTTCTGCAGTAGCAAAAAAAATAATTAAATATACTATAAAGGCAAATATAAATAACTCTTACGAAGAATAATGACATTAAATGCCCAGAATTAACAAAGAGTTATATACAGAGTACAAACAGTAAAAACACAGTATGCATAGACTATCATTAAATGTTTCTCCAACTATCTAAATAAAGAAACCGAACTCAAATAAATAATTATTGCATAAAGCCTGCTCCCTGGTCCCTGCAGTATATCTATATCAGAACTACGGCTGAAAATAGCACTCATATCTGGCTTCAAGTCTTGTCAGGTCTTTTAGCAGTAAATAGAATTAATAACAATACTACAAAAATCTTGAAATTAATTGTTTCAGATTAAAATATCTACACAAAACATGCTTGAATTTGCAAGCAATGGTTTCTGCTTTTTAAACCGGACTGTGTTCAACACATACTTGCAATCTGGACAACTACACAACAGAATTATGAATTCTTTAAAGCCTGGCCCAATCATTCCCACAATCAACTTTGTGAAATTGGCACAAAAATAGCAGCTTGCCAGATGCCCAGTAGAAGGCAAACGAGGAACCATCCCTCAGCAGCAGGGCTGAGCTGCTCTTCCTCACCCTCTTTCACACTCTTTGCCACCAACACACACGTGCAATTTTTTTCCAGGTGAAAATGAAGTGGCCAAGAGACAGCTCACATATTGCCCTATTTCCTCACAAAATCATTTAATCCAAGTACCTCTTATAGGCCCTATATTCTCCCTTAAATAAGATGTTTGGTAGCTCCCACCAAACACCATTAAATCAGTCTCGTTCATCCTTTTAGCAACAGTTCCAAAAGTTCCGTTCACAATGTTAGAAGCTTATTATAATTATAGCACCTCTTAGAACTTGAACTTTTGATCTGGTTTCTTAAAAATAGCAAAGACTTCCAGATCAAAAGAACATTATTGAAAATAACAGTATTAATGCTATTTAATCAGCTCCAATTTCTTCTAGCCTGTTGAAACAGAAGGTAGCGTGCTGAATATTCTGTTCTACATTTGGACCAAATAAAAATTCAAAGCTGTGTCTTTGAATATTTCATTCTGACACCACTAAATAGCAATTTGGCAAACAAACTATGCTAACATTTTGGGGTAAAGCTTGTCCATCTTAACTTCCCATGTTGGGAGTCAAATCCAAAAGTTTTGTCTTGAGTTTCTTTCTATCCCCCTGCACAGGCTGGGATGATTGTAGGACCTTGTGGGCTGAGCACTCTGTGGCTTCCTTAGGAGCCTTCCCGCTTTTCTGGAAGAGCTCTGTTATCAGCATCCACTTATGGTCTAAGGATGTTTTTAGAAACCTTTGAAAACTGTAGGTCCTGTTCACAGGGCAATACTGAAGAGTTTCTTAGACAAAATTTAAATCAGAAGTAATTATCTTGAAAGCAAGGTCCTAAACATACATATTTCTGAAATCAAAACAGGCTCTGTGACTTTGTAGAATAATTTTGCCAACACATCATCTGATATCTGACTATACATATATATACACACACTTGTTTCGTTGTTGTTTTTTTTTTTTTTTTTAAATTAAAAGGGGTCTGAGCTCACTCCTATCTGGGAAAAAATAATGTCACAAACATACCATACCACAGAAATTTAAACATAAAATGGCAATCGCTGGGACAGTTCCTGTCTTTGCTCATGCTCGCACAATCCTAATTAACACCAGGCAGAATTTGGCCTCCTGTGCAAGCCCCATCTAATCCGTGCACTGTAGTCTGCCATGCCAGAAGGTTATTCCTTGAAACACTCTCCAGTAAGCCGGATAATTCTAGAAATGACATTTCAATGCCACTGAATCAGTTTGCCTAGTGCTACAATGTAATTTCTAAGCCTTTTCCACTTGCCTGTACTTGCATGGCAACATAGAAATGGTGACAACGGTATCTTTTTTGAGAAAGAAATCAAAAAAGACAATTACTATTTTGGCCTGTAGATTGCGAAACTCTTTTGGAAGTAACTGAGTTTTCGCAAGGGTAGCCTCTTCCCTCATTTAATGTAAGTCTATAAGGTACATTTTAAATTATAAAATACAAGAAGAACATTCAGAAAGGGAGAATCAGAGAGATGGAGTACCATGTAATGTGTAAGATAAAAATAACAAACTCATTTGTTTAACATTTTAGGACTGCATCAAAAATGAGACACTGGAGAAGCTAAAGCAGAGCATCTGTTTTTTACAGTAATTATCTCCAGGCTCCCAGAAAAAGGGCCTGTGAGAGCAGGGGAACACAGGGAGAAGCAATGGATTGAGCATCCCAGAGGCTGCTGGAGCAGAGCCAGGGAAAGTTTAGATTAGGTCATGTCATTGTCCCAAGGCTGATGGCTCAAGGCCATTTTGCACCTCCTCGCTTGAGCTGCACTTAGTGTTCATTATCTGTATAAGGCTGAGGGTTTAGCACAGGAAACTAAGCTTTATGATATAAATAAAACCAGATCCTGCAAACAAATAGGTCTTCTCTATTAAATGGAGACGAGTTTTATAAATATTTCCAAGTTGAGCTCCTTGCTGTGCTGACACTATGATCTATGTGGAATAAAGGGCAACCTGCAATGGTGCAGACTCTGAGGAGAAGAAAAACTGATTGAGTCTCTGATTTCCCATTTATGCCATGTAGGAAATGAACAGGTCCAGCTTCTGCATCAGGTCACGGTGTTGTGCTCTTTGGCAACCTGGCTTTATGAGCTCCTTGTTCACATCCAGCCATGTGCGTGGGTAAGGAAGAGCTCACCGGGCTCTGCCTGTGTGCCTGCCTTTTATCCACGGCTCTACAAAACAGGCAGCTCGCAGCAGGGCTGAAAGGAGACGCTGCTCTGACTGATATCAGCGCCAGGAACACCACACTGCGCACATAAATACACCTATACTGTTCAGTATATACTTTTCAGGATATTCCTCTCCTCGTGACATAAGAGACACGAGTGACATGACATATCTCTTCATTTTCACTGATACGTCTCCTCAGAACACCTGGCTACCATTTAAAGACCACTGATTTTGTTAGAGCTCTTTTTCCAATTTCACTCAATTTCTTCACGTGCTGTCCCTTGCCTTGTGTAAAAATGCTCAAATTTAGTATCCATGGTAAAACACATTTTTGACTCTGGCAGTTATGATGCTACCATGATTTTTCTGCAGGTTTGTTTTCAGAGGAACTCAGTATGATATTTCATCCTTGGGATTTTAATACACCTACTTTAATATTTTTTTATGTACGATTCAGACTAATCTATTCAGATTTACTAAAGAAAATTTAAAAGACATGTTCTTATTATTAATATAATCTCAAGAGAATTCATCTTGAAACTGGGACAATACAAAATATGGAAGGATAAAAACATCCAGGGCTGCCCACAGCATGAACTCACGTTATGGCAGGATTTTGTAGAAGGGAGAAGAAAAGAGCAGATTAAGGAGCTGATCCTGCACCCCCTCACACAGGCCAGCGAGAGGCCCTGGAGGATCCCTGCCCGCAGCCCCAGCCAGCCCGGGCAGCGTCCATGCTGGCTGGAAAGCATCGTTTACATTTCTCAAGCATACCGAACACTGCAATTAAAACATCTTTCTCTGAAAATTTAGCACCTCAAAAAGATGACCTTAGCCTTGCCAAACCAGTTTTCAGCTCAGTGATCTGCAGTCCATTGCCATGTCAACATGGACACTTCATTTCAGCGTGCCTTTTTGCTCTGATTTAGTTTTTTCTCATGTCAAACTGCATGTAAAAGAGAAAATCATAAGTTCGATACAAAAAAGGCATTAAATGACATCCCAAACCATATTTTTCATGAGGGCTGAAATCTTCCTGGTACAATATAAAAGACACTATGGAATGTTTTAAGCTTAGCATAATCCTAATATTTATTATACAGCATTTTTAGATTGAGTTATCCCAACCTTGAAAAAAGCATAATTAATGCACAACGTTAGAGAACTGACCTGTACAATCTCCCATCACAAAGGTGGTGCTGATCGCAGTTGAGCACGGTTAGACTGAGCTGCTCATTCAGAATAACGCACGAGGCGAGTATCCCAGCAGGGCACAGGGCTGAATTTCGAGCTGCCTCCCTTGACCACCTTCTGGAGCTACTGGCACCTCAGGCCATTTTGATTGGAGCCACATCCAGCTATGCCAGGCAGGCAAGGACCGCGCCAAGGTACCGCGGGAAGCATCAGATCCAGGAAAGGATCTGGCAATGGTAGAGGCCAAACCAAATGCTTCAACCTTGAAAGCTCTTTCCTACAAGGCTCTGAAAGAAGCATCTTACTCTTGAGATGAACAAGAGCGCAGCTCCTAGCACAGAGATCCCGGCCTAGCTCCACCTCATCCTGCCGCCAGACTTCAGCTGGCAGCCTCGGAGTGTGCACAGACAGGAGCGAGCTGCTGCAGCACAACACGTGAAAGATTGATACCCAAATACATAAAAAGTTCAACAGAGTAAAAATAATGAATGTGTAGCTGTTTGAAAAGCAGGGAGAATCAGCTGATTTCAAGCACCTGGTCTACCAGACTGAAAAGCAGGAAAGCAATGCTGAGTATCATGTTCTATCACTCCTAGTTAGAGCCGCTTGAATAATTCACATTTGGGAGCAGGGGCCAAATCAGTGTCTCGTAACATTATGCAATGTCTTGTACCATCCTAGGAACACACCAAAAGGATTTTTTTCAGTTTACTTTTACTGAAATGCAAGTACAAAATGAACCATATGAGGTTAAAAATTTAATATTTTAAAAATTAGTGTCTAATTCAAGATTCAGTTTTAAGAAATATCTGAATTAAGATTGTATGTTACTGGTACAACTCCTCATCAGAAACTTATACTTATTTGCGGCCGGGTAATGAACAGTGTAATGAATTCATCGATGAATTCCCCTTGTAGCTCAGTAACAGTTAAACTTATTTCCCATCTGCCAGGCTGCTGAGATTTCAGTTTCAGCTTCCATACTACATACTCATTACCACAGTTAATATTAATTAGAAACCAAACAGAAGAGCACCTGAAGCAAAGAAACAAGTCAGAAATAAGAACAGAGACATGGCAATAGGGCAGTATTATTACCATTTATGTTTACCCTGTACATAATAAAAGACTTCACCAACCAGAGTGAACAGATATTTTTCATCAGCACTTTTGTATTTCAAACAGACGTTTTCTTAGTATATGCAAAATCACATTAAGCATGCAAAATTAATTATTCAGTTATTTGCATAAATATCTTCCACGGTGTGCACAAAACTTGACAGCTGTGATTTGCTTTACCCATGCATAAATAACAACAAAAGTGGCCCCAAGACTTTTACTTCACATTTTAAATGTGAAGCCTAACCAGGCAAAGAAAAAGGTTATCACTTCCAAAAATACTGGAAAAACACTTAGCCCAGACCTAGTAAGAAAGCACTAGAAAAGAAAAGAAAACAGGGCAAAAAGATGATAATAAATAAAAAATTATGAAATTCCTAAATCTAAGGAGATTTGTATACTCTTGACTTCAATGCTGAATGAGACACAAATACAGTAACAAGGGCTAAATCTGTAGATATTTCTTTTAAATAGTAAAGAATATTTTAAGTGTTTTGAGAACTTAATATTTCAAATATCCAATATTTGTGTAGTTGGAAAAATACAAATATTTCAAACATTCACATTTTAAAAAGAAATTTAAAAATAATTTAAAAATAGTTTGGTTTATCTATTCTAGAATTAAACTTTAAGATACTTTAGAATTCTATAAGGAGAAGCCACTAGCCAGAATTTACTAAAAAGGTTTGTTATTTGCTTTTTTCTATAACCAATTCTAGCTATTCAAAATGTGTGTAAAAGTAATTTTTGCTTTAGTGTAGGTGACTAAACGGTGCCAATGGAAATGCAGGCTCGTTATCTGAGGGGATGATTTTCTCAGATTTAACCAACATTTAGGAGGTGGGAGTGTATGGAAGAAAATGACTGGTCTAACCTTTGCCTTCTTACCCTACCAGGTCTAGACCATTTAAAGACTTCAGTCAAAGTATCCTCCTTAAACAGTACAGGATTTATTTCGACAATAAGCTACTCAAGCCAGACAGGTGTATTATTTGCCTTCAGCATAATATGCACATCGGTTACAGCAGAAAATCAAAACTGCTTTTGGAATAAGTTCTACAAAGCAACACTATAACCTGAATATAAAAGTGAAAATTGAACCATACAATGAAAATTATTCACTAATAAGTATTAAATAGTTAGAATTAGAAGGAAATGAGCCAAGAAAAAATTTTTAAAAATCAAATAAACTTAAGAGAAATACAGGAAAATATATTGCTTCCTATCCCATTGAAATAACTGAAACTTCTGCAAATTTATTACATTTGAGGGTTAACCATCCTCACTCTGATTTTTTTCTTCATTTTTATTTACAGTTTCTACAACATGACTTCACAATTTTTTAATTATTATTTTTTTAAACTTGTGAAAATATAAATCAGGACAGTTTTTGGATAGGAGTCTCGTTTCTAAATATTTACTCAGGTGGTTGCTTAGTAGGAAGACAGCAGAAATTTTGTTACCATCCTTACGCTAAAAATGTTTAACAGCATTTGGGGTTAAGCACAATATGGCCTTGCCAGTAGTTTGCTGTCTTGTACCGGAAGGCACATAGCACAGCACAGGAAAAGAGCCTTGAGGCATTACTGTAATCCACCGAGGTTAAAGTAGGAAAGCTAAAATTATTTAATACATTTTAAGCCCACAGAACAGTAAATGATCCGTTGCTAGGAAGCAACCCTGGCTAAAAATACAGCTCTTTTTAATATGCTGACTTCATGTCTGAAAAACACCAGGAGCAGGTCTCACTGAAGGTATTTCGCACACCCTCCCGCTCCTTCAACAGAGTCCCCATTTCACATTCAGGAACGTAAGAAGCCGAATTCCTTCCGAGCCTGAAGGTTGTGTTTGACCAGGATAAGGCAAGCTGAAAAGACGGATGATCTTTAGTAATGTCTTATCAGCAGTGGCCACATCATGGGAACCATGGAAATAACCACAAACTCTCCAAAATTATCAGATTTGAAGTTTTGATCCCCCACTCTGACCATAGACTGGCCACCCACGAAGGAAGACCTTCCACACCAGACACCCCAGACCCCAGGGACAGGCTGCCTGCTGGGGGGGTGAGGGGGGGGAAGCAGGGGGATGCAGCAGGGAGTCCCAAACCCCACCCTGTGTGCTACATTCCCACAAATAACCCCAACTTGCCCTGTTCTGTGAAAACAAAAGCATTCAACTGTCCTAATTTACAGCTGTAAACAGATGAAGCAATGCTTATTCATGCAAATTAAAAATTTAAAACCTCAGAAACAGAAAGCAGAGTTTGGCAGTAACAATGATGAGGAGCTGAGCTAGAGAACTGACCAGTTCTCTGCTAATACTGGACCGGTAAATTCGGTACAATTAAGGAACACAACACACCATAACACAGCTTGCATGGAAACCCAGTCCTCACAGGTGGCTCTGGATTAAGTCACAGTTGTTAGATTTTGTGCAATAGGTCCACTTAGTCACGTTTCAGAGGATTAACAATATATTAATGGAAGAATAAAATAAACAACCCTAAGCACAGAATTGCAAAGGCACCATGAATTACTGTAAGCAACTTGAAGACTTTGATCACAAAATATTACACCTGTCAGTTCTACAGTAAATCTTTACCAAATGCATTCTTTAAGTAGATTGTGACATAAAACCTGTGTTTCTAGCTACATAGTGTCCCTGAAAATGAATGTTTGAATAAAAGTTGATAATGACCTTGAGACAGCAAATAATGTATAATAATTATTTTTAATCACTAGATATATTTCCTATTAATAATTACTGTTATTCCTGAATTATTTTGTAATTCTAACTTTTTAATGTTTTCACCCTACAGTCCTTTCTCCTTTCTATGTGGCTTTCTGCTAGAAAGGAAAACAGATTCTTTTTTACTGCACCAGTATTTAATTTGCTACTCTTACCCAAGCAACTGCAACTTAATAGAGAGGGTTAACGAGGAAAGGTTCAGAACTTTGGTGTATCTTTTCTTCACCTTACACTAACTTATAATGGGAATCAATCACTCTCTCAGAGCGTGGGATCAGAACAAAGTCCCGTTATCTTCCCAAATCTTAAAAGTTAATCCCTGATTCTACACATTTGCTATTCTCCTCAGTTTCTTCTCTGGATGTCCTGAGGGATGCAGAGGAGAGAGAGCTGGAACACCTCTGATGGCTTTGCAATGCCCCTTGCATGAGAAACAGGCCACCGTGGATGCTCACAGCGCAAACTAGTTTAAGATAAAAATGCAAAGGTTTCAGCATTCCCGAATGTCCTCTGCCCTTTGCACGGGCTTTCTTCACTTTCACAGCCAGTCTCTCTTTTCAGATTTTTGGCAAGTTTATTACGTTTTCATTAAACTCCTTTTCCTCTGCCTCAAGTAGAGAACAGCCTGCTCATCCTCTTCAATGAGAACCAAGTTTGCCAACAAGCAACTGTCCAACAAGCAGATAAATGTCTCTGTTACGTTCATAAACATTACATTTGGAGTCATGCATTTATCAGTTAATAAACAGTCCTCTGCATCAGAGACATATAAACTCTCCTTTTTTTCTACAATAACTACTTGGTACCTTCAGGAAAGAATTTTTCCTCTTTGGACTTAATATTCTCTGTCACTTTGTACACGATAACCACACAAGATGTGAACATCTAACTAGGCTAATTTTTGTGTAGCTTGATACAAGGGCACAGCTGATATCAGAAATAATAGAAATCACTCTGGAAACACTGGTTCTGTATGGCTTTTCCTCAATGTTTTCCTTTTAGTCAGACACACTCATACAAGCAAAATCCCACTGGAACGCATGCATTAAGTAGTTAATTTGGGCATGTACCAAGTCTGTAAGGCTCTGATTTCAGTGAGAAACAATAAAGGAGTTTTTGCTCTCTGGATGTGAGGAATTATCTATGGATTTTTACAAATTACACAGTTTGGCAAGTCTTGAAATTTTCAACCTAAACCACAATTTTCACAATGCCATTAAGTCTCTTGTTAACGATGGGTGGACATCAAAACATAATGTACTTCAGAGATATTTTACCCTTTGTTTCCAAATATGCTGCAACATTATTATCATCGCTAATATTTCTCTTCTCCTATGTGTATTACAGCTGAAACAATTACAGAAAGCTACCTCTCCTCTTTTTTCACATCATAGTGATATTTGGCCTTGAATCTTCAGTAGTTCAATTTTCTATGCAGATTTAGAACTGTAATGCCATTCAGTGTAGCAACAATACAAGGGTTAATATAACTATCCAGCAGCTATACAGCTATAAAATCACACTGCTAAAACCCACTGGTAAGACATTAGCACACAATAATATATCAAGAAGAAATCAGCTACTGTCACTTGAAGAAGAGCCTGAGTTCAAAGAGCACTATACAACATTACAATTAACTAATCTGGAATGCCTGAGTTATTGCTAAAGAGCTTTTGCATTCCTCTTCCTTAAAAATGCAATATTTACAACAGGGAGTTTAAACTGTCACTAGGAGAACACCAGTTCCCAGAGCCAACGCATTTTGTTACTCATGATGTAACTTGCAGCGTGGGGAGTTCCTTGAAAACTGTATACTACAAGAATACAGTATAATAGTTTCCATCAGTGTGGGAACATACTGTATTTCTCATAGGATTCAAAGTATTTCCCTTATCAACAATAAATCTATGGAACAAGAAACAATGGACCAGTTAAAGCATTGGTTGTAAGTGAAAAGAAGTCCTTAATTCACTATCATGAGCCAGTCTAGTACCGCTGAAGTCATAAATATGCAGAAATTACTTCAGTAGTTTAGAATAATTGGGTTTGGGATTTCAACTTAAGTGATATTTTTTAAAATTAATATTATTTTTAAATGAGGCAATGTGCATACTTTTAAGATTTTAGTTACAAACACAGTATCAAAAAAGGTACTTTAAAAACAAATCAGATACTTTGTCTCTTGGAAGAGGTCACCTACAAAATGTTTCTTAAAACGATGTCTTTCCAATTTACCAAGACATAATGGGAAATTTACAGGAAAGGCTACAATTCAAAAGCCATTTCTTCATGAGTGCTTGAATCACCCACAAAAATAGTTCTAACTAAAACTGGCATGCTTGGATTTGATCACTTAGCACACTGCTTTCTTAGTAGCAGCTAAGAGAGGTACCAGTGCCCCATTTACCCATCAATACATGAACCCTTCTTCGTGACCATCAAACTGGTAACACAGTGTGTAGGCAACTCTACCAGTAAGGTGGTACAAGGTCATATCATCTGGGCAACGTCAGTCAGACACACCAAAATTGGGACCTACTGGAGGAAAAAAAAAAAGAGTGATTAAGGGCAGGATGTTTATTTGGGTGAGAATGAGGGTGGGAAAAGGGAAGAACTTGAGAGGATAGAAGGGAAAGTAAGGGTTGGCAGATTGATGCGGTGACTGATGGTGTCTGGGTGCTTGTTAAGCAGCCCCAGACCTGATCCCTACAGGTCAGGTCGTCCTGCAAACGGCTTAAAACTGATGGCACTGGATTAAATAGCCATGCTGCTATTGCTTCAGGCAGAGCAATATCTCTCCTCCTCACACCAGCTCCCTGCAGTCATGCACACCAGCTAAACCCCTACTCGGAGCCTTTGGTTTCCTTCCAAATCCTGCTCAGATGGCAGGCACTAGATTTGCTGATATAAATAAACTTCCCATTGGTTTTGGAAAGGTGGGACATTGGTTTTACTCATTTAAAAAGACTGCCAATCCAACAGCATACAGAGGTGATCAACTGACCACAAGATCATCTGATGGAGAAAACCAGACCCAACAACACATGTATCGCAGTGCAGCCCACATTTCCTGTCATCCCTAACGCAGGTGAAAAGACTGAAATATCTATTCTGTTGACTGTGCAGAAAGATGTTGTGTGACTGACGTTATCTTACTCATCAGAAATACAGTATAATCATACCTAGTGCTGTCCTCGCACCATTATGTAGCACAAAGAGGTTACATCAGACTATATTTACTGACTTCAAACAAACATTCAGAGATAAATTTCTTACCCTTTTATGTCATTAAGCATGTGACAGAGCTGATGACATTTGAACAGATACTTGAGAGTACAGTTTGTCCAGAAGAAAGTTGGAAAGTCACTTAAGAGATTTTGTTCTATCTTTGTGTCATTTTGCCAGGAACTAAAGAGCACAGCCCCGTTCTGCCCTGACCCCTCTCCCGCTGCTTTGTTGGCTGTAACACTGGGAACACTTCAAAATTTCTGGCAGTCTGACACTTCTCAACTTACTCTTCACATCAAAGCTCACAAAAGAACTTAATTAAGTTTATGAGCTTTTGTAAGTGACCTTGCAAAAGCCCAGTTGTCGGCACTGAAATAGCTGGCATGAAGCTTGTTCAATTTCTATTTACTATGGGAAAAATCCTCTACTACAAGTCTCCCTGATACTGAGAAACATTTTATAATTAAAAAAAAAAAACCAACCAACTAACCAACCAAACAAACAAACAAAAAAAACCCGCACACCACCAAACAGGAATTTGTCAAAAAATCTTAAAATTAAAAGTGAAACTAATGACAGACATTAATACTATATTAATATTACAGTAATACTTTTTAACATTCAAAAACATATTTGCAACTAGATGTTTTATTTTTTTGCAGAAGAATACAATTTATCACTTGCTGAATTGCAAAACTTCTTTAGCTGGCAAAGGGTGATTATGTTTCTTTCCTTCTTCCTCTACAAAAATCTGCTCCTAAAAATGTTATTTAAGAGGAAATTAATGTCCATTTTCTAGTTATATTTTGCCTCATTAACTTTATTCTCTATCAAATTGTTAATGACTCCAAAGGATACCACCATGTATTATTGCCTCCCAAGTACAGTCTCCTATGCACTTACACACGCCAAGTACTTACATGTTCCTGTTTTATCAGTGTACAGAAACAGACATAAAACCTGAACTTCCTTACAATGGAAAGTGTCGTAAGAATTAGAAAGAGTGCACTCTTTCCTTACTAGCCAAGCAAACACTTGACAAAAAATTAGTTGTCTGGTCTGTGAGAAGCAAGTCATGGTATATGAGCAGCCACCGAGCCTGCAAATCAAAGTTTTAGTGAGAAGTCACGATTTCTTGAATTTGGAGATTGTCCTGTGGTGCTTCTGCTGCATATTTATCTACCTGAATCAAAGCAGAGTACGTGAACTGCTGCTCTAATTTTTGACAACCAAAAAAAGGCCATAGTTATGCTGAGGAATTCCAGTAATGTCCCTCTTTCACCAATAGGCAGGAACCTTTCTCGGACTAGGCTGAGATGATGGTTTGTGAAGAGGAAGCAGTATGTCAGAAGATGTCATATCTGACCCATACTTTCTAAGGAGAAATAAATAGAGAAGTAGATATTAACAGCTGAGACAACATTAGTTTGATTTCCCTGTTTGTGTCGTGCTTTTGGGATTTCATTCTGTTTTTCTCAAAAAAAAAAAAAAAAAAAAAAAAGTAAGCCAGAATTTTCATTACTTAGAGTTTAACAACCATATTGAATAGTGCAGCAAAGACAATATCTCAAAACTTCTATATCATATATTAGTGCACTTAAAGGACCCAACATATATATCCATTTTTCTTATAAAAGCATTGTCTCTTCTTGGTTTTAGAGACATTATGTTTTTTAAATATGTCTCTAATTGTTTACTAGTTTTATTCAAGAAGCAACATTTAACATTATTTTAAAATATTATTCTTATTCACAATAAGAGTATCTAGTCCATTAAAAAGTGTTTTATGCATTTCATGGCCTTCTGTCTTCATCATTTTCTCCTCTGGTGCCTATGAATTCTGTGTGCTATATTCAACACAGGGCAGATATAGAGGGAAACCTGGCAGTAAAACCTCAAAATTATTGGAAGGCTTAAGGGAGATTGTATCAAAAAGAAGTGTGATTCAGTCTTTGCCACAGGGTAGATTTCAAATTGGAAGCAAGCTTCCCAATGAAGAAAAAAAACCCATAAGGTAGGAAGGCCTGCAAACACTGAACATATATGAGCCCTGCAATAAAATAATTCACATCTGAAGAATACAGTATTGGTTTGAAATGCTGAATATTCAAAAACTGAAATGTTGCTTGCAAAGCACCTCCTATCATTTTCTTAGTATTCTGAAGAAGATACTATTATTTTAACTATCATAGTGCCTTTTGTAGTTTATCAAATTAAGTTGACTTAATCAATTCTCCTAAAGTTGGTTATCAATATTTTGCATTCAAGAACCAGGTTCCATAACATGGCAGAAATCTTGTGGAGTGCAACTTGCCCTGAGTGGCCAAGGACATGTTCCAGCACTCGGCCTGGACACAGGGCAAAAATTCAATATGCTGTATCTGACAAAACTGAATCTATTACAGTAGTAGCCAGATGCTTATTTACCAAAGCCAAGATGAAGCAAACAAAATTAGGAAGCAGAGACAGCAGAAGTCAGACATGAAGACAATCCCTGGGGCCTCTGCAGAAAAGATATCACCAATGGGCTCCAGGCACAGATCTGGATTTTTAATTCTTGAAATGTAAATTTTCTACAGTGGTATTAACTTCTTTGCTGTTTTCTTCAGGGCTAATTATTTAGATTCTCTAATGTATTTTGAATCTCTGCTCTCATTTCCAAGACGTTTTCACTTGTGATTTCACTTAGGAATCATGTATCACGGGAAAGAGAGAGATCTGCCTTCCCAGCATGTATTTTGGGAATGTAGCATACGCTTCCACACATGTAACTTTTCAGCATGTTATTTGTACACATATTCTTTTTCTCTGTGACGTACCTTTGCATATCATTGCCCAGATTTATCAAGTCTAGTAATCAACTGCTGTATTGTTCGTTAACAAGGGATGATGCTGTTTTGATTGAACTACAGGCAGAACGCGCCTTTCTGACAGCTCAAGAGGCACCAAATAAACACTTCCTAGTAACTATATAAGTATATTCCTGATCACTCAGAGAAGTATTGTAACTGTGTTATTTTTCTTTATTGTGATAATTTTTATCACAGTTCTTTCTACCACAATAAATGATAACAATATGTGCTTTACATGGTTTAGTTTTCTGCATAGTATTACATTCAGATTTGTTCTAATATTCAAAAACTCTTTCCACATGGGAATCCTGTTATTAGTTTCCTTCAAGACAAGGCTACCTAATGAAAACAGAACTTAGGAAGGCTTTCAATTTAATCAGTAGCCCTTATGAATTCAGTATAAAATAGTTAAAGTCAGATATAAATACCCTCTTATGAATAAGTATCAAGAAATAAGGAGATACAGAAACAGAAAACCCCAAGCATATAATTATTAAATGTCCATGAAATTCTGATCAACTGTATCTAAAACTTTATGACTAAAATATGGACACGATTCTTACAATATTTCTTGTGAGCCTTTCTTACTGTATGCGTGATTTTTGCTGGGTAGCACACACTACTTAAAGAGCAATATAATTTGATGGTATATAACTGCAGGACATTACAAAATCCATACACAAGTGGTGTTCCAGCTGAAATTTAACAACTGTGGCAGCAAGAGGATTTTCAAAAGGGAGAAAGATTAATCCAAACAGAAAATTCTATAGCCTTAACATCCAGCTCTAGTCTGCTCAAACCCAACATAACATTTCTATGTCACCCATAACATTTATCAAACATGAAAAGGTTAACTCTTCCCCATCTATATTCATAGAGCCTTCCTAGTGTTGCAATAGGTTCTCAGCCCTGTATGTCCAGTAGCTGTTCTCTCCTCTACCTATTTCCCATGGCTACCGTATTTTTAGGAATAAATCTCCCATTAATACACTGATGATCTGAGTGAAGAACTCATAAAAACTTATGCAGTTACATGTTTAAATTTGTCACACATCACTGGAAAAATAAAACCATTTACACTTTAAACACTCTGGGCCCATTTATGCCTCTAGAAATGCAGGATCTATCTGGCAATTTGTCATAAATTTAAGTAACAGGCAGACCTCAGTCAGCTTTAGTCTTTGCAATTCAAATACAGGAAAATTACACTGCAAATTTATATTGCAAGGCTCTCCAATTTTAGTAGCCATGCAAAACTTAGAAATGAAAAAGGGAAATGACAATACAAATATCCAACCCACTGGAATATATAGCTGGCATTCCTGTATCCAGATTCTAATGTCAAAGGCCAGTACACGTACTACTGAGAAAAGCAGGCCATCATTTCCTTTTATTCACAGATGCTTCTATAATTTCACCTTTTATTTTATCTCAGGCAACATTACCTTCAAAGTCAGGTTTGTATTTTTTTTCCTAGACTCTCCTCTATTCCAGAATAGACTGCAGGTCTCTAAAAATTTCTCTTCAAGAAAACACTTCAAGGCAGCTCAAACTGACTGTGACTGAGTCACCTAGTAATTCCTTCTGCTTTTTTGTTAACTCTAGACACAGAAAAACAAATTGACTTTTACATCTTAAAAAGGGGAAAACACATTTCTCTTATCTTTTGAAACCCACCCCTTTTGTGTGGTTACAAAAGTCTGTGACATTAGAAGTAGCAATTAGATGTCTGTGGTAAATGCTTATGTATTCTATTACATAGTATTAAGAAAAAACACTCTAGGAAAGTTAACATCTCATTACTGTATGAAGTCAGTCAACGGCAACTTTCTACCTTTAGCATAAATTATTCTCCGGCCTCTTTAAATTGCTGCATGGCAGTCACAAACTCAGCATAGTGCAAATAAAGATGAATTACTAAAATTGATAGATTCCAATTTGGGATGTATCATTGATTTATTTGTCAAACAGGATTGCCTAATTTTAAAGATCATGCCATCTGTCTGAGTCAAGCAGTGTTACCAACAGGGATGTATCACCCACATTCAGCCCAGAGTCCCACCTCCAGCAGAACAAGCGCAATCACAGCCTTGCACACACAGTCTGGTACCACCCGCAGAAACGGCCACCCGTGCGATTCTGCTGGTGCAGCCCAGCAGCGGTGAGGACACGGGCAGAATGCTGGTTCCCCTGATTCAGGGAAAACATTCCGAAATTTCAAGGGAAGCACGTCCTCTCACAGCAGACTACTTTTAAGATCTGCATGTCCTGACGACCTTTCTGCTAATCATGCATGTGGCTCCAGCCAAAATCAGTGGGAATTACATGGATAAATAAGTACAAAAAAAAACAGAAGGGGGAAAATATGCAACTGAGCTTTTTGGCTTTTGTTTCCTAGTGCTTCAAATCCCATGAACTTTCTGTAGCACACCACCTGAGTCCAGGCAAGCAAAGGGAGACAGATGATCCACAGCCAGAGCAGCTTTCCCACCAGTTTCCCTTTGAAGGATGGAGGCAACCCAGGCCCACCTCTATTAACATAAAAAACCTGGGCTGTCAGCAGAAAGAAGCAAAGTCCTCATCAGAACTTTGCCAAGGAAGCTTTCCCTATCATCCCAGAATGCTAAGAGCTGTCTCCAATAGAAACTAAGGACTTGATATCAACCAGAAGGAAAGCAACTGTCAATGTCATGTCACTATATGACTATTTGACAGAATGAGTATCACATTAGTGCACATTAGGCCAGGCTGAGATAGAACCAAAGCATCACCCATTGATTTACTGGAAAGAAACACCACTTCATAAGCAATGTAACAAACATGAGATTTTTTTTTTCCTTTTATGTTTCTCCTTTTCTTTTCTTTTTTTTTTTCCCAATAATGTTGTGTTTCAGCCAAATATATCCCCAGCTGTTTCAGCTATGTCAGTCTTTAAATGTCAAGAGCCTTGCTTTATCAAAGGATGAAGTCCGCCATGCAAGCCAGAGTTGAGTAATCAATTGCCGCTTGCGCCAAAGACTACTTCAGCTACTGCATGGAGAGATCTTTAAGCCCACAGAGATATTGCCGCAGCAGATGTTATCTGCTTAGATCTTCCATCAGATCCTTGTCTCCCCCCTTTCAATAACATCTCAAAACAACCCCTTGAACTGAGCAATGGCTCTATTATCAGTCCACAGACAGGTGATATTTCCATAGTATTTCTTGACTTCACGCACTTCTGTAGGTACAAGCAGTCTCCTCACAAGATCAATACTAATCTAAACCAGAGTACTCGCATGCCTGAAAGTAGCGTGTGTTTCTCTCCACGCTTTCCTCTCCTCCATGTACCTTGAGAATCTCAAGCATAAAGAACTCATCCGAGGGAACCTTTTGTCCTCTCTGTTAGAAACCCAGCAAATTTCATTTGTATTATCACTATCCTCCATGTTTCAGGGCAAACACATCCTCAGATAATTTTCCAATTATTTCAAGCTTTTCCACTGTCCTTCAAACTACTTTTTTAATTTTCTATTTTCGTGTTGACCCCAAGTGCAGAAACAAAAATAATGCAGCCACAGCCTCCTCTTGGTGTTTCTGCATTTGTTTAATCCTTCCTTTCTACTACTATCACATCTCTTAAAATTCTAAGCTCTGCTTTGTCTTTCTCTTCGTCTTTTCTCCCTCAGAATTTTATCTTATCTGTTTTTCTTTGACTACTTAATCTTTCATTTTTTTCAAGTTACTCCATATTTCGAAAGTTTCCAAAACCATAGAATGGAACTATTATTTACATTTTCCACACATGTCCCATCCTCTCTTGAAACTTTCTGAGCTGCAATAAGCATATTTCACTATTTTCATCCTATCTTTCTTCTTTTATCCTTCACTTTCTGTACCATGGTGACACTTTGTGTACCACCATGTAACTTCTTAAGTAATAAAGTGATACAGAAATATCAGTCCCTTTTATTAACTCAGGGAATTCACTAGGAACTGTAATTTAGTTAATGACATAAAAGTCAGTCTTCCTACTCTGTAAATTCCACTCCTTTGAATTTGAAAGATACTGGGTGTGTAGCAAAGATTGTTAATAAGTAAGAGGACAAAGAAAATGGAAACTTTGCAATCAAGAAGATTTCTCTCTTAAATAACAATGACAACTCAATTTAAATATTAATAAAAGCAGAAGCATCCTGCGTATGCACTCTTAAGCACCCTACTGACAGTAATAGCAATGCAGCAAATTTCCTACCCACCCAAACCTGTCCTTTAGGGAAGAAGAGTCATCCTGCTAAAGTGGCATACAGACTTTTGTTGCTGTTGTTTTGGATTGTTTGTTTGTTTGTTTGAGGACTTTTGTGGTTTTTTGGTTGGTTGGTTTTTTTTGTTTTTGTTTGGTTGTGGTTTTTTGTTTTGTTTTGTTTTTCTATAGGTACCACAGTCTACAGCTGCTGCCAGCAAAGCATGACAAGAAGCTCCACAGCTTTCAGCTAAAGAGCTTGAATTTATTTTGGGGTTTCCGTGGCTCAATGACCTTTCTGCTCAGAAGGCAGCCTTGGCACAGAGTCAAGGTTTGCAGCCCTGCAGCAAGGCTTGTGTGGCTCCAAAGGCCAGAGGATGTTTAGAGAGAGAAAAGCGGCTGTAGCTGGAACTCTGTAAAATCATGCTACCCTTGAAAATGGCATCAGGTAAAAAATGTCTTTTACAGAACACTTAAAGGTGTTTACTCTTGTAATATAGCAAAATAGCAGACTGGCCTAATATTTTACAAGATATATAGGGAATAAATCTTTAACAGCCATAGAACAGTATTTTGAAGACTCAATAGTACTTCAAATTTAAAAGTTCTTTTAAGCTCAAATCTCACCAGCATCTACTGCTTAGGTTAAAAACATAATTTTTAAAAAATCCACCACGTCTCCTAGCTGCATTTGTTGTAATTTACTGTCTTTTTCACAGGTGCAGGCCCTACCTAAAGCTGCCACAGCTCAAGGACAGGATTGCTTGTATGTACATAAAGTAACAAATGATAAATTTGCTGATATTGGACAATAGAAATGAAATTCATGTCAATAGAAGTCAATTTAACAAATTTATTCCATTAGGGATAATTAAATGGATGCATTTTGCAAATCAAATTTAAAAATCCCAGTGCATTAGATAAACAGATTTTACATTCATCTTGTCTAGGTCAGCCTCAGCTCTTCCCAGTAACTTTCAAAAACATTCAACAGTCTTTAGAGAGAAAGGTGAAAATATTCTCTATGTAATTTAAAACTAAAGTCACCACAGCTCCTCCAAGGCCATTTAATGGACTTAAAAAGCCATAGACCATGTGCAGCAGTAACCAAAGATTCCTCAAGACTGCATGCATTAAATCAAGGCTATAATTGACATCTGGAAGCCCTAGAGCCTACAGTGAAGTCGTGCAGATCTACCAAATGGTATTTGAAGAGCTTCTGGGGAAGAAACAGCCCACTAAGGAGCTGTTGTTTCCTCGGCTCTTCAAAGACAGAAGAAATTCATCTCTCAGCCCTGTGACTTCTGAGGTGAGAGTCCCTGCAGCAGTCAGGGCTCTGTCAGACACATTGGTGCAAAATGCTGGCAAAAGTCCCAGAAACTTCCTAGCTTTTAAACACTGTAGCAGCTTTTTGTTTGTTTTCCACAGGGGAATGCACCCAGGTAGGCACTTGCCAGCAGGTAGCAGTCATTTGTACAAAGACACACCATGATGGCATAGCTTCTGTCCTCTAGAACTTGCATGCTAATGACACAAAGATCAAACACCAACTTTAATTACAGAATAACACAAATTTAGCAAACACACTAATTCAGAAATGTGGTTGACCACAAGCTTAAGTTTTAAGCGGGTAAGAAATGACGTGAAATTTCAGCAGATGTTTAAGTGCTTTGCTGGATTATATCCAAATTCTTTCTTGAACTCATCTTTGTGATTCAGCCGTGGACCTTCATATTTTCACTGAATATCCACAAAGGTCAAGATCAAATCACAAGACAGGTAAAACTTCCAGAGTCAAATTCCAGATTTTTAGGAAAATTGAAGATAATCTCCACTTGTTGGGATTTAAACCAAATGACACTTTGAGCAGGTATCTGATTCTGTAAGGTGCCCTTACACTTTACTTCAGGGTATCTATCTCATGTTTCCAAACCTCTAGAGCACTAAAATAACCCAAACCAATCCACTATTATGTTCTGAAAAATTCTCATCACTTGTTTTAAACTTCTTCAGTGAATAGCTATTCTATTTTTTTTTCATTTAAAATAATGGTCACAGAATTATTTTTATACTTAATAAGAAAACGATAACTTCCACCACTAGAGTAGTGAATAACCATTATACTATATTGCCAAAGATGGATGAAGTGATTAAACACACACCCTTCCACCCAAGAAAACCAAAGGGAAAGAGATGAATGCAAGAATTACATAGACCTATCGTCTTTCTATAGAACTATGAATTTCTTTCTTTGGCTCTTTGTGTCTCACACAGATATTGAGTCACAACCATAAATTACTAATAAAATATACTTATTTAACATTAAGTCAGAAATCCTTAAAAATAATATTTGCAGTTTTATTGATTTATTTTTGAAGGGGAAAAGTGTTACATAAAGTAGAAGTGATCCCAAAAGCTACAGTGGTTTGGATGCCGCATCTGTTTCTTTACAGAGCACACAGCTGCAACCTTTAAATTGCCATTTTTGCACTGGATTTTTCAAATCAGTTTATAGTTTACACATTTCACATGTATAACTATGGGTTTAGTGAAACAACTAAAGGTCACTCATGTTTACCATATAGAGCTATGCGATCATACATAAACATACATAAATGTAACAATCATTCAATTGCAATTATTAACAAAATATACTGTTTTCATGACAGGATATAAGTATTTCCTTCTGTATGCAAACTGGTAGTGAAAGTATGGAGGGGGAGACAGGTCTTACTTTTATTATTTGCGGTGATTACTCCACAGTACAAAACTATGGGTCAGAGTAAGTACCTTGGCATTCTCCAACATAATCATCAGAAACAGGTGGTTTAAATACCTAAACCTGGAGACAATCATAGCTGCAAACATTTGAGTTTTCTGCATCCAGGAAGACACACTGGGTATGTGAGCAGTTTATCCTTCAATACCTAAGTTGGGGGATACAAACATCTACCAACTACACTTCCATACAACCATAGCCTGCTTCACAAACACACCAAAATTTCTAAGTCAGTTGGAAATTAGTGGATTTTCCCAGCTATTAATCACTGAGCAGCCACTGCAAACAGAAGGTTTCTGCACCCTCATGTCTGGCAGTGACATCCTTCATTCCCAAAAAACCCCAGCACTGTAGACAAGGTTACGGGCAACCCATTTGGGGCAAGATTTGGGATTCAATGAGGTCACACAAGAAGCCCTAAAGCCATCTATGGAGGAGCTGCCGGCATGTCCAGTTTTCTGTGTAAAGCTGGGGTTTGATGATGCTCTGCTGCCTCGCTAGAGCAGGCTGGGTGCTGGCAGCACTGTATAATCGTACGTGACAGGGGATAGGAAAGGGCACTGTTACTTACTCTGGAACTGTATTTCGTGGCTTACTTTATTGCCCAATAGAGAAGCCTAGTTTCTGACACTGAAATAATGTATCAGGACAAAATAAAAATGCATTTTCTTGGTAAAAATGAAGAAAGTCTACAGAAAAGACACAGAACATGGACTCCTTCATCCCACTGTGTTACACCTTATTGAAACACACTGAAACAACTCCCAGGACATTTTAAATAAGGTTTAAAGACATGGATCATATACCTACAGTCAAAAAATCACTGAAATATACAAAAATAGAAATTTAAATATCATTAAAATAATTAATCCCCTTCAAATCTTTAAACCTTACTCTTAAGGCCTTGATCCTGTACCCTGAAAGGCACACCAATTTTGCAGTTGATTTAAAAGTACATAGCACAAACCCTCTACTAGCACAGATTAAGAGTTTATATCAAAAACAAGTTGAAAGCCTATAATTTTAAAATTTCCAAATATAGTTCCCTCAAAATATTTGTGTTCAAATAAATGTATTTTTTTTATTTTTCTTAATTCTTAGGAATAATTTAAATAGTTATGACATGAAATCACTTATAATTTTTTAATCTACCTTGCACCTCAGTCTATTTAAGTTATAGCTGCACATATATAGAGAGCAAAGTATATTCATATATATCTAAAAACATGCATATTCATAGAAACTTTTTTCATCCTTTTGTACTTACCCAGGACACATTTTTAGCCTTGGGTGTTTTTAGCATGGCAACATGCAAGGCTGAGACGACCAACAACAGCCCCACCAGCATGGAAAGTCAGATGGAGGAGCAGTCCAGGTGCCTCTGTTACCCCAGGGAGGACAGTCCCTTAGCCTGGCTGACACAGGCACACTGAGCATGTGGTCAGGTAACAATAAAAAAAGTCATTTTTCTTCCCGATATACAATCCAGTCAAACACAGACAAATCTTTGCAAAATACCTGGCTCCAGCACCAGCTGGCTGTATTTCTGTATATCCATGAAATCCGAAGTCGGCTCTTCTCTTGAAAAAGTTAAAACTGAAAGTCAAGAGGACCGACTCACACAGAGACGTCCCACTTCCTCCGGCAAAATGCAGTGCCCGGTTACCCACCGAGCTTCCACACAAGCTCTGAGCTTGTAGAAGAATGAAGCCCAACACTGGAAGCCACTTGCCTTCAGAGGATGTCGAAGAGATGCCCAGTTGCTGGCTGCACCATTTAACTGCTGCTATGCCTGAATATTTCACAACCCCGGGATCTTCTGAGAGAATTAGAATCTCGATGTCAATAAATAACGCACAACAAGAGGTTGTGTGGGTGCCTGCTGTGCTGTGCGTGCTGGCAGCAAGGTGGCCACCGCTCCCACCCTGCGGAGGTACCGGTGGTTCCAGCCCCCACCGCGGCGCCTGGTGCACCCGCCAGCACAGACACGCGTCCCAAAACGGGAAGCAAACGCAGAAAATCACTGTCCCTGCTTGTTTCTCTTTGTTCCTCTGCCCTTCTGTCCCTTTACTTTTACCTCCTGTCAATCTAGATTACTAGAGCGGATCCAGGCTAAATTTTGCAACTATCAGTAGTGATTAGAGTGAGTTGATTGAAATCGGATTATACAGGAAGACCTCTGCCTCCTCGCTCAGCACACGGGCCAGTACCATTTGCAAAATACTTCTGCTTCGCTGCACAGCATGAGAGCATTTGGAGCAGTCCATTCCATGAGGAACGGAGAAGTATGAACAAGCCGGACTGCGCTGTTTTTAAAAAGAGGAAAATGGAAACGGAATCCTGTTTTTAATAGCTACATTATAGGAATGTTTCAAACCATTTCCAGATGGAAGAGCTTGCTAGAGCCTCACAGGTTCACCCATGAGAGCACGGTACATCAAAGAGTGACATTCTGTACCTAAAACACTCTGTGTATCAGATTGCTACTGCTCAAATCTGGATCCAATATGAGCATCCCTGTGTGGCACCTGAGCACCAAACATGTGAGAAGTATCATCTTCCCCCGGGTAAACCTGCTGAATCCTGCCAGTATCTATGCTACTCATAATGTAATTCAAATGTGCTTTTTCCAAAGCATATCATTAAATGTATAGGAAAGTGACCTGCATGACCCATATTCAAATATATATATTCAGTTATTTAAATACAGATACAGGCTATCAAACAAAAACGTAGGACAAATTATGAAATTATAGTACCATCATAAAACCGTGGTATTGAATCTTGAAAAGAATAAATCAAAACAATAAAATACAAAAGGAGACTGGTGGAACAGAATAAATAAGGAGGTGAGATGACAAAAAAATAAAAAAATGTACAAAATTCAGTTAAGTCCATCTGACAGACACTGTGAATGTGACACAGAAATGCAGTTTGCATTACAACATACAATTTTTCTAGGACCTCCAAAATAATAACTTTAATATTATCCACATGATACAGACCCAGATTATGCTCCAAGCATTATCTGTCACTTTACACTCATTATTTAATGTATTTGTATAAATGCATGATTTCACAAACTCATTTTGTGGATGGGTCCGTGATTTGTTTGTGGGTATTAAAGTAATATTAAGGTCTTTTCCCAGATGATGGCATAAACTTTTTATTTTTTAAAAGAAATAAAAGCAAAATACATGTGTTTTCCAGTGGAGATAACTCTGATTTCAAAACAATTACAGTCTTCTGCAGATTTACAGTCCACACCGAGGGTAACTAAAACAAGTTTGATACACCCTGCTTTGTGTATGCTAGAATGAAGGCTTGTATTTTAATAAATCCCTCTATTTTTAATAAGTCCAGCCAGTCTCATGGAGCTGAAGCACTATCTATTATTGGTTCATCAGCATCTTTAACTAGAAGAATCTGTAGACCTTGATTTGTAGCTAGGAAATCAGCAGCTGATAAACTCTAGAAGTTGATGAAGTAGAATCATCTATTTGAGACAGTATTAATTACCTTGTAGTTTGACAGTAGTTTTTTTGTTTGTTTGTTTAAGAGAAACATCATCCATTTTTCTACCATAAATGTACAAATGTAATCCAGCAGGCAGAAATCCTGGAGGAGTTAAGGAAACTGTAACTCACTCCTGAAAAAAGCATTACAAAGAATGCAACTATTAAAGATAGCATTTGAAAAAAAGTTTCTAGCTTTTTTTAAAAAAATTGAGATATAGAATACCTTGGATATTAAAGAAAAAAAATTGAAACACTGTACTACTGTGTGTTGGCAGCCTTACATCAGGACTTCAGTTCAATAAATCACAGGTCAATACACATTCCAGGGAAGATGACATTAGAAAATGGCAGGTTGAACTTGCTTCACAGAATCACAGAATGTCAGGGATTGGAAGGGACCTCGAAAGACCATCTAGTCCAATCCTCCTGCTGGAGCAGGAACACTTAGATGAGGTTACACAGGAAGGCATCCAGGTGGGTTTTGAATGTCTCCAGAGAAGGAGACTCCACAACCTCCCTGGGCAGCCTGTTCCAGTGTCTGTCACCCTCACTGAGAAGAAGTTTCTTCTCAAATTTAAGTGGAACTTCTTGTGTTCCAGTTTGAACCCATTACCCCTTGTCCTACCGTTGGTTGTCACTGAGAAGAGCCTGGCTCCATCCTCGTGACACTCACTCTTTATATATTTGTAAACATTAATAAGGTCCCCCCTTAGTCTCCTCTTCTCCAAACTAAAGAGACCCAGCTCCCTCAGCCTTTCCTCACAAGGGAGATGCTCCACTCCCTTAATCATCTTTGTTGCCCTGCGCTGGACTCTCTCCAGCAGTTCCCTGTCCTTCTGGAACTGAGAGGCCCAGAACTGGACACAACATTCCAGGTGTGGTCTCACCAGGGCAGAGTAGAGGGGAAGGAGAACCTCTCTTGACCTACTAACCACCCCCCTTCTAATTACACCCCATAATGCCATTGGCCTTCCTGGCCACAAGGGCACAGTGCTGGCTCATGGTCATCCTGCTGTCCACCAGGACCCCCAGGTCCCTTTCCCCTACTAGTACTTTTCATGTCATCCTTTAAATGAGTAGATCATTTATGAAATATTTATATTTTGAAAGTTCCAGTGAAAACTACAAAGATCAATGCTAAAATACAAGCTCGGGCACATCTTTCAACTGATTGCATAACCTAACAAGGTAGGACAATTTGGACATGCATATACAGATACATGCATAGCTGTATCTATATTGCCAAACTGTGCAGCACTTCTTCTGGGATACAGAGACGATCCAAAATCTCATAACTGTTCTCTTGTATGGCATATGGAATAATTTTACTCAGTCTCAGAACAACTCTGGCATTGATATTCACCAGTGAGGTGCATTCTTCTTGGATTCATCTTTACATGAACCATATATCAAAGATATCTGTTGTCCCCTTTGTTGTTCATGCCAACCATAGAATCACTTGCCAGCAAGCCATTAACCAGTCACTCATTATAGACCTGGTTAGCAGATGCAAACAGAAGCTCAGGATTTATGCAGTTCCCCCATGATGCTTTTCCTCTGACTTGTTTTCAGTCAGCGCTTGCCGTTTCAGGCATTTGAATGATCCTTCTCCTGGTGATGCAACAGCTTACCCAGGCAGAGGAAAAGCATCATGGGGGTACTGCTCAGTCCTAACCACAGAAATACTTTGTACCAATAATGTTTTATCTTTTCTTATAGAAAACATAAATATTTCTTGCCCTGAGAAAGCAACTATCAATTTTAAAACCCAACACTTTAAGGCAGAAAGACTAAAAATTCTTTGAAGTAGCATTGTAATTAAGATGGCCAAACAAAGGCCTCAAAAAATAGAAAGAAAATGTATAAGCCACAGATGGCAATGCACAAGTAATGGTTTTCAGGGCATAAAATGCCATAGAACAAAACCTACAAGTTAACATTGTCTGGAGGCAATAAACTACAAGCCAATCTTGAACACTTTAGCACAGCTTACTAGTGGAGCTGCCTTCCATGCATCAGTGACACAGCATCAGGAACAGCTTTTTAGGTTGTGCATTTATTCCTGTTAAGAGTCATACACTTAAGCAATGTAACAATGAAGACTGTGGTATTTTTATCTATTAATTTCTATTGAAACATCTTAAATCTCTAATGTGTTACTCACCAAAGACAAAAGAGGGCATATGTTATGAATAACTGTGTGCTATAGATTTGCACTTTCTCTGAATATCACTGGAACAGATCTCTGATAAAATATAAATTACTTCTTTCAGATGAACACATTGTTTCATCTCATATATGGTTTTGTTAGCAGTAGAAAACCATCACTGCCATTTTTCTACTTATGGTAACAAAATATCTCTTACATATTTATAGTATGCATGCATGCCGCTTTATACATATGTAACACAGGCAAATATCACAACAGAACTCCCATATACTTTGATAGCATTACTTCCCGCTATCTGACTTTGACCATAAAATGATAAAATATACGCAAGTAATAAGGTAAAAAAGTTTCCAAAAACATTAGTTCTGGTAGGAACAAAACAGATGAACGTGACAGAAACAAATGCAAAGGAAATTTCAGCACTATTCTGCAACAGGTTTGTTCTTAAAATGGGAAAAATAACTTCAGAAGATAATTTGCTTTCCTGAGAGCTGACTGAGAACCAGGCAGATGTATTAAACAGCCAACAATATTTTCATTAGTATGTCCAGTTATTCTCAGCAATTCCCTCATTTCCAATGGAGTGAAACTAAGAAACTGGTATCAGCAAGAGGAACCTGAAGCACCCTAAGCAGAGTTGAACCTGTGGTTTTGCAGTCTCTGCTGAATCTGCACTATCATAAATAATTGATAAAGAAACTGGGCTGAGACAAGTCTGCCTACAGCCAGTTTAGGGAAGAGGGAACCCTGAAGCATACAAATCCCATTTTACTTCTGGGAAGGGGAAAAAATGGCACCAGTATACATATATCAAAAGAAACATTAACTTAAGTAGGATATGTAGCATACATGTGGCTGCCACTGAGGTAATCTCGGGTCTACTTAATTAAATTACCTGCAAATAAATTAAAAGGTAAGAATTTCTGGGCTTCTCAGAATGCTTAAGGTGAGCACTTGTGTGTTGCATGCTTGCCTAGACATAAACACACTAAACATACATTCATGCACTTATATAAATTTCTGCTTCCCAGTTCAATTTTCACAGTTTCTACTGTTTTCATGTATCGTAGGTGTATGTCCCATGAAACAATCTAAGTTAGTGAGTGCATTTAGATGTCAGCTTACAAATGTGAAGTGAATCATTACCAGCAGAGCATCAGCACATCTTTTCTGAAAGTCCGAGTACAATGTACAGACATATGCTGTCCATATGTATGTATGGACAGGATGCTGTGTAGTAAGTGCTCATTACGGCACACACCATGTACCAGGCTCTCGTCCAGATCCCACAGCACAAGGGCAGTAGCATCCTTGGAAGAACTCTATTTGTGAAGCTACACTCAATTTTTAAATTGAGGCCCAAATAAAACTGTGGATGATTGCATCCAAGAAGTGCATTGAGATTCAAATTTTAGTAGTTGGACTGCTGAAATAAAGCGGTATATGACTGGATGGACATCCCTACAGCTGTGTGGTGACTTTCCATAGTCAAATGCTTGAAAGTACAAGAAAGATTCTCAGTGAGATATTAACCAGTTATTAGAAACAGTTCTGTTTCAAATATGCCATGTCTAGACATAGTAAAGAAAAAAAATATTTCACAGAGAAACTCATGAGTTTATTCCATTCTGAAAGTTAGAGGATATAGAGTTTGCCACATTTGTACCTAACACAAAGGTATCTTACAATACTGTCACTGGTGTAGAACAGATTAGGTCCAATCTGATCCTATATACTGTGCTAATAAACACACTTGGTCCCACACAAACAACCTGGAAAACAACTGGCATTTGAGTTTTCTCCTTCTTGATACTAACCCAGTTCACAGGATTTTAGAGCAGCAGCTGCTGAGGGTTTGACAGACATATGGTCGACTAAAATGAACTGTAATAAATATATTTCCTCACACAGAGGGATTTAGAAATACTGAATTTTACTTAAACAGCTACCTTAGTGACAACAGGATGCACTAAGAAAACCAAATTAAAAGGCAATAAATATTGAAAATTTAGATGCTAACAAGACTAGAAATTGCAGAAATTAGCTCTGTTGTATGTTGGACCTATGTTCTAATCTTTAATTCCTGAGGACACAAATTTCCTTGTGTTATAGAAAACAGAAGGTCCTCCTTGGATGAACAATGCTGAACAATAAACCTAAAACAACAGACATATTTTGCACATGTTGATCATGCATCATCTCATTTTTGAGGATGCATTTCTTGTACACTCACTGCAACTTCCGATAGTTGTACCATGAGCATGTTTTCAGAGGATTATTGTGAGGGGAGATGCTACTGTTATTCTCAATTGATAGCTGGAATAATAAATTCCAGATGAGTCCATTAGGTAATGACGACTCTAGACTGAGAGGATTCTGGTCTGATCCTTCCAAGAATTTAACATTCTGTAATACTTTCTGTACTTAGAGCACACTTGTGAACTTCCGCTCTATTGCATACTCAGCAGTTCCACAAATAAACCTTGATTACTTCAGTTTTGAGGTCGGTGTTGTTTTAAGCCAGGTATTCCCAAATGGTGGTACACGAGACACTTAGAGAATGACCTGAATCTCTGATTTAAGCAAAGTGTCCAGCCTTGCCAAGAGCCAAACAAGCGCCAAATCCATTTCTGTCTTAAGCACAAAACTATCCTCTCTCTTCCTGTCTCATGTTCACATACTAAGCTCCTACCTCAGCAACAAAGTGATGTCTCACATCAAGTAAATTGATTTTTATTTTTTTCCTGAGTATCACCCATCCAGTGATGAATACAGCTAAGATCTTAAGAAGAAGAGAATGTGCTGCTTGGTCTTTAAATACTACATTGTGATGTATACACACAATTCTTGGGTGTTTCACCTTTCAAATAACCAACTTCCTAATCTGAACAATTTATAACACATAGGTTTTCCCTTTTTAAAATTTTTATAGGTTTTAATTAAAGTCCCAGCACCATTGACACACACACACACACAAAAAAAAAAAAAAAAAAAAAAAGAAGAAGAAGAAAAAAAACCTCACACACACCAAACCAAAATCATATGAATGCATGGAATGGTTTTGATTGCAACAAGCTTCACGGTATTGCCTGCAACTGTTCTCAGTTCAGAGCTGTGGCTGAAACCAATGCACTTTGCCAGAGTCATTTCAGTTTGGCTCCTCAGAATATACAGACACTGGAATTAACATGTCTGGTCTCTAGATATAAAACAGAAATAACAACATAGCCTTACAAATCAATGCTCTAAATTTGCTCATTAAAGTTTGCGAAGCAATTAGATGAACATTATAGAAGACTGCACTGCTTAATGAAGATCATTAAAGAAAAGCCTTTGTACACATAACACAGGAACCTGTGACATGGGCTGCCAAAGCATAATTGTTATTCTTTACATAGGCTGGGCCATCAAAAAGAATAAGGCACACGGTCTTCTTCTTGCTGATACTAGAAAGATACTGCAGCTCAGACCCTGCGTCCCCCCCTCCCTCTCCTCCTCCTTCTCCTTCTGTCTCCACCAGCTCCGTATCTTGGTGGTCATTTCCCCCATGCCATCAAATAACTTGTGTCTGCATGGCCCAACTCCCAGGCGTCTCCATCCTCCTCCAGCTCCCCTGCCTTCTGTCCCTCCTGTCAGCCCCGGCCACCAGCGCTGCAGCCACCCACTCAGACAGCCAAAGGCGGGACAGGGACAGGCTGGCCCCTCGCTTCATAGGGGACGAAATGAAGGGCTGGGTAGCAAGGGGAGGCGGCTGCTGCCATGGCAGGGCTGCCCAGCAGGCAGGGAGGAAAATGGGGTGGATTTACAACAGCCACAATCCCCAGGACTACAAACCTGTGAAACCAACCAAAACTCAGAAAACTCAAAGTTTGATTTTAAAAGAATCCTTCAGCATTGTAATAGGGTTATAATAATCATTCATATTTTCAAAACATATTATCTGAGATACTGCAGCTGACTCAGGGATTATGTTTCTCAAAACTGGAATACTATGGATATTAATAACACAGAGTATCCATTGTTTCCAGTAGTTTCTAAGTAGATAGGACAAGAAGCTTCTTTCCATATCTGTCCTACTCAGCAATACAGAGCACAAATATAAATGTTTCAGAACAATGCAAAAAAGTGTAAAAGAAAAAAAAAAGGTTCACGGAAAGAAATGGAAAATACCTGTAATTTTTACAAGCTTTGCATGATGCTTTAGAGCAGGGGTGTCAAACTCATCTTCACTGGGGGCCTCATCAGCCTTGCAGTTGCCTTTAATCGGTGGAGTGGAATTTTAGGACTGTATTAATGTAACTAGTCCTACACTTACACAGTCCTAAAATTACATTTCACCTTTGAAGGCAACCACAAGGCTGATGTGGTTGCAAGTGAAAATGACTTTGACACCCTTGCTTTAGGGGTTACTGAAAAGTTCACATTGGATATTTATGAGCAGAAAATTAATGACGCTCACAGCAAAAGAAAGCTCGAACAGTATGTAAATGTAATATTTCAGTGGTATTTCAGTTCACTGTATATAATAATAATTGAAGTACTTAAAATGCTCAAATAAGTAAGATTTAATACTTGGGGAGTGTCATGTACTAAATTGTATTTGAAATCACAAAGAAAAATAATCAAAAGCATCAATCAATAATCAATGGTAAGTCAAATCAAGCCTTTCTGTGAAAGAAGAAAATATACCACAAGTTAAGAAAGATATTGATTACTGAGATAATATATTAATTCTAAAAATATCTTGATAAAACAAAATTCCTTAAGCCTTAGTGAGCAATAGGAATTCTGGTACCTATGACTTCTTCAAAATTATTATTTTTTTCTATATGCATGAAAATATTTGTGTAATTCTTACATAAGAGTATCAAAAGTAGAGTGAGTACACTTCGAAACCTGCTACCACAACCCTTGGGCATGGATCTCTCATCCAAATATATTTACATTAAATAAATGTTCTTAGCTGCATTTCTTTATTTGAGTAGTTGAGCAATATCCTTTCCTATGACTTACTGACATTATGACTTGAATATTTTCCTTTTTATTTTTCTGATTTTTAGTCTTATGAGTACTCCAACAGTTCATTCAGAACACACACATGTACGCAAAAATAAATTAAAGTGACTCATTTGCAATATTCTATGTAACGAGACAACCAGAACATTGTACAGACGTAAGCAAAGCCATGAAAGAGTATAAAGGTGCTTGCAGAAACAAAAACTTATTTTAACTTTTTCTTTATTTCTAACACTAATTAAATACAATATTAGATTATAATGTTCTCCTGTGGCCATCTCTTGCATTCATTGAAAATTCACTGATTGAAAAGCCAAATACCCTAGACTACAGCAATAACAGAGATTATAAAACCTTCAGTTACACATTCAATGTTTGAAAAGGACACGATGCTGAATCTATTCAATGTTCAATTGTTTGAAGTTTTTTTTGGTATCAGATACAGTGTAGGTGAATTCAGCCTTCCTACCATTGGTAAGATTTTCTTCTCTATTGTTATTAGACATCATCATTAAACATCTCAAGCCCAAATTGCTAAAAATGAGCAATGAGGTTTAGAGAGCATTGATATTCAAAATCACTATTAGACCGGTGCAAGCCTTTCAGAGAGACAGTTTCATTTTCAACTCACACAATGTTTTATTTTAATCAATTAAATCATCAGTGAAAAGCCAGTACAATTTAGAATCTGTTCTACTATGTCACATTGCTCCTCAGGGGCAAGCAACATACTGTGAAGCAAGGATTTCAAAGCAAAAACACTTAAAAACATGCTCTTAAAAACAAATCTGATAATATTTACCATCTTGAAGATCGTGTGTCAAGAAAGATACTGGCTTGTACAGCCTTTTGTGATGTCACCTTTCTCACGCCTATTTATATTTGCTATAGACGAAATTATATGGTGGATCTGTACCTCTGCTTCTTGTGTTTTAGTGTCTACATGTGAGTAAGACAGCAGATGTGCTGTGAGCAGCCAGTGCAGGACAGATCAAGAGAAAATCCCTGACTCTGGCCTATAGCACCTTTGTAGTTAAAGTCAACAACAGGCTCTCAGGAGAAAAAGCAGAAATGGGGAGGGGGGAGGGAGGGCAAGAAGAAAAGGTAATTAAGTAAAGTTCAACTTGTTCAGGTAATATTTATATATTACATAGACAGATTATCCTTCTGGGCTTCCCAACAAAATCCAATATAATCAAAAGTATTGTTCTGGAAAAAGGCCACAAATTACATCATCGTTCATGCACCAAATTGAATGTTCGAGCAGCAGAGCGGGCTCAGGAGCACGTCTCAGGCGCTGATGGATGAAAGTGATGGGGACTATCACACAGAATGATGTTCAGCAGTTTATGCTGCCTGTTACCAGGAGTGTTGGGAGTGAATGGCAGCAGTGAGCAGCCTCCTGAGCCGAGAGAAGAGCCAGTGGGTAAATACATGACGAAGAAATGGAACAGATTCACACAAACTCCATAACCTAACACAAACACCTCTATCTCAACAAGACTCACAACATGTAACACCAAGGCTGCAATATATCTTAATTTTAAGCTAGCAAAGGGGTGGCATCACTGCAGCCTCCTCCTCCTGCGCAGGGCAGGCCCGGCAGGCAGGGGGCAGCGACCACAGCGGCCACGGCCACTGGTGGGGTCACTCCTCTGCCCTCCTTCAGAGCAAAGTAGAGCCACCGGAAAAACTGTGAAACCACATTTTGACAAAATGTGTGAACCCTGGTATACACGTTGATCTCCAAGAATTTAGAAGGACATACGTTTGGAGATGAGGTTACCTCACACAATGGTTCCTGCAGGTTCCTCCATTCTTGGTACCACCAAGGTCCCTGCTGTTGGGCTGGCACAGATATCCTGCCCCCACAAGCTGAAACTGAACTAGGCTTGCTGGCTGAAAAAAGTCCCAATTGTACCTTCCCCAGCTTGCTGGAGTCTGCATCTACTTTAGGCAAGCAACACTCCATTACAACTCCCTCAAACAGGCCTTAAATTCACCTGATCAGCTTGCCCTGGGCAATAGACTTTACCTACCTGAGCTGTGAATAACTGCTATATTTCACTTTCTCATCCCAGTTCTAACTGGGAAATCTAAACAATTTTCCAGCCTATAAAGAAGGAATTTCTTACCAATAAATTTTTCCCAGGTTTCCATATCCACCGTCACAGGTGAATCCTACTGACTACACAAGCTGATCTGTAGTGTTATGATAACAATATCACATTGCACCTGTTCGTCTGGAGAACTGCACTGAGAAATCTCTGCAGTTCAAACTGAAAAAAGTTAGTCTACCGAAATAATAGTAAGAGTTTTGTCTTTGCTTCAATAAATTAGTTGCTTATATTAATTTCTGTATTAAGAATTGTATATCTAATTTGCTACATCAAATCAAGGAACCAGAATGTAATCATTTACTTTAAAAAAATTTAAATAAATTCTTTTCCACTTTCTAGATCAGAAATCCACACTTTATGTGATGATAAATTGACAGAGAAGTTACTTTCAATTTGCGATTCACACAGTGTTTTTTATTTGGAGAGCACTCCAAAAATTTGTCACATACACAGAATGCAGCCTCTAAAGGAATGACTACAAATGCAAGTTTTATTTTGTGCTCCAATTCGCCCTTTTTTAGCATGCTTTCAATTTTGAATCATGGAAGTACAGGAATTAAACACAACCCACAGGCATACGAACATGTGAGCATCATTTAATCAGCAAATCGCACTGACCTTGGCAGTTTTTCAAAATTTTTCTTTCCAGCTGGTTGAACTGTTCTTTAACAATTTTATTTGATTTTACTGCAGTAGTTACGAATTGGCTTTTCTGTATCATCTATCATCCGTGGGTTTTGTCTAAATGTATTTTTACCAGAATATATATGACTTCCCCAATGCAAAATATCTACACTGTTCCTTTGGTATTTTTACAGTATTTAGGAGAAAAAAAAAAAATATTTTTTTTCTGCCTATAATCACATCACTTCTCAAAGCATACAGAAAACATTTCTGTTCGGTAGTCCTGTGGCAAAGCCTCACAATAACAACTGCTACTGTGAGCAAACTTTGCACATGAAGGCAGAGAGACTTTCTTTGAATTCAGCCAGATCTCAGCCATGAGCGACTGAAGAGAGTTCACAGAACAAAACTCAGCTCTGTGATCTCTGCCTGTACCACATGTATATATATTGCTATTTCTGGAAAGATTTCTGTTTGTTTGTTTGTTTTTCCCTCTGCTGTCTCCTTTTAACTTCTCTCTTTTAAGAAAAAGTTATTTCGATTTGCGTCTGAGGTTTATTTCAATCTACAGTACTTGGACATTTTTCTTTAAGATTTACAAGGATCACTTCATCCAGATTAGAAACGTAGCTATGACTGGAGTCAACTCGTTAACTGTAAGTACCAGTAGTACAATGATAAAATTAGAAGATGATGCCATATCTCTTTGAAACCAAGGTGATTTAAAAAGTGAGTATAAAATAAGGGGACAATATTTGGCCTACATACCACATTTGCAAACACACGCCTGGAGGGAGGGTCCCCTGCGGGAAGCCCTGTGTCCATGGCTGGAAGGAGCTCAGCCATGGCAAGACTGGGCCAGGTCACTGCACCAGGAGACATTCGCTGTGCAATACAACAGTTTCCTTCGAAGTCTCCTTAATTTTTTTCTCATCTTTTTATTTAGTTTTTTTTTTTTCAATCTTTGTAATTTTTAAGAAATCCAAAGATCACAAAAGGAAAAACATTTTTAAAATGTTTTGTGACAAGCTCAGTTGAAACCTGTTCAAATGTTGCTGTCTTGGTTCCCACCAGCAACTGGGACACATTGGGATGCACAGACTCACCTGACCCTGGGACACTCTTTTCTACGTCAGACTTCGTTACCTTTGGACAACCATGAGGACGCACTGGACAAATAGAATATTTCTTAAAACATGCAATGAATACATTAGGATGTTTGACTCACAATAGGCTTTGGGTGAGATGGGTTACCACCCTAACACAAGCCTGCTTAAAAAAAAAAAAAAAAAACAAACCAAAACAAAACAAAACCCTACAACTTCCAAAGCAGTCATCAGTCAAAAATATTTATAAAAACAAAAGTGAAGAAGCTAATTCCTTCTCCAGAAACATTCTACAGAATTTTCTGTTTCTACTGCATTTTCCCTCTTTCCGTATCTCTTAACTCTTAGGCTGCAACCATCACTGAGTGCCTCGTTTTGGTGAAGCAGAGCTTTTTATAACCAATCTGATCATTGAAGTCTCCCTCAGTGTTGGTCACTGAGACTTATGAGTTACAAAACTGCACGGTCATTCAAAATAAATAGGGTTTTATTTCCCCAGAGGTGCAAACATTGCCTTCTTAGACCAGGTATTATATCATGTACTTGACTGGTTTAATGAAAATTTCTTTGTCTCAATGAGGGTAACATTTCTTTCCTTCTCCTGCACTTTGGTGTCTGTTCCACCTGTTGTCTTCTTTAAGGTTTGTACTGTAATCTCTACGTAACCTACACAAACGTGTTAGCCCATGTATAGACTGACTATTACTAAAACATAAATAACATTAATAGGTCATGGCACATTGCTAATTCAATAGATCAAACACAACAACATTTAACTACCAGCAGCCAACATAGTTTAATTAAAACCTGTAAAAATTCAGCTGTCCATATTACACAAATTATGGTACTGTGCTTGCAGATACACAAACAGAAACATAAGTATTTAATGAAATGTGTGCAATAGTTCATAACAACATTAATGATTTCCTTCATAAGAAAAGGTTCCACACACGCAACCCCCCTCCATCTGATTTTTCTACACACGTGGCATACCTCCTCAGGGTCTGCTGAATTCTTCCATTTGGCATCCTCTCTAAATTTCTCTTCATTCTTTCTCTAATTCTTTCAATTTCAATGGTTTATTATTTCACACAAACACAATCTAGATTAAACTCACTTCTAGACTTGCATTTGGACTTTTATGGATTAGTTCTACTAAAATGATAATGAATATTCAGGTATGTTTTACCAAAAGCTGGAAAATTCGAGATAGAGGAACTGCACTGACAACATAACTGCTAAACAGTATTTTTCTTTTCTAAAGATCTATACCCCAGTAACAATATTTCATCACTTGTTATTTTAATAGCATTATGTGATTCTACAAAATGGACAATAATCCATTGCCATATTTATTTCTGCTTACAGGACAGAGTAACATCAATCAATGGATATAGTCTTAAAGTCATTGTATGACTAAGGCTTTCCTTCCTTAGCTGCTGGGGACCAAGAACCAGCATGTTCTACTTATTTACTGGTGCTGGTTTTGTGTAGGGCCATCCTATTTCAGCACATTTTCAATATTCTGGGAGAAAAAGAGGCCTAAACCCCATGAGATTAACTGTCCTACACAATTTTTTCCTTCTTCTTTTCTGGACAATCTTTTACTATGTTTGATTCTGATCAGGAAGATAATTAATCAAACTAGTTTATCTTCTGAATCTTTTACAAGGGGTGCAGTGGGCTAAGTCTTGCGTATATATGCTACTCTTACAAATTATAAAACATACTGTTTCTGTAAAATCTGTGTTTCCAGATTAATTCAATAAAAACAACATGGAGAATATATTATGTAATACATCTAGTTCACATTTACAACTGGAAGATAACAGTTAAACGCACCTACTTATTTCCGCATCAGGTAAAAAGAGAGAAACCTTGAGAAAGTTGTATACACAAATTTCTGAACAAAACACACATAATCACAAAATATGGGAAAAGCATTAGTAAAGAAAGTTTCTGGAAAAAACAAATGGAAACAGAGACGCAATAAATGAAGCAAGATGTTTCTAGTGAAAACAGAGGTACCAATGCCTGCTGTAGTAGACCAAGTTCTGTGCACGAACCCATAAACAGAAAGGATCATAAAATGTGACGATAGTGAGAGTTATTGGTAACAGTCTGGTTATAAACTCTGAAATAGACTCTACAGAGACAAAGGGCAAGATGAAGCATCTGACTGCATTTTGCCAGATGTAGGAAAAGTAGGTCAATATTCCCATAAAGAGAATCATTTTCTCTACTCTGTAACAGATCAAAGTTTGCAAACACTACCTTCCAAATATTTATTTCCAGAAGCAATGCAAAAGCCAAGAACACTCCTCCTTTCTCTTCATGCCTCTAATGCCACAGTCTGCTCTGAGCCACAGGCGCATTTGAACACAGAAGCGGGATGGCAAGGACGCGCTGCAACAGTTCCTTCAGCTGTTAAACATACAGAATTTCAGCCAACTGAAGCAGCAGAGTGGTTCCATCTAGAGGAAGAGTGTGTAAAAGCTACTCGTCCCTCACGACTAGCTATTTTTAAATACAGAATAGGCACAAAAAACTAACACAGCGCACTCAGTATAATGGGCCTGCTACCTGGTGTCATAGCTCCATGAATATCTGTTTCTTAGAGCAAAGTGTGCTTGGCTGCACTGGACAGAAAAGATAATGTAGTAACCAGAGTTATTAACATGCTGGACAGTCCTGGCAATATCTGCAGCCACAAATAATGTGCAAGTAGATGTGACTAGGACTGACATATAAAAGAGCTCTATAATGAATTTGTGTAAGGATGTGTAAATTACATGTTGAAACCAATGCAAACTGAAAACACCTCGACTCTCAGCTCTAATTTCATTTCACCTTGCCATAACTAGCAAAACTTTTTAAGGACTCCACAAAAGCCAAAAGTTTCTTCTTTTTTTTTTTTTTTTTTCTTTTTTTTTGCCACACATAAAAGGCACATTAACACATTACTTAAACAAAATCAGTTCTTTCAGCTCTTTTAGGATGAAGTAAAAAGCTGACCTTTCAATAATCTCATTTGGCCTCTTCCAGCTTATCTGGACCTTGACCTTCTCCATTTCTTCATTCACTGACCAACAAATCCCTTTTCCTTCAATATTCCTTCTGGAAGGGAATGTTTAGTCACACCAGAACTAGTGCAAGGCCTTTTCCAGAAAAGTTTGTGCTCAGTGGAGCATTCTTGGCTATGTTCGGCACTTCACCAATTCTATCTTTTCAATTTAACTCTAAAAGTAGTTTTTTGGTTTTGGTTTTGTTTTCTTTTTCCTCTCACATCCCTTTTAGTAAGTTATGATTTTTGCTACTCTAGTTAAGTATAAAGATAGCAGGAAAGACATCAAACATAGCAATCTTCCTCAGAGAAGTCAGGAGACTCAATTAGTATTGTAAGACAGCCAGTTAATTTATCATGGCTTCACGATCTCATAAAATGGTTATGGAATGCCAACTCATCAGAAAATGTATTAACATTGCCAAAAATAGTTACATTTTTCCATCACAAGCGAAGTCTGTAAGTATTGTACCCAAAGACATTACACCCAAGAAGAGCAGAAAGAACAAGTAAATGTTGAAGGGAAGAAATATATTCAGAACGCAATACAAAGAAAATAAACCACTAAAAAACTTAGAAGGAGAAAAACATTTTTACCAAGTGAGGATAGCAAAGCTCACTATGTATGAAGTGGGGAAAAGGCAGAGGGTAAAAAATATGAAGAAAAAAAAAAGAAGGATGAAAATGGGTTGTACTTGACTCATCACAATCTGTTAAGTTAAAGTGTTATTTTTAACAAATACTCCTTTTTTTCAGGTTTTGTTGAAAACCTTACACTTCTGCACACATACTTGTGCAGCACGTTTCTTCTTCCATCAAAGAATAGCAGCTTTGTGGAAAGGAAGCACCTCAGGCCTCCTTCCACATGACTCTTCCACAGCCACAGGAGAACCACTGTCAAGTTTGCATGCAGAGATTACAACTCCTGATTCCCACTTAGTAACACCAAGAGACTAATAATAGAGCATGCAGTGTATGGCTTACTGCAAATTTGCAACTGATTTTCATGAATATAATAGAGGTTTCAGAAAACACATAGACTTTTTAAAAACTACATTTAAAATACAGTTTCAGAAAACTCTAAAATAATATGCATAAAAACAGTGTCAAGGGTGCCACTGGTATTGGAGGAGGATGTTATGAGAGACACAGATCGGCTTTACAAGTCTGAGCTTTTCTTGCCGGAAACAATGCAAATAAGGTCACTTAATTTGATATACTCAAATTAGTGGAGGTTAACAAAACAATGCCCTTGGTATAGCAATCAGTGATAGTACTATCAATGGAAATATTAATTCAACCTTAAGAGACAAGACTAGAGGAAAATAACTAAAATGAGGTTCTCTAATTCTTTATTTCAGTGTATTTAAAATTGTGATATTGCTGCTGACTTGAAATTTTCAGTATTTTAAATGTCCTATTCAAGCAGTTACATTACAAACAAAATGAAAGAAAGCAGGCCCTTATTACATATATTGTCGCAAAATTTTATTCACCAGCCATATTGTTATATAATTTTACCTCAGAATGCATGATGAGCTACAAATGTTCCCTATAATTCTCCTAAATGTAAGAAAGCTTTTCAAAAGAAACCCCTTTTTCTAGTTAATTAAATTCAAAGGTTGTATCTAGGGAATGCAGCAAGAAGAACTTACAGAAAGTGGGACAAAAAAAAAAATTCTTATTTTTTTTCTTTAAACAAAGGCTTTGTAGTCCAAACTCTGTGCTCGTAAAATGGAGCACAATCATTTAAACGCAGACATGGGAGTCAAAAATAAGAAACTGTGGCCACCTAATATGTAAAAACCAAAATAATTAGAGCAAATGTGTGAAGTTTAACTTGAAAGGACTGAAACTGCAATGGAAACAGGTTAGCTTCAGTAACACTCCACAACATAACAAATATAGGCTCTGTTGGACTATTGTAGCAAAGGAAATGCAGATAAAGGGGATTTATTTCCCTGTGGTTTGGGCAGTGAAGAGTTTGTTCCTGGTTTGGCTGGTATACAATGACTGACAGTCTTGGTTCAGGTTACTTGCTCTTTAAATATCGCCACATCAGTTTATTCCACTTTATTCCCCGTTTGTTTTCTTTCCATATGACCAAACAAAAATCTTAGAAAAGTAGGGTAGAGAAAAAATGCAAAAGGACTTCCAAGAGATGTATAAAATACACAAAGTTTCCCCAAAATCCAGAGATTTTGGGTTGCTCCCTAGCAGTTTTATGTCAGATATACCCAACTTGTACCAAGGACAGTCCAGTCACTTTAAAAAGTTAAAGGACTATTTTTGCTCATCCAGCCAATTCTTATAAATATACTGTGTGTATGCTAAAACTTGTAATTTACTTCTCATTATCAGAAAACTACAACTTCTTTATACATTTTTTTCCTCCTCTCAACGTGTTTTTCTGCCTACAATACACAAAGGACAGAATCACAGAGGCAAGTCCTGATAACAACAGTTCATCAACAGCTGCCTTTTGGCTGCAACTTCTTCTTCTCAACAACTCCAGCTTGCACTAAAACTGACAACAGCAGCAATGGAGAAAAGAAGAGAAGGGGGTAGGTACAAGGCCAGGGCTCATGGCCCAGGAGTACTAAGGGTCACAGAAATAGCCCTGGCAGGTGCAGTCCTGGGAAGGGAAAATAGAAAGCTGGGACTAATGTCAACAGGAGGAAAAGAAGTTTGCAAATGTGAAGCAAAATTTCTGCATGTCAAAAACAGAGAAGCATGCTGAAGAAGAGGAGGAAAAAAAAAATAGCTGTATCTGGAAAACAAAACTAAACTATAAATCAGCAATGAAGAGATAGGGGGGGAGTGAGCAAAAGGAAGAAAAAGGACAGCATCTGCTATGATAAAGAATGATCTGTTGAGAAACCTGATTAAGTGATAGATGGAAAAGATTATAGTATCAAGAAGAACAGACAAATAACCCTAGTCCAAAGCTAACAACACCAAAAAGAGAACATTCCCTCAGGAGGTCTGAGATATCCTCCAGACACAGGCACAAAAAGCCTGCCGTCTGGATCCTGCTTGCTGCTGCAGGCAGGCAGAAAGCTCTCCAATTACAGTCCCCAACATCACAAAAGAAGCATCTTGAAATAAAACCATACCAAGGTCCTTAATTACATTAAACTGAAATACACAGTACAAGCCATACCATAAATCTCACTACTAATCTTTATTTAAAGTTTATATTGTTTTGGAATGCATTTTTTAAGGCTGTTTGGTTGTTGTTGTCTTTGTTCGTTTTTTGTTGGTTTTGTTTGGATTTTTTTTTTTTTAATCCTTTTGGAAAGGATTATAGTCAGAGTAATGAATATTTGTCTTCCAGACATCATCTCCATGCTTTATCAAATCAGTTATATATCTAAGAAAAATCTTTAAGATACAGGTTCAGACTTGTTCTGAAGTCTTTTCAGGTAAGCAAAACCAGAATTTGATCATTCTTTAAAAAAAAAAAAAAGGTAAAATTTTAAAAAGTCAGCAAGATGAGTTTTCAAACTACCAAATAAATAAATATTGGTGTTTGGAAATCCACACAACCAAAGATTTTAAGCTGTTATTAAAAATAAAACAGATTCCAGCCTGTGGCTTGCTTATCCAGATTATCATAAGATGTTGGCCCTCCCTAGCTACACCCACCTACTCCTTATGCAGCTATAACAGTGGCAATAAATGTGCCCTGCAAACACACCTGCACCCTGAGAAGCCAAGAATTCCAGAATTGCACTGAAGTGCTCAATGCACTTGTAAATCCAAGATTTGTACACTCTGGTAGGTGACCTTGAGCTATGAATTAGGTCACGTCCAAGTTAACCATCTTGAAGAGCCTCTCAAGAAACTGTATGGACTCTCCTCATTGCTTTCACTTGCCATGGATAAAAAGTTCAGAGTCAATCACTATTATGTTGTCATATATGCAATTTTTCCAGTTTGACAAGCATGCTGCACCACTGCAAATGAGACCACTCTCCCAGCAATTAGAGGTGACAGTACATACAGCCAAGCAGAGTGGTTGACAGCTAATTGTTCTACTCGCAAATGTGCAGACTTTGGAAATATCTCAGAGTCTGTATTCAAACAGTCTTCATGATGGGTTTCCAGACATATCCAGAGAGAACAGTAGAGAGCTGAAAACAGTGCAAGATTCCTGAGTGACTTCCATCAGATTGTAACTTCTGCTGAATGCTCAACCAACAGTTGGATAGACTGAATTAAAGTTTAAAAGCTAAAATACCTTGGTTAGTCTTTAGGCTCCTGTGCACTTAGATTTCTGTGACATGCTGTCACTGTGAGCTGTGAAACATTTTTGGGGCAATATACAAGCAGTACTAATGTTTTCGACTCCATGTTTCAGAAAGAGATGAGATTGTCTCCCAGAAAAGCTCAACACAGCTGTTCCTCCACACTACCCAAAATGGGTACCATTTGAAAAATGGCATGACCCGATCTTGCAGACATGACTAAAGACATAAGGTGAAGATGTTATTCAGCATTATTTCCAGTTTTTCTATGAAAAAAGTCCAATATAAAGATTTTTATTTCTGGAATTGAGTATTAACATGCAATCATATTGGCCATATGAGACATCCTATCTTTAGAAGGTGCAGGTTATGCTACAGAGTATATTAAACGGATCGCATTAAACAGCCCCCTCAATACCCAGCCACAGAAGAGAAAGAATGGAAGCTTGGTATAATAGATGCAGGCAGTACAGGGTGCCATGCTGAAGGAAGAGTCAATGATCAGGAAAGCCTAAGAATAGCTGAGCCAAATTTAATCTTGTTAACATTGTGTTACCTGCACATCACTAAAATGCAGCAAAACCTGGAGAAAGGTTGAAGTCTGTATTCAAACACATAGCTACGATCCACCCAGGCCTTGAATTTTATCCCTGCACACAGATGCAGGACTAATCTCTGTGCATGAGAGTCTAATATCATAGAAAGGAGCAACATAATACAATCACCTTCTCTATCAATAACGCTGCTCCCCCAAAGAAACAACGTGACCGCCACATAACTAGTTGCAGTCGTCTGTCTATTCTTGACCCAAAAGACCATCAAAGGGATTGATTATGCCCAAGATATGCACAATTTTTAGGACCTGGACCAGAAAGGCTATATTGGTTGCAAAACAATGGTCAGCTGTGATTTGGTCATACATTTTTGGATGCATACAGTAAAATACCTTAAACTCCCAGAAAAATAAAAAAAAAAAAAATAATCAGAACTTCTGTGTTAGATCGTTCACCACTACAATTCATAAGCAACTTAAAATCTGTAAACTAATAACCCAGAATAAAAGTCTGATGTTTTTCCCCAGTGAGTCAGACATTAATAAAAAGGGTCATACCTTGGCTCACTTTAATTTCAGTGCTTTCATCCCAAAAGAATCACACAGTACAACCTCAATTAGCCCAATGCCATGGGGAGCACCAAAAAAAAAAAAAAAAAAAAAATCAATAATAACGGGTTTGGATAATCAAGGATTCAAACAACAGAGAGAATTTTCATTGTAATTAAGTTACTTGAGAACACGGTCATCCTTCACGTAATGGGGTTTGGACCAAAAAGATCAAGGGCAAACTCCATTTCAATTATCCTAAGATGAAGCATCCTGTTTGTATATAGTCAGTTAGGTACTCAGAATTGCACAATATCCTTTACACAACAAGTGTAACAAAATAAGGTACAAACCTTAGTACTTTATAATACATTCACTAAGCATCTTTCTCTCCATTACCCACAAACCTCCAAAAAAATGACAGTAAATGGAGTTCAATGTGTTTAGTCTGAGACTAAACCCAAGTAGATGTCATGGTGGTTCACAAATGAGTAATCTGACACTTCCAGGTTGTGAAACATACTTTACAAACAGGCAAATATTTTATTCTGTCTAGATAATGTTATTCACAGTGACTCGTGTTATTGTTAAGTAACAATTACAAGAAGAAATGAAAGAATGGGTGATGCATCTCAAGAGGTCATTATTTTCATATGCCCCAATCTCCACATACAAAGCTCTTTCAATGTATCCATATTTCAATTTCTGCATAACAGTGGGCATAGCTACCTATGCAAGCTTCTGCCTGCTTCTTACAGAACAGTATCAACTGTTGCACCAGGAAGAACAAAATACATCCAAAGTCAAGTTATCTGCGCAAAACAACTATGACAACACTCACATTTCTTTCTACATCTCTGCCATGGATACTGAAGGAGAGATGTTTTTTGTCTTTAGTAATTTTGTTCTCTTCATCAACCCCGTACAAAAACTTTGACTTAAATTACACCTATTTATGACCTTGCATGTTCTGTGATCATTTTTTAAGCTTTGTGTAAAAGAGCTTTCTATGACATAAACACACAGCATTCCTGACAACAGAACTATTTTTCCTGATATATTTGCTCTTTTCTTGTGCAACAAGCTACGATCTGCTTGTTGCAAATACTCAGCAATTTCAATTTGCAGCTCAGCCAGATCGTTTCAGCCTCCTGTTTCTTATCACATCTCTCTGACAACTGAATAGCAGAATGGAAAAGGAAAGTTAAAACATAAATGAATTACTTAAGAGATTGTCACATCAGCTGAGTATGGTTCAGACATATTTCAGGTAATAGACAATCTTTTTCATTACTAATACTTAAGCTTTGGTGCTGGCCTTTCTTGTGGAATTTATTAGAGACAGCCATTTTGCAATACAGAGCAGACTTATAATATCAGAGTACTGAAATACCCTGTTCTGGAAAGAAAACAAACCATGCAAATGATCAGGCCATACTTCTGCCACTGTCCTACTGCTCTTTTTCAAAAGAACTACCTCATACGAGGATTTTTATGTGCCTCAGGATCTTCCAAATAATTTTTATGCCAGTTCATAATTGCTTATAACTTTAATTGATTTTCCGTTATCATATACAGATAGAGATGTCCTTTTCTAATGACTCCACTTACACAGAGCTACTAGCAAAAAAAAACAAACCAAACCAAACCAAACACCACACAATTTAAGAAAGAAATCAGAAGGGTCAGGCTTCCAGTCTTTTAACACTGCAGCTTATTTTGAAATAAGATATATTCTCGATATGAAGAAGTTCTGAAAAACAGATGACAAGAAACTCATACCTGTTAAAATGATCCTGTGTCTGGTGCTCTGGTTGGTCAGTCAGATATACATTAAAATACCTGCCTGAGGCATACCATACCATCGGCTAGATTAGGAGTTGAACATACAAGTTAGCATCATTCTAATACAAATGAAAACTTACATAGGAAACCCGTACTCGCCGTCGGTGCACCAGCCCACAGCACTGCATGAAGAGGACAGCAGACAACAATCAGTGTACGGTTTCACCAAGCTTCAGTCATTCCTGTCTCCTCTGAGACACTGTCCATCTCTCCTCACTTTTCAGCCCCAGGTGCAAGGAAACAGGTAGAAAAACAGCCACCCTCCAGCTCTCAAGCTGTCCTTTTAAATTAGCTTGAAGACAGATGAAACTTACTTTCTCTGAGTAAATCAATCTCTTCTCTTTCAGATGATTTAAAAAAAAAAAAAAAAAAAGGCAGAAAAAAGCCCAACAACAAAAACCCAGAGGCACGTCTTTATTTCCTCAGCATCCAGCTATTACAAAGCAAATTCCGTATTCATCTACATCTTTTGCTACACGTGGCATAAGGTTTGTATCAACCATTCTGAACTTAGGATAGAAGAGAGACGTAACAGGATCTTTATCTCTCAGACTACTGCAACACCCGGCTTTCCAAAGGTCTCTTGCTGCTGCTGCTGCCGCTGCTGCTGTTGTTATTGCTGCTGCTGCTATTACAGCTTTCTTCCCAATGCACAAACCAGCAAGAGCATCCTTGTTTCAGCGTTACCTCTATTCTATCTTGGGCATATCTGATTTGTTATTTATCCCTTCCCGACAGCCTGAAAAAATGACAGAGTCTAGACTTTAATTCACTCTGGATTCTCAAGGATACAGAACCACCCTCCAAATAGTCAGATGCTTTGTCTGGCGATACGTGTTTCATATGAGGCAGGACTGCTGAGTGGCCTTACTACCTGACTCGCATCAGAGGCACAGTCTCCTCTGCTCATGCTGTTTACAAAAAGAACTTGAGAGAACATCAAATACATCCTTTTGGGTTTTCTTTCTTTCTTTCTTTCTTTCTTTTTTTTTTTACCTAAAACAGTGACAGAGCTAATTAACAACTTGGATAATGAAGACTTATGGATAATGGTTTTGAAAAGATAAATATCATGAAAAATTACTAACCTTAAAGCAATAAGACACATCTGAAATGAGGTCAGATTAAATTAAACTGTTTATGATCACAGTTTATCACTCTTCTTCTGGGAGGGACTGAATATCCCCGTACTGAAAAGGCTTAATAGCTCTATTATATCTTAAAATTAAATCCTTCAGTACTTTACAGCAGTGGTCTAAGAGTCTGAAATGTCTCCAGTACTGTACATCTCCGGTCAGATGAATACAGGATCACTTACTTTTATAACACTGAGGTAGACTTAACTCTTTCACCACCAGCACTTTGCTAAAAAATAGGATATACAGTATGCTTAAAATAGTAAAAAAAGGAGAACCAGTATATTACTTTTAGAAGGTAAAGGTACTTTTATTTTAACGTAATTACTGAGTTTATTGTTAAAGTCTGCGATGAAAAAATTAGAGATTATACATGATATTTCTATCCTGGATTTATGTAGGCTGTGTGCTGATGGCTCATGAAAGGGTGAAATATTCTCAAAAGGGTAAAGAAATAGAAGGCGATGCCCCTCAGAAATTAGCTTGGCTTCCAAGCTTGAAAGAGAGGACTCCAAAGAAGGCAAGTTATCTGCATGCAAGAAAAATGGTACCAGGTATTCAAGAAGAGTTTTCTGCCAGTGGAAGACAGTGCAGCTCTGCCCATAGGAGCGGGCAGCCCTCTGACTCTGTGCTGAACCCAAGTGGTGAGAGAGTTAACATTTTCAACCCCAAAGTCTGGCATATAAAACTCGATTTAAGGCAACTCCTGCCAATTTCAAGTACAATTTTTTCATGTGCAATTTCCCCCTTTATAAAGAAAGAAAAAAAAAAAAAAATCACATGTTAAGCATCTATGTGTCTTCGAGGACCAAAATGCATCCTTAGCCATGTAAATATCACTAGTTTGACTGGTTTTGGGGTCTTTTTGGTAGGCTTTTTCCACACCAACTAACAACAAGCAGGTGCTGCGGATACCAGTGGATTACTGGTCTTTCTAAGCCAAATGCACTTTTGGTGAAAAGCCAGAATTGTTAGTTAAGATGTATAACTCATCTCAATTGGACCTGCAGATGCTCTCAGCATCTTAAAAAAATATAATAAGACTAACATAATTAAAACCAGGAAATTCTGGATGTAAGGACCTAATCTAAGTTACACCTAAATCTAACTTGGCTTTATTTTACCTCCTACCACACAGTCAGACAGGTCATCATCTACCTTTAGCAAGAGGACAGAAGTTGGTACTTCACAAAGACACATTAAGGAAGTGTCCTTGTAACAACTCCACAGTCCAAAAGCACTATACCAGACCAACAAACAATGCAGATCAGGACTGTTTAGAGTTATTCTAAAAAGCCATTAGTAAATGTACCAATAACAAGGACTAGTGGGAAGAAAAAAACATTTGAAATTCAGGACATATTGAATAGTACCATAAAAAAGAATCACTTGTTCAAAACAACTAATTAAATAAAGATAGAAAGAATAATATAGTAGTTGCATACATACATACATACCAATTAGTTCTCTATATTCTCTCCTTGTAATGACCACTTTTTACTCTTAGAGAAGATCCATACATAAACTAACACCAGTATGAAAGCCATACTTCAGCTACATGTTATACAGTTAGATTTTTTAAAATATTTGTGACATTTATTTGGAAATCATCAATAATATTGGTCTCATATATGTGATTATAACACTGGTAAGGCAAACAATACAAAAAAGCAGCAATTAATTTTAGAAGCTTCAGTTGCTTCTGAAGGAGATAAATGCATCTGCATTTCTAACTCTTCCTAAAATTCATCAAGAATACCCACAGTAACCATAAGCATCCCTTATAAAATCAGTATCACAACTCTTATTCAAATTATCTTGCATCTACTCTCACAACCAAAATTTCATAATCCAACCATAAAAATCTCTCCTTTCAATATAGGTAGGAAAAGTGTTCGGTTGTCTGTCTCCCCTCCTACTCCCAAATTACTATAATACTTTGTCATGATCACACTTCATGAAGGTGTGGGAGGGATGAATATTTTGAGGATAGAAGAGACACAAGTATCTCCAAGTCAAACTCATCAGTAAAATTTTATGTTCTGCAAATATGACTTTGTTTACAGTCCCCATAGGACAATGCAGTGAATACAGAACCAGGCCATTTATATCCTTTCTTAAATTTTCTTCAGCACTCACACTGGATTTTACTTTGTTTTGTCTTTCCATTCTCATTACCTCGTTTATGACATCTAGCAGTATTTATTGCATTTAAAGAAACAATGATGACTATTCAGGCAGCAAATTTTATCGCTATCCTTCCTATACTTCCTGGTGGGCTTAGTCTTAGGCCAACTGCAATATAATGATTCTTGGTAAATCCACAACCAAAACCCTCCTCAACATTGTTACTATAATAAAAAAATCTCCATGCTACCTTAAGTTGCAGGTGTAACAAGGCATCTAATACAAAACCAACTAAAAAACACAAAACCCCACTAAAAGACAGAATACGACCAAGCCAGTGAAAAATATTTTTTCATGCTCTAACATTGAAAAAAAATAGCTTTATGAACACAGCAATTATTCTAATTTTGTATTTCTTGTGATACATTTTTGAAATGAACTTTAAGTTCACCATCATTATTAAGATAATACCAAAGCTAATGTTCTCAGTGAATAATTTTATTTTTGCACACAAGGCATAATGGTAGCATCTTCAAAAAAGGAGCTTAACAGATACATATGAAATAATATTCAGAAGATTGGTACAAACACTTGGGAAGCAGAAAGAAACAGTGACACACTGGTAACAAATATACCATCAGGTACAACAAATAAGTAGAAACTTCAGAAGTGTTTTGAAGCAATCAGTGAGGCTGATTTTCAAATATTTAGAGGCAGCTTCTCCAATATTGAAACAACATGGAAGAAAGGACAAAAGTTTTTATCTGAAATTAAATGAGCAGGCTGGAATAAAAGGTTGAGTAGGAATGAACCCTTAGAGGGTAAATGAGTGATACAGCTATTTGTATTCTCCTCAAGTGCTTCATTTCACAGGTTATGTAAACTGAAAAGTGGGAAAAGAAAAAGAGGCTGTCAGGAGGTTGTTATCATTTACTTTGATTGGCTTCCTCAGCTAACCAGCACTATCTGGGTGAAGCCTCTGCCAGCTCACAGTCACCCCAATGCTCCTGGCCAGACTTTCCATAATCTGATCAAGTGACTGCCCAGAGCTAATGAGATGGATCTGAAGTGTTCAGTGCCAGCAAGCTCAATGCACAGCTGCCCCAACTACCTCAAATGGCATTGCAGCCATTCCAAAAAAGATCAATGGTGGACTAAAACCATGCCGAATCCTTCTTCTGGATGAAAAAACAAACAAACAAACAAACAAACAAACAAACAAACAAACAAACAAACAAACCCCACACCACAACTAAAAAACACAATCCCTCCTCAAAAGGTCCCAAAACAAGTAGTTCCATTAACTTATTATTTCAGTTTATCCACAGAATCACAGACTGGCTGAGGTGGGAAGGCACAGCTGCAGGTCATTAAGTCCAACCCCCTGCTCAGCACAGGCTCAACAAAAGCAGATTGGCCAGGGCTGTGTCTGGGGGCCTTTTGAGTATATTTAAGGATGGAGACTCCATAACCTCTCTGGGCACCCTCACAGAAGAAAAGCTTTTTCTTTTCCTATGTTTAATTGAAATTGCCTATATTTCAATTTGTGCCCATTGTCTCTTGTCCTGTTATTGGGCACCACTGAGAAGAATCTGGCTCCATCTTCTTTACTTGTTCCATTCAGATATTTATACATTTGGAGAAGATCATCTGAGCCTTCCCTTCTCCAGCTGAACAGTCCCAGCCAGCCCTCTCAGCCTGTCCTCATATGACATGTGCTCCAAGCCTTTTTTCAAGTTTGTGGTCCTTGGCTGGCCTCTAGAATGTCCATATCTCTCTTGTACTAGGAAGCCCAGAACTGGACCAAGCACTCCAGATGCTGAGCAGAGAGCAAAGATCACCTCCCTTGACCTGCTGGCAGCACTTTTTCTAACGCAGCCCAGGAGGCTGTTGGCCTTTGCTGCAAGGACACATTGCTGGCTTATCTTGACTTGGAGTCCACCAGGACTCCCACAGCCTTTTCTACAAAGCTGCTTTCCAGCTGATCAGCCCCAGTCTATATTGGTCCATGGGGTTATTCTTTCCTGGGTGCACGACTTTGTACTTCACTTTGTTGAACTTCATGAGGTTCCTGTCAGACCATTTGTCTGGCCTGTTGAGGTCCATCTGGATGCCAACACAAACTCTGATTTATTACCCACCCCTCCCAGTTGTGTAGCATCTGCAGACTTGCTAGTAAGGGTACACTGTGCTCAGTCATCCAGACTATTAATGAAGAGGTTAAAGTGTATAGGCTCCAGGACCACCCTTAGAGCACAAAACTAGTGACTGGCCCCCATCTGGGCTAGACTTCATGCCGCTGATCACAAACCTGCCAGTTCTGATGATTTCAGTCCACTTCACCATCTGCTTATTTAGTCCATTATTTCGTCTATGAGGATGTCCTGGGAAACAGCTTGGAAAACCTTGTCAGAGGCAAGATAAGCAGCACCCACGCTTCTCCCTTTGTCTTCTAAGCCAATCATAAAATTGTAAAAGGCTGTCGGGCTGGTCAAGTCTGATTTGCCCTTTGTACATCTATGCTGACTACTCCCAGTCACCTACTTGTTCTTCACATGTTTAATAATGGTTTCTGAGAGGATTTGCTCCATCACCTTCACAGGAATAGAGGTAAGGCCGACCAGCTTGTAGACGCCCAGATCTTCTCACTCTTTATGAAGACTGTGGTTATATTTACTTTCTTCCAGTCCTCATAAACCTTCCCAATCACTATAACCCTTCAAAGATTACTAAGAGCAATTTTTCTATGACATCAGATTAATGGTATGGATACTCAGTGTAAACCACTGTCCCTCAGAAAGGCTTCTCCCTCTAAAATTTATACACACAAATATTTAGGTTTGATTTTCTCCCTTGCATCATAACAACTTCATTTTAAGTACTTGACTGGATTTCTAACTTTACAGCAAAATGTTTACTTTGCTTCTAACTGTAAACCTTCTGCTAAAGCTTCTCAGGCCCACTTCTTAGTAGTATATCTGAGTCAGCATTTATGAAATAATGTATTCTTTTTAGCTAAAGGTTTTTGGCATATTAGTCAGTTGTTAAATAGATTAATTTACTCAGTACCATTTAACATTCTTTCCATGCAGCACTTCAGAGAAACTCAATTGAGATATTTTAAGTCACTCAGTTACCTACAAATAAAGCTTTTTAAGGATTCATGCAAAACTGTATGAGGAGTCTATGGTGACAGAGAAATTGCGATAAAAACATCTCAGACTTTTTGGCAGAATAAGCTGTTTCTGAATCCCTCGGTTTTGTGAACTGCAGAGAAAGAGATTCAGTCCCCCTCCTCTAATATCAAAAGCAACCCAAAAATCTATTTTGCTTATGAAGTCAGTGGTACAAACCTATATGAGATTCTCAAAACCAGTCCTTTACAAAGCATTTGCTACATATTATGCAATGCATTACATACACAAACATGCAAAAAAAAAAAAAAAAAACTTTAAGAATGTGACTTGTCTCCAGTGGTGCCATCTTTCTCCATGTGGCATTTTACTGATCATGTGCTGCAGCCAATTCCTTCCAAGGCGTTCTGAGAACCTACTTTTGTTGATGTCCAGCTCCTCCACTGCTTGAAAGGGCACAATGAAATCCTCTTCAGTCAGCCTCTTTTTTTTAGTGGTATTCCAAATGGATAACCTCTACTGTATCATCCATACAAGATCTGTATTCTCTGTGAAAAATCTAAGTAACTAAATTTAATATAGAAAATACGGAATACTAGCTCCAGACTTCAGCATTCAGTTAACCTTCTTAAATAATGGTTTGCTGCTTTAATCATTGACAATGAGTGTTGCCAACTATGGCTCCCACCTTCCTGTCTTCCACCAGAAATGAATGTTGTTGACTTTCTATTAATGTTATAAACGTCCTCTTCTCCGCCAGCGTTTGTCTGGAAAAGAGTATTAGCACTGAGGAGTCTTCATTTTCATTAAGGAGCTTCATGCTGCCTGGCTTTACTTCAGAGCCATGCTGCTCAACTTTTATTTTTTCTTATAAAACTGCTAAAGTTGCAGACAACTATTTCTTAATGTAGACTGAAAAAGAACAAAACCCTTTTAACCTGAAATCTTTTGATTTAGTGATGTCACTATGCTATTTTTGCTAGTTAGCATGTATTAATTAGCAACACTTAAAACCTTCTTGCCTACATGATCTATGCATACATAATTTCTGAGCAAAAATAAGTTAATCATTTCAAAATTGTCTTTTAATAAAGCAGTCCCTCATTGTTATCATAGTTGATCCTAAAAGAGGCAATATGTGCAAACCTTACCATGCCTGTTAATCTAGAAAGGTAAACAAAAACCGCAATTTTAGCAAGCTCATTTTTCAATGTGTTAAAAGCTCTCCACAGACAGATAATAAACAATTTGTCTCAAATAATCACTAACCTTGGTTTATACAAATCTGTCAAGCTATCATCCTAACTATAGCTGTAGCTGTTCTCATACCAATCTACGTCAGAGAATCTCAATCAGCGAGTCATAGTTTAAACTTTCTAGGAGATCAGTTTCAAACAAGTAAAATAAAGTACTTCTTACAACATGAGGCATGAAGTTCTGGAATTTGCTGCCACTGGCAGTACGACAGACACTACTGGGGAAGAAGGGACTGCACAAATACAGGGATAGCAGGTACATAATCAGAAACAAACACAAATAGTCAGGGATATACCCTCTGTCAAAACAAGGAGAACAAGGGACCTCATAAAGTCATCAGGTTCCCTCATACCCTGTCTAGCTAGCATTATTATTAGCTACAGTTAAAAATACAGAGACAGACTACTGTGCTACAGGGACCACCACTCTGATGCAGGAGGAGACTTTATGTTATCTGCTCTTCTAGTTATCTAGTCTTAAAGGGATTTCCACTCACAGACACTTGTTGTCATCTTCATGCCCACTGAGGTTTTTTATGCCCCACTGTTCCCTTCACCTGCACTTCATTCTGTCTCTTGTTACCCAGAAACTTCAACAGTATTTCATCTTCTTTTCTTGTGATCCTCTACTTGTAACCATCATCCTCCAGACTGCAGCCTGCTTTTCAGGTTTTCCTGTCAGACAGGTGTTTGAACACACTATGTTTCTATATGGTATCCTCTCTTATTTCCTCCAACTTGCTGTTTCCACCTGAGAACTCTAATTCTCAGGAATGTTCTGCCACAAGTTCAGGTCATACATGCTAGGCACATACAGATGTTATCAGAACTCTCATCAGCAATGCACATTTGGCAGCTTCTACACCTCAACATCTTTGTTTTCTCCTTCAATGTGAAGGTCATCTCTGATGCCATCTCAAACACTGTCAGCACCTCTCCCCAGTCCCCAGCTCAAAAGTCAAGGACTTGTTTCTTTCTTATTAAAGACAAAGTCTGCACCATGTTCCCCTTTTTTTCTGATCCTCTGTTTACTCACTCCTGTACTTCAGGGATTGACTGAACATATTCCAACAGTTAAATAATTTCCTGTATTGAATCTGATAATATGAATGCTATGACAACATTAACAAGTCGTCCACACTGTTTCAGTTTCTTATTACACACAGAGTGCTCTCTAGGCCATATTTTGATCAAGATATATGATGGCTTTAGATTAGGTTTCTCAGGGAGCAAAGCTTTATATAACTGAGTGATCCTTCCTTTCATCCAGTAGATCCTCCTGCCTTTCACCACCTTTCAGAGAATTTAATTCAAATAGCAGAAGTTTCAAGGTTATTTCTTTTCTACAGGTTTGGCAAGTACTAGAAGATGGATAAAATAAGAGACATTCAAACCCCAGATAATTACAAAATCATACTAAATTATAAAAAAGTGTCACATGCTCTGCCAGGACAATTACACTATATCATGCCTGTATGTGTGGGAAATCACCACATATGTAACTTTGAACCAGTAACAGCATATGCTGTCACGTGCCTAAAAAGAATTTTTGTCATTGGGACATATGAAAAAAAAAAAAAGGACATATAATAAAAGGAAATCAAGCTTCTGTAGCTCTTCTCCTCGGAGAACAGCTATTTTTTTTCCTTTGGAACCTAAAAGAGACTGAAAGGAGATAACCTGTGTCTAAAAAACAACTTGCTGGAATGGTGACTGTAATGTTTTCCAACATTAAATATCACCGTCAATTTCAAATGCCCACATTACCGACAGAGATACTTTTTTCCTGTTGAAAGAAACATCTCTTTAAATTTAGTAAAAATGTATTAAACAAGGTCAGTTAGAAGCATTTGAGGAAGACAAAAAAGAAAAAAAAAAGGTAATGCTTCTATATTAAAAAAGTAAATGAAAAAGAAAGAAAGAGGGGAAAAAAAGACTAAATATAAGTTATAAATTGGGGAGCTGCTTTGCCTGTGGCTTGGTGTAGCCCAGAGACGAGACAGCAGATTTTACATGTGCTACAAGGATATTAGAGGAAAAACATTCTGTAGTACATACAAGCAGTGACCTAAAATTACATCTTTTTATGTTAGATTTTCACAGGGTTTAGAGTTTTTCTTTTGATTCTATTATGAGAAGACTACGTTTGTAAAGGAAAAAAAAAAAAGAGAGAATTGTCTAGTATTAAACTTTCCTATAAATTCATTTACTAAGCTTTTAAACCACATTAGAAGCTAAAGTGCTTATTTTCATAAACCTATTATGAGTGGTTTCAGCTGCATCTGAAAATTATACCAACATAAAAATCAGAGAATATTAAACGCAAAGGAAAAAAATACAACAGTGCTGTGCTGCATTAGTTTTTTAAAAATAAAGAAAATGAACTGTTCTGTTTAATTATAGCCACTAGGTGGCAAAGTTGGCCAAAGAACAATTACCAGTAACTAAATAATTTGAAACTTGACTTTGCATCTTTTTGAATATAAAAGGACTTATTAAAAATGCCACAGAAAATAGTGTGAAATAACAAAAGGCCAATAACGAGAAACCTATTTTATGACATTATCTATAAATATTATTAAACTGCTTCATCTATTTATTAAAATTCCTGAAATACTTAAGGTAACACATTTTTAGCGAATGTTCTTGAAATCACATGGAGAAATTACTGCACCGGGCAACATTAAAAATACTGAATACAGATTTTAAGTTTAGAAAATAAGTCCTATGAACACATTCACTGACTTGATATCAGGCACAATACTGCTATCTTTCGACTACAGATGACACAGTACTCCTTATGTTTCTTGACATAAAAGCTGCTTTTCTTCCTTCTTAAATCAGCACAGTCAAACTCTCCATATGTTTAAATTCCAGCAAATACTTTAGAAAGACAACCTTTTTTTGTAGTACTTCCTTCTCCTTAACCTTTTTTTGCTTGTTTGTTTGTTTGGGTTTGTTGTTTGTTTTTTTTTTCCCACCTCCTTGTTTCAGCACATCTCCTTGTTTAATCATAGAATTATTTTAGTTGGAAAAGACCTTTGATGTCATCAAGTCAAACTGTTAACCTAGCACTGTCAAGTCTACCTCTAAACCATGTCCTTAAGAACCTCATCTACATGTATTTTAAACACCACCAGGGATGGTGACTCCACCACTTCCCTGGGCAGCCTGTTCCGATGCCCAACAATCTAAACCTTCCTTGGTACAAAATTCCAAGCTGTCCACTATATACACTTACACATCCCAAGGTACTGGAATTAGTGGTACCTGCAATGAAGGTAACAGTGACATGAAATACACTACATTAGTTCATCCACAAGCTCTCTGCAAATACACTGCAGAACAAACCTCATTTGATGCATAGGGGCACATGTTAAAGAAAGGGGTTTGGAAAAGCTTTCCCGTCCAACAATCCCCATAGAACTACAGAGCCCTCAGTTAATTAAAAAAATCTATTCCCAATACTAGTACCTCCCTCTTCCAAAAAAATTCATGGACTAGGAGCATGAAGTGCCCAAAGAGTGCAGAAGGAGAGGAGGATCCTGGCTTGTTTCTTCATCTTTCATGAGACAAGTCTGGCAGCTCCAAGATAGAAGTATGGTGAACTCCACAGTCGAGGGCTTTTGACTTGACTAAATAACTTAATCAGAAAATTATAAACTTAATCTATTGAGTGGGATAGAGAGGGTGTGCTGAAGGTAAGCTCTTGTCATATCCAGCTCAAGCTCTTTAAAAGTCAGTGGGGCTACAGCCTCACATTGTCAAGGAAGGAGCGTGAGCATCAAGGGAGGCAACCACTGCAGGTACTAAATGCTTGACAGTTTTGATCATATTCCTCACAGTAAAAGGGGAAAAGCTAATGCTGAGTATTGACACTATTTAGTTTCCATTTTCTTTTAAGTGAAAGTCAACTAAAAACATCCCGCTCAGAATGAGAAGGAAAGAAAACAGAATAAACCGGACTGAGAACGAGTCATTCCAAAGCAATGTGCACTGCCTGTTTGGAAATTTACCAGCTACATGCAATAGATGTGGAATGTATTTCTGCCCAGTAGCATCCACCCCCATTCCTAGATGTGTGTCATTTCACATGTCAGTAAACCACTGATCGCAGTGACGCAGCTATAAAATCTATGAGCTTCTGTGTCACACGAGAGGTTAAACTAAACAGCCAGAACCACACTGAGTTTGAGCTCTACACCTTGATCCCAGCTCAAAGGCTGAAGTTTTTAACCTAAACTACTGCAACCCTCTGTCTAAACGACACAGCCAGGGGGTGGGAGGGGATGGAGGAACAAAAGACAAGCCACCTCCTAAGCAGTCCAGTTTCTGGAGAACATGAGAGAGTGACAAAGGTATTCTCACAGCTGGCTGCCTTTGATTTTCAGCCCCAAAACAGCAGGAGTCTGCTGAAAGGTCACTTGGAAGCAGCTTACAATGATGTCCACAGTGTGGGCTCAGTCTGAGTCTCTGGACCTCAGGAGGGCTCAAAAACAACTGGGAGATGGGGAGAGCTCACCACATATTTCCAACAGGGCATAATCTTGCAAATGTTCTTCCCCGCAGAAAATCATCTTCCACAGAGAAACACAGACTTATCAAGACAGACACGGACATACTGGAGCCAAGTCCAGCCAAGGGCCATGAAGGCCTTCAATGGCTTGGAGCATCTCTCATGAAAGGAGAGACAGAAAGCTGGCAACGTTCAGCTGGATAAAAGGCGGCTCAGGGAGACAATATCCATATGTACACATACCCGAAAGGTTGCTATGAGGAGTCAGACTACTCAGTGGTACCCCATGACAGGACAAGAGGCAATGGGCACAAAGTGAAATACGGGCAATTTCAATTAAACAAAAGAAAACTATTTTTTATAGTGAGGGTGGTTAAACACTGTAAGAGGTTGCCCAGAGAGGTTATGGAGTCTCCATCCTTGGATTTACTCAAAACCTCCCTGGACACAGCCCTGACCAACCTGCTCCAGCTGAGCCTGTGCTTGCAGGGGACTGGACTCCATGATCTCCAGTGGTGCCTTCCCACCTCAGCCAGTCTGGGATTCTACAAACACTGAATGCATAAAATTCCTCAGAATTCTGCCTAAACTTAACTGGCAGCAGTCTTGTTGCTTAAAGAAAGAATTTACAATCTCCGCTTATTATACTACTTAATGTTCAGCACTTAGACAACAATAGGGAAGTAATGCACTACTACTTATTCATTTTAAATAATAAGCAAAGGCATCACCAGTTTAATTTTTATTGAAAAGAAGTCTGGCTTTCTAAATCTGTCCTTATTACTGAAGAAGAAATGTATTCAAAAGACAATTACATGAAAATTTATAATTGTTTGGTCAAGCTTTTATTGTTATTAAGAAGACGCTGGAAAGTTTTAAGAATGTACTGCTATGAAAAAGTAAACATAAGCTACAACATTAAGAAACCCCACAAAATTTTCCTTTTACAGTAGTTTCCATATCTTCCAAAGCCTTTTCAAGTATTCCCTCCGTAATTACCAAACTTGTTGGACCCTCGGAAGCCAGCTGTCTAATGTATTTGTACTGAACTGTGCTGTTACTGATAGGTAAACCATAACATAAGGAATGGGGAAGTTCAAATGCAACACAAAATTCTTAAGAGTTTCCAAGTACCCAGAGAAATTCCCTGATAGTTCTTTTTTACAAAACAAACAAACAAACAAACCCAACTGTGAGATATATATATCACAGCCTATTTGAAACAATTTTTCAGTAGGAATATAAACAGAATCTAGTATAGTAAAAGCAGTTGGTGCAATATGAAGTGGATTTTCTGAAGATGAAGAGCAATATTTCATGATTTCCAGACAGACAGAAGTAAGCAAATAATAGCCTTGTAGTCTAGTTTCTTAATAAAATAAAACTTTCTCCCTCTATGTACTAGGTTCATTTGCAGTTTTTGACTGAGGGGGAGAATCTCACTAAATATTAATTTCCTATAGATTTACCTAAATAAGTAGCCAAGTAAAAAGAAACTGGAGGTTCTGTAGAAAACACTGAGGGATAAACATCCCCACCATTACACAGAAGTCACAAAAGTGCCTCAATTTTGAGACAAAAAGCCTTAGAAAGTACTGCTAAATGGATTTGAATATATTTTTAAATAGCAAAATAATGTTGTTTTATTGTTAACATTTCATCAAACTTCATTAAAGTCATTCAAAACATTTTTCTCCAATGTGACCTGAGACCCAAAAAGGACGTCTGTGTTACACAACGGTAAGTGATACAAACCACATGTTACTACCAGGTTTACGGCATCCTCCAGGCTTTGCCCCTCTCCATGGGGATGAGGGTTTCCTGATCCCTGGTTCCATGGGTAGCCACCAAACCCAGACCAGGAAAGCCCAAGAGCCCTTGAGCTACAAAGCCAAGGCTGTGGGGTAGGAGGTGGAGAGAGACAGCAAACCACAAGATATATCTCTGCCACACATCAGACTCTACCAAATAAAAGACTTTTCCCAAAATTGCATTTTCCAAACAAAACTCAATTGAACCAGGAGACCTGGGGTTGGTGATGTTCCCCATGGAGCCCATTGGAGCCTCTGGTGGGTACAGTCTGGGAAGCAGAAAAAAAGGGAGGTAGAGAGAAGGAATATCCTGCTGCTGGCAAATCATAAAGAATTTTAAGGGACAACTGGGTGAAAAGCAGAAGGAAAAGAGGCAGCACTTGGAGCGTAGCAGTACACAGCAGCAAAGTTTGGGCAGACTTCGTAGCGGACCAGGGTAACCTGGGCAACTCAGATGGAAATTGATTCTTTTATTATTTATTTGTTTTTAATAAAGACTTTCTGGTATTTCTCCCCATTTTATTTTGGGCACTTCCAAAGCAACTCAGACGAAGCACCTTGGAGCTCTTCAGTGTCCAAAAAAGGCTGCAGCATGTGAATGAACAAGAATTTCCAGATGGCACATCTCAGGAACTCAAATAAGACATCCCTGGGGTATTAAGTCATGAAATTTCTACTTTCTCCAGCTACTTGTTGCCTGGAAGAATTCAGATGGTACCAAAGTGTTTCACTGGAAATGAAAACATTGTTGACCTTGCAGTCCTTATTCACTTGAAACCTGATGTGGTATCAGGAAGCCCTTGGCACCTGAGACAGACTGTGTACCTGGTAACCAAAGTTTGACTAATCTTGGCTTCTGTGTTTGGATGGTATTTGGTTTTGATAACAGAGTGATCAGAAGTTCAAACAGAGGCATAATTAAGTCATGAAGCATTACTAGTTGCAAATGAAAGTGTGGTATAGAAAAGCAACCGTAGTGCTATGTGCTGCTAATAGCTTTACATTCCCTTGTAGATGCCACTTTGAATCCTGAAATGAGGAGAACACTAGACATGAAGCAATGACTAAAATAACAGAAAAACTGCAGATTCATTCTGAGAAGCAACAGGAGCAAATAACTAAAAAGATGACAGAAGTCAAAAGATATCCTGCAAGAAAATATTTTTTGGACTGTTACCGATTAAGAAAGTAAATTGCGTTCAAGTAAAAAGAAAAAAAAACAGATTGTTTACACAGATATGAACAGTTCAGGAAATAATAATATTAAAAACCCCCAGCCTTTTGTTTGATCCATAATGAAATCTCCAGTTTCTGTAGTCTTAAACTAAACTTTATTCCTTTTTTTCTTTTCTTTTAAGGAAAAAAAAAAAAAAAAAGAAAGAAAAAAAAAAAAAAGGTCAGCCTTCAACACAAAACATTGTCTCAAGGCCAGAGCTTAAACTCCCTTTCACTAACTTTATTAATTTATATTGTGGCTTAATATCCTGCAGGGCTCTGCTGGCAGCCAGCCCAACGCTTCCCCACTGCCCACTGCCTCCTCCCCAGGGAGAGGCCGGGAATCGGCATCAGCATCGCTCACAGACGAACAAACACAGGCCACTTCCCGCAGCCTCCAGCGGTCCGGCTGGGCTGGGAAGCGGCCACTGGGGTGACAGGAGAGTTGGGGACAGGAGACATCTTCTCCAACCAGGCGCTACCCAGTGCGTTGCCTTCAAATTATCAGTGAAAGAAGGCTTGGGTGGCCCAAGAATGTCTAATTTCAACCTATTCAACGTCACCAGTGAGTTGAGTCATGAATGCTTAAGAAATGGCAAAGAGAGGCCAGCACTACCCTTTCGCACTACTACAGCATACACAGGGGTTGGGAACTCAGAGCTGGTATTTCAATTTCAGCTTCATGAAAGTCAAAAGAGAACAAATCTTTTGCAAAAAGATGTTCCGCTATCTCCTCCAGTCTCTCACCTACTCTTCACAATGCATAAAGATCTTAACTGATGCTAATTCAGGACTGCCTATCCTTATTTAAAGACAATCTCCTCCAGAAATGTATGCTACAGTTATTTTAAAAAGCAATACAGTACTTCTGCGCCTTTCATCACAGTTTTACCAGGTCACTACAGGCAGTGACATAAATCTTGCTTTCTCCCATCCCTTGACAGCATTTATTCTTTTTAGGACTTTTGCTCTTACAAAAGAGATGGTTGTCATAGTTAGTCTTGCCAGAACTTCCTTCAAATATTACAGAGGGCAAGAGTTACGTATTACCTAACTGTGTGCAATATGAATACATTTTGGAAATAGGACTAAAAGCAAAACAGGATTAAAAGGCAAAATAACTTTCCATGTCCAATTTTATATCCTCGCTGCTTTTCCACAGAGGATTGAAAGTACAGTTTACCTCACGAAATGGTTTAGACAATACCTGCATATTGCTTTGGTTACGATAGAGAGAATAAGTGATATTAACAATGAGCGCAGCTGGATTCAGATCAATTTTAGACATATTCCTGCATAGCATCAAGTATGCGAGGACTTGACACTTGGTAACAGGCTAAGCACCGCTACCATGCACCAAATGCTTAGTCCTGGACAAGTACCAACTTGGTTTCATTCACAGAATGAAATGATTCAGAAGGATCTACCCCAAATTCTCTTTGCCCAGGATCACAGACACAGGAGATTTTGTACAGCTTATGTTTAGCCAGGCTCTCCAGCTTGTCTATAATGTGCCACCAGTACTCAACAAGTTAGTAAGCTTATTTTTTGAGAAATAATACATTAAACATGTATATATATATATATTTATATATATTTCAGACAGGGAATTAATAAAACATATTAAAATTTTGTAATTTTATACCAGTGACTGAAACTGGTTCTGAATTTACATCTATTTCTCCTTCAAAACACAACTGTGGTTCCTAAAGGGACTACTCATAATCAACATAAAAATTGCTATGTTTTACTTACCTACCTACCTGTTCACATAATTAATTTACAGGGAAGAAATACCAAAAAGACTGAAGGAAAACAAAGTCAGAAGCTAAAATCTATACAGTAATACACTCCCTGATCTTCAGAGAAGTAAGCGATAGGGAGAAAGAGTCCAACACATCCTTCCCATTTTGAGCAGCCTGACACCTGTGCAGGGCAGGTGAAAGAGGATGCACCTTGTATACGCTAAGTTGTCTGTTCCCTCAGCAGAATTAAACACAGAAGTGACAGTGTTAATGAAGTGGCAAACAGGTCCACACAGCAGAAAGAGATCCAACTCATGGAAAAGAAAGACATTTCTCTACACAGTCCTACATCTTAGAATAACCAAGAACATTCCTTGCCATCAGTGACTCATGGAGATGGGTATCTGTTTCACTGCTCACAGATGTCACATTGTTGGCACTGCATTCATCATAAGGACAGCAACCTTCTGGCACCACAGCAACTCTCAAACTCACTGACAGGCTTATCTTTTCAGTACCCAGCTACCCTGACAAAGAACAGAGAAGACAAACTCACAATTACAATTACAATCCTGAAGCTTTTTTTTTTTCCTTTCCCCTTCATACCGCATGGGGTTTTTTTCCCACCAAGGGAAATGATAGCGGCAGCAATTAACTATATTCACAGTATAGGAAATCGTTTCATCCAGCTGCTGCCACACACACAATAGGCACAGAATGGTTTCGACAGCAAACAAAGGAGGAGGCAGTTTTCTCTTGAATGAAGAATTTAGTTGTCAAATACGTTTATGGACTTACTGTTTGAATTTATATCACGCTCCATCAAATTGCGTAGATTTAATTGTCAGTAGTAATCTCAACAGTACATTCGCTTTTTTTTGTTAAAATACCATACGATCATAGAATGGTTTGGGTTGGAGGGGACCTTAAAGATCATCTAGTTCCAATCCCCTGCCAAGGGCAGGGACACCTTCCACTAGATCAGGTTGCTCAGAGCCCCATCCAACCTGGCCCTGAATGTCTCCAGGGATGTGGCATCCACAGCTTCTCTGGGCAGCCTGTTCCTGGGCCTCACCACCCTCGCTTGAAGAATTTCTTCCTTATTTCTAACCTCAATCTACCCTCTTTCTCTTTAAAGCCATTATCTCCTGTCCTATTACTACATGCCCTTGTAGAAAGCCCCTCTCCAGCTCTTCTGGTAGGGTTCCTACAAGAATATACAACACACAGCAAAGCAAGGTTTGCTTCCTGCACATTTGTTTTGTAATTTAGTTCTGAGTGCTATATCTTAAACAAAAGTCAGAAAAGTGGAGCAATGGTGGGGATGCTAAAGTTAACCCAAAGTGACACCTGAATTCTGGAATAAAACAAGTAAATATTTTCCTTTTTTTTTTTTAAAGTTCTATGTATATTTTTTCCCTTTTATTGCCTTAAAAAAATGTTGGTTTCATCTAGTTTACATTTCGTCATCTGCAATGTGAATTTAGGTGGAATTTTTGTAATACCTGACAATTTTCATTCCTTTAACTGTACAAAGTACTTCATAGAACTCAAACAGAGCAAAGCCTGTGTTCCAAAGAGATTACACTGTAATTTTTTAAAAATATAAGAAAGGGGAAAGAAAAGTGTGACAACAGAAGAAAGACATTAGTCCCATCAACAAGGACTCTATTGCTAATAATACACACAACGCATTAGTTGACAAACTGACAAAAAGGATGTTTAGTTAATATTCACACCGTGCTGAGCCATTAACGTCAATTCCACACTGAGGAAAAAAAAAAGTGACAGATTTAGATCTACAACCATTTTCAGCAAAGAAGCAATAAATATGTAATTTCAGGAGAAGCTTCATTCCACTGCAACTCAATTCTTCAATGAGAAATTTTCACTTCTAGAAATACAAGAACATTCAATAACCAGAGCACATCTGGTTTTCTGCTGAAGCAAATGTAAAAAAAAAAAACAAACCACACCAACCAAACAAAAAACCCTACCTCTAAAGCACTATGACATGAAGTACCAAATGTCCCTTAAAAGAAAAAAGATTCCTGCACCACTAGCAATCTTTTGCCTGCAGTAAAAACTGACCTAAACCCTAAGACTCACAAATCACACAGGCATGATTTTGTGGTTTTGCTCTTAAGGTGCTATTTTGAATTTAACCTTTGTTTTTTTTTAAGGAGGGAAAAAAAAAAAAAAAGCATATAAAGGCCATTTCCATGCTAACTTGCAACCAGACACTAGATGTCTCTGCCTGAAATAGCACCAACAAGCTCTTGCTCCTCTTCTTACCCTACACTGACATCCTGCAGTCCTACTCCAACTTTATGTCAATTTCTTGGGATTTTTACAAGCAAGTACAGCTCATCACAACTAAAGAAGCCAAAGATGTCTCACTTTTGCTGAAGAGGGATTAAGAGAGTTATTACAGAAAGACAGTTAGAAATGGAGCAGACTTCTTTAGGGTATAAAGGAAATCTCTGTAAGAAGTAGTCTTGCACATAAACTAGAATGATTACGCTTTTAACAAAACTTGGTATTGTTTAAGCATTTTTACAAGGCAGCTCAGAACCAAAATATTACAAGCAGGCTCAACATAAAATAAATAAATGAAAAATACTTCATCCATAATTAAAGATTTTCTAGTTGCTAAATAACTACAAGAACTAAAACTATACTCAAAAGTATCAAGACATGCCTGATACAATGCAGTCGAATGCATTCCAGTCAAAACCCAAAATTTATTTATGCCACCATGGTGTGTGTAACATTTCCTGCTCAAGGACACATTACATATGACTTGGTAAAAATAGATTCTATTCCTATGTGTTCGTGTATCCATCTGCACACCTACCTTCAATACCATCCACATGGGCAAATATTTTAAGACAAAGATTGATTTTGGAAGCAGCCCAAACTATAAACAGAGCACAGCAGTCTTAACAGTATCCTTTAAAACGCAACCACTTAAAATGAAAAAATTAATTTACCCTTATATCTCCAGATGTCAGATTCTCAATGCATCTTGGCTGACCAGGGTCAGTTATCTAGATTAGTGGTCTTCCATTTTCATTATCTCATATGCAACGGTAACAAAAAAAATGAATGAAATGGAACAAAAACACATTTTACCCCCTGTTGCAATTTTCACTATTACAGCAACAGCTTCAGACAGCTTTTCTCAATGCTATAGAGTCTTGGGTGATTTAATTTTTAATTAAGCAGACTATTTAAATAATAATTTAACTTTTAATATGAAGAATTATGCTGAAATGTGCACCTACTTTACTGTTAGAGGGTCTGCAATATAGTATTGACTCCTTAATGACATTTATCCTCTCTAACAAAAATTAATAAAGTATTACAACTGTGAAAATCCATATTGTTAGATTAGGACAGGGCCCAAACTCATAACCCATACAGACTGTGACAGAAGGTTTCCATTCTCTCAGCAAAGCACATACGTGAAATCAAAACCCTGCAAGTGCCATTTGTACATGTGTTAGAAAGGGTGCAATTCAGAAGTTAGTTCCTACATGATAAACGTATCTCTCAAAGAATCAGGAATTGTGCTTTGCATTCATTCCTACATGATCCAATGTTTCTTCAAGATGCAAAAGAACCATTTTTTTCTTTTTTAAACAAAGGCACGAAACCTAAACCAGAAATTTTAATTATTTCATTTTAAACCAAGTGACAAGAACAAACAGAAAGAGAAGTGATAAGAAATAACAGTGGAAAGTGTAAGTGCCATGACTACCTCTGATTCAGCTGCTCAGATGGTAAGTAATAGGCATATGTGCTATTCAACTTCAGCACTGGAAATAACAGTAAGAAATAATTCAATTCACTATGTTTAACACCATACATCTATAATGCAAATGCATTGAAAAAATTTAAAATAAGATGTAGTGTGAGCTGTGAGGCAATTAGCTAGGCTGAAGAAGAATTCTCATTTAACTTACACCAGGCTTAGCTTCATCACAATCAATGGAGTTACACTAACATATAAATAGTGCATAATACATAAACTGGCAGAGCGATCCAAATGTTTGCAAAGGTGTATCTTCTTGCACTTCCAAAGATCACATGTAATTTCCTCAGAACCCCACTTAAAATAACTTATCTTTATTCCTCTTTATTGACAGTTAAGTAATATTTAAGAATAACTCGCATCTGAAAAGGGGCTATCATGAAGTTTTCCTGTCTCAGAATGACTTCCACTTCACGACTCAAAGCCTCTCCTCTGAAACAACTCTACCAAAGCCATTTCCAGATGCACCCTCGTGGTACCATTTTCCCATCTTAGAGACAGAATCACACAGCAGGTTCTTGATCAAGCTTCAGGATGTAACTAACAGCATCTAAACACTCCTTGCTATTTATCACTGAAATGGTGTAGGGAAAGTGGAATGAGGATTCTGGAGCCTTCCAGGGTGGCAAAACTTCGGAACAAATGGAACTTCTTTTACTTGCAGAGAACGTGTTGCTGTGGAGCACAGCACCCTGCAGAGCGAGGTGCTGCACCAGCCCACCGCAGCAGCAGCAACCCTGGTCCTGACCCCCAGACGGCACAAAACTCTGGGGGCTGGTAAACCCCAGCAGGAAGGTGAAGAGCCACCACCCTCCTGCATCAGAGACTCCTCCTGATACCTCAGAGGCAGGGCAAGCTTTGCTGCTGGGCTGCTGCACTGGTGTCTCCATTGTGGGGTGTAAGCAACATAAATGGAGGAGATACTATTAAACTAAGTCAGGTGACAGGAAACCAATCACTGAAAATTTGCTGTGGGATGTGGATACCCTCACTAACCTGCTTCAGATGTGGCTTTTGTTCTGGACACAACTACTGGGCATGAAAAATAATCTGATCTTCATCTCAGAATAATGACAACACATCGTCATCAGCATTATCTCCACCAAGGACTCCTTCATGTCATCCTTAGAGTATTTCCTGAAAATCTAACTTTTGGAATCTAATAGAAACTAATTTCTTTTTTTATTTTTAGGTGCCAAATCCATCAAGAGAAACTACAACACAGAAGTGTTACAAGTGCTACACGCTGCCCTGCACTGGTTTTGTTTGAGGCTGGTAGCAGGGTGAGGGTTGGTGGCCAGGAGAGCCGTGCTCCAGATCATTCGCCCTCTGAGATCCCAATCGCTGCTGCCATCAGGAATTGCTGGAAGGTTCAGCTGCAACCGTAACTGCAGACGGCACAACCAGCCTTGTGGTCTGGTGGGGCAGCTGTGCCGCCATCCCTGGAGACCCCCCAGGTCTCTGTCTTCAGATGTTCTGGGTGCCTTGGATGCTTGTGCTCGGTTAGAGAGTGAGGTACGGCAACAAAAACAATTCTGCCTAACAGTGAGTTAGAAGAGTTATTTTCTTCTAATATTAAGCATTTGAAGAAAGATGTATCTGCAGAATTCATTAAACTAACTTTGCAACTAATTTCTGCCGAACCGTTGTATCCAACAGTTGGTGGCAGAAAGCATCAATTAGTGTCACATTACTCTATCTGCCGTCAGAAAATATTGATTGCAAGTTAACTATTACATGGAGTATCGCAAAAAAATCTAAATGACACTTCACACGTAGGAGCTCTCTGCACACCATAGCAACAGGGAGAGATTGAAGTAAAATGGTCTGGTTTCTATAGCAACTATCACACAGACCATCTGTAATCAAAGGAATCGTAGCAAAAGAAACAAAATGGGGGATTTTGCATCCTGGAAGACTTTGTGTATTTAAAACATATCACTTCTTAAGGTTCAACTCTAGTGTTGAAAAATTATTTAAGTGCAAGAAATCTACACAAGCTGCTGAAAAAAGTTTTTACTTAATAGAATACTAAAAATCCACCAGCTCTAGCTGTGGATCTAACTACAAAAGACACCTTTATACAAAAGCCAATGTTTTTCAGACATCAAACATATATGACCCCCAAGATCCATAATAAAGTCTTTGGTTACTATTTTATTCTGAAACCCAAATACTGTAAGAATGGCATAATATTTCTATGGTCTATTATACGGAACTGTTTTTAGAAAGGTATCGTATCAGATAGAAACATTTAACTACCCTGTTCCTAAAATATAAAGGCTCATCCAGCTTTTGAAAGTTGCTTCCTAAAAAAAATCAAATAAATTAGGATACAAGAATACAACAAAGTGAAAACAAAACAAAACTCTCTATAACCAGAGAGACATCTGTGTCACGCAGTTCGTGTGCTGAATAGAACAATATTATATCAAGGCACACCACACATGAATAGACGGTACATCCAGTGTTAGTGAAACAAGGCACACTATTTACATTTCAGTATTATAAATGCTGAGAACATAAAAGGGACTGTTATATGTAGATGGGGAAATACTTTTGTATTAAATGTATTTTTTGGTGGAAATTAACTGGCTATAAATAGGCTTTTAATAAATTATAGAACCAGGAATCAGTGAATAAAAATTATTAACATTAGTCAATTTCTTTTGCCTGGGAAAATGCTGATTTGCTGAGCATCAATCACTCCTGCTGAAGGCAGGCATTGCAGCTGCCTGGCTTCATGCAAAGCATAAAGGGGGCTATCTGGAATAATCTTAAAGCTATTTCTGTCTTCAGTATGGGGAAGGAGCACAAAGGAACCACCATGGTGACCCTATGCTGTCAAAAGTTTATTCTTCACTAGAGCTGACATGCCAGCTGCTTAAACCCACTTCCTCACCATTAGGACGGATGAAGACACAGATGCTCAGCCCACTGCCTGGATGGTCAGCACAGCTCCTGTCTCCCTGCCCTGGGCCATGTCAGCAGGTGACTGCTCCAGCACACACCACCCTTCTCTGCTCTGCCTGAGGCACTGACATGAGAAAAAATATAAAGGAGTCACTGGACAGGATGGCAAATGAGAGCAAATCATTACGGCCAAATATTCACCCAGCCTGCAAACCTACTCCCTGCCTGTATCCGAACAGCACTGGGGAAAGTACACAGGTCAGATGAATCGCTGTGGCAATGGCTGCACATTCCCTGCTGCTGCCTTTCCCACTCTTCAGATATGGAAGAGAACAGCCCGTCCAGGGCTGCTATGCAGCTGGTCCTTCAGGTGCTACACAAACTCCACAGCATCCCATCTTCTCATGCCATACAAAAAAGAAAGTGTCCTAACCCAGACATTAAAGTGCAATGGGATTAAAACAATTACAAAATGTTAATTTAATCGAGATGCTTTTATTTTTACAAGAAACACAGGTTGCATTGGCACTCAAAGTCAGTAGTTACTTGACTATGAAAGAATTTAGAATAAGTTTTGTAAAAAGAGTTCAATTGAATGCTAAGGTGTTTCTTTCATGTTTTGGACCTTCAAAATCCCATTTGTAAAGATGTCTGTATTTGTTTAGATGTGAGAGTAATCTCAGCAGCCAAGCCATCTTAGCTTGGACCTATCATTATCCTGAGTTATAACCAACAGCTGTAGTCAGTATAGACTTTTCTTTTGCAAATTCAGGCAAAATTAAATAGATCTAAAGTGTTGTTTTCACATTTTTGCCCACAAACCCATTTGATGAGATTATCACATTACTGATGTCAGTGAACAATAAAAGAAATGTTGAGATGCTATACATCCCTCCTGATAATAAAAATGTGTAGGTAGCAGACGTAAAAAACAAAACTTCTGGCTTCATGAGTACCTTGTACTACTAAAAATCATTACTTTTCTTTAGCCATAAATCAAGGCAATACCATATCTTCCAATATGTTTGCACAATGCACAAGTAGTGGAAGCCTGTAACTAAAAAAACCCCTCTATTTAACTCCAGTAGTAACAAGTTTTACAAAATGCACTAATGTTTATACAAGTAAGAAGTGGGGAGGTTGTGGGATGCTAAGGAGGAAGCCTTGCAATGGCTTATCTAAGGAACTCACTCACACCCACAGAAGATTATATTCTTCATTGTGTCTCCGTTAGCAATTATGCAGCACCACAGGGGTCATTCAGTAGATTGAAGAAACTGGTGCCAAGGCCCCTATAGGTCTCCAGTATATGCAGAAACATTTTTATTTCAGACAAGATTTAGTCCGGTCCCCAGGACAAAATGTTTCCAGCACACATATGGTTTAACTATTGGTTTGGACCACAGTGGCACCATAAAGGATTGGGGTATATTTGGGGCACATATAGAGATTCTGCTTTTCCACACAGCTTCCTATCTAAGGAATCTGGTTCATGCTTATCAAAACATTTCTATAATCAGGAGATTTACTTCCATGTCAATTTGTAAAATATTCTCAATACATAAAGGAAGAAGACCCTGAAATCTTGCAGTAAACTAGAGTTCACTTGAGTCTGTTTGTCATGCAAAATTTTCAGCACAAAGTAAAGGGACTTTATGAGTTTTGTTCATTTTTTTTCTTCAGATGTGTTCAAACCTCACAGTGAGAATGGGAACATGAGAGCAAATACACCATCTATGGAGATAATGACAATTCGGAAAAATCAAGAAAATAAAAAAAACCCAAACCACACGACACTCACATGCACTTTTAAACCAATCTTATTAAAATTATATTAAAATATTTCTTAATTTTTTAGTAACAAAACAGTGTTTGATCCAATTTGCTTTACATTTTCAAAATATATGTCTTACCAAGTTTATGAACATTAATAGTAATTATATCCTCAGAGATTCATGACAGAGCAGAACTTCTTCCCTGCGATTATATAACTAACGTATAACTTATGATATCTGGGAATTCTATGCTGCTTTTTTTCATTATGACTTAATTGCTTTACTGTTACATCTATGATAAATAAATGTGCACTACCATATAAATTTAAATCTATACTTTCTTTTTTTAAATAGCATGCATAAATTTTAAACACAAGGTAATCGTGTTGGAACAGAGATCTACTTCCAACACATGCTGGTGAAGTATTAGATGGAATCAAAGCTATTCTTATTAGAAAGTTTGTCTCCATCTCTGACATCTATAAAACTGCGGCATGAGACATATTCCGTTTTAAATAACACTGCCAAAGGTCAGAATAATTCCCCTAACTTTGTCAAGGCTGGCAGGATTGATACTTGTTTTAGGTAAACTTAGTATCCATGTCATGAGTATTGTACTAAATATAAAATTTAGAGACCAGGAAAAACAAACATATATTTAGAAATTAAAAATGGAATTGCATTTTCCAGACCAACAAAGAGCAATAGTTCTGTATCCAAGAATATAATTCTGCAAATATTAACCAATTCACTGTCTGCCATCTCATTGGACTTACTATTTATCTGGAACTTGCATACAATTGCGTGGAAACTGAGTGAAAACATGATTAACCTCCTTGCTGCTCTACCCTTTATAACTGTATTAGAATTTCTTAGAGCTGCTTTTTTCCCCTGTAACTCTTTGAATTCCAAAGCGATTTCATCTAAATTGATTTAAATAACATAAAAGGCTCGTTTTAGTATTCATTAACAAAACTTCTCCTGTCTAACTTTTAACTGCAAAATTTAGAAGACACATTTGCGCTGTAGTCAATGCCACTTTTCCTTTCATCAGAGACTCAATTAGTCAACACAACTGACACGTCATTTTCTATAACCACCCTTGAAAAAGTGATTTACTGCACTAACCTCTGTGTCTACTTGTTGCAGCCTAATCCAGATAGAGCTGAGTAATTGCCATGCTTTGTTTTTTTCACTGTATTGAGAAACTTTGTGAAATATTAAACGATGAAGGACAAAATCAGAATTTTGGAAGCATATTTTAATCTATTTGTGTCCTTAAGCTTAGATATCTCTTAAGCTGGCAGCAACACTACAAAATATATAACATTCTGTGACCCTGAGATAATATGTTCTGAATATTACAATTATTTGCATCAAAAGTTTTATCCTCAGAGGATACATGAGAACATAAAAACATGAATCCACTACACACATTCACATGCTGCTGGACACTACGTGCAGCAAATACGTATTAGGAAAAAAATACTGCGTTCTGGCAGCGCACAATAACTTCAGCTCTACCACATTTATCTCAGCACTAGTCTAATGCAAAAATGACAAAGATAAACATGCATATTCAACGGGACATAAGCCTGATTGCTGAGCAGCAAGAAGAAACAAACTTATTTACCAAAGAAATTACGCAACTTATCTTTTCAAAATGTTTTGGTTTTATTTAATTGAATAAACAACACCGCCCTATAATTATTATAGGCACAGTGCCTTTGCAATTCAAAGATATGTATATGATATATGATGCTTTTCTAACAATGATTCATATTTTAGAAAATACAGATAACCATATTTTCTGTTTCCCTGAATAAGTGTTGTTGAGATACAACAAAAAAAAGTTACTCAAATAGGGCATCCCTGTTGTTGCCAGAAAAACATTATAACTTATTCTTAAATAAAGTTATTGTACTTCCACTTTGAATATTATCACATTCTGAATGTGTTTTGTTTTGTTTTTTTAATTTTACTTATAAAATATGGTATAAAATTTTAATGCTACTTTATTCTCTAAATAACTTACAAAGTATGGGCAATAACCATTGTGAAGAGCTCTCCCTTGTGCGATAAACACAGGGACACACATTTCAGCAGTGATCATGAAGAGAGAAAGAATTACAGAAACCAACTCTAGCAGCCTCTCTAAAATATATCCCAATCCACATGCGTTTGGACTGTTTTTCTTTACAGTATACTTTTCCCAGTTATTACTGAAGCAGTGACAACTTCTTATCCTCCCTTGCCTCATTCATCAGTCACTATCTTTGATTAATATAATTAACCTGTTTGACTATATTTGCAGTAACAAGAATAAAAATACTGTAAAAAAAATCCCAAAATACTATTGATCTCATCTTTATTCTTTTTTTTTCTTTTTTGTATGATAATTTTTCCTGTGTATAGTCTTTAGAAAAGTTACTTAGCTTTATATTTAACAGATGAATTGATCACGCTCACATATCTGGAATAATACTTGTCTGTAATATAACTCTGCCTTCTTACTGACTTTCAATAACCCTTTTAAGCACTTTCTATCACTTTCAGTGTGATTTCCAAAAGATGTCAATTGCAGCATACAGCTCAGCTTCATGGAGTTTACACTTGCCACTGTATTATTTGCCAAAAAAATCAAATGTTAATTCTCATAAATTAATTGGCATTCACAGAACAGCACATATAAAATTTCATTGCACATTTTTAAGTGTGCTTTTTTTTTTTAGTGTATGCTTTATATATGACTAGAAAATGTCCTGAAGCTGGCCAAGAGTAAATCACTGGACACTGATCTTTATAATCTGATTATCTGAACTGCAGAAGCAATCGCTGGCAGCCACTTTGGAGACCACCAAAGTGGTGCGGTTTTCCAATAGATAAGGCAATTTTCTAGTAACACCCAAAAAAGCATCCTAGAGATCACAAATTCAGTCTTGTTTCTTGCAATCTAGGTCTAATGCTATCACAAGCCAGCTGTGAAAACTCCCCTCGAAGGCCCGACAGCTTTTAATTCAATCTCATTGCATGGTAAAGAGATACTCCTCTGAGCTACAGGAAAAAAGAAGGTTTTTCATTAAATTCTTCAAGTAAAATGGGATTCTTGTGGCTATATTTTGAAGGGTCTGTACAAAAACAAATTTGTTGTATTAATAAACTAGAAAAATATAAGCCTACTTTCCAACCAATTATTGCTTATAGCAAAAATGTAGCCTAAAATGTCATGCAAGATTAACAAACATCACAGACTGATTTGTTACGCACTACATAGGCATAAATGATACAATGCTGGCTTTAATGAACTTAAAATCAAAACTGTTCCTGGTATTTCTATAGAGAGCAGCATTGAGTCTGCATGGGAGCTCGCAGCTACAAGGTAAAACAGAGCAGAAATTAAAAGAATTTGGACATTAGGGGATCACAGAAGGCTGGGGGGGATACGACTGACCCAATTTCCATACCATTAAAAGACGTAGCCTTCCAAATAAATAAAACACTTCAATATGGCCTGCTTTTATATAACTTTCCTATATTTTTGTAATAAGTCAAACCTACCACAACACCAACTGTCTTCAGTAGTACAAAGTAATTTTATACACTCGATTCAAACTGAACATTTGAGCTTCACAGTCAAAGCCTCCATGGCCCAGCATCTTAATCTTGTCAAGTCCCACCTTTATATAACCATAACAAATCTCCTGTTGTCAGACTTGAGAGACATTATTAGAAAGTTTATTTGAACAGTGCCTGGACACCAGCAAAATATTTATAGCAGATAGCTTTAGTAGAGCAAATTCAATGGGCAAACCATTTAAAGAGGACATGCAACACGACTTAACTTTTATACTTATATCATAATGTGCTATTATTTAGAAATTATTATTCCAAAAATAAATAAAAAGTTACACTGAAAAACTCAAGTAATTTGGCCTGGCAACACTTTTAAGACTTTTTCTGAAAAATGCAGTTGAAGGCCATCTAACATTTTTATCTGTTTCTTCTTGATTTACATGCTTGCACACTTTCCGCTACAGTATTTTTAAGATAGAAAATATAAATTTGATAAAAAATTTCAACTACACAAATATATCATTATTAAAAGGTGTCACTTGAAATTGAACCATTATTATGAAAAAATTCAACAAAAATTATTATCTTCTAATTACCATTCCCTTTCTGCATTTTACAGTGCAGTGGCTTTTTCTACAGCAGAGGATGGGCTGAAGTGCCCAGTACCAGCACGATGTCTGCAGGCTTATGGTCCCCCATGGAAGGCAACAGCAAGACACACTAGATACCACTGCTGTAGCCAACCACACCTAACTATCAGTAGAAATCTATACCTCTCCCTAGTAGCATATGAATTATGTATTAGTGGCATAACCACGTAGGATTTATCTTTGGAAACAGAGCCTAGGTCTCAAACAGCACTCTAATCAGTTTTGTCATGGAGTACCCGAAGTGATGCAACACTGGATTTCTTCTGCTGCTCTAAAAATATTTGCTTCATGCTTCTAGCTATGAGTATCTCCTGTTAGAACTCTTTCATTTTGAAAAACTAGGATACTACTGTCTTTTTTTTTTTTTTTTTACTTTTAATAAAAATAGCTTTTTCAGATAGGTTTGGTCTTAGTACTCTGACAAATAACATTCATTAAGAAAGCAAAGTGCAAACAATTACCTTTCATCCTAAATATGGAGCCCATACTCAGGACATATCTAACATGTGAACATAAAAATGGCTAAAAGGGATCAGACAAGTTCAGCAGAGCTAATGGCAGCCTAAACCAGCCAAAAATATATTTGTCTGCATGAAGTCCTTATGCATTTCCCCATCACAACCATCTCATTAGTGACTCTGATGCCCTACACTCCCTCATGCACCACTCCCCATTCTTGGCAGCACCACAGTGCTCTCAGTTTCCACCAGCATCCTCTCCCACCTCTGCAAGGCCAAGCTTCAGAAGACAGAGGCTCTGCTGAAGGTGCATATCTTCTTGTTGCCCCCTGACAAACTTCACATTTACTGACCATCCAACCATTGCCAAAAAGAGTAGGCAAAGGCCAGATTTTACCTGTCTGCCCACCCATCCACTTCTGTCTGCTTCACAGCCCCCCTGTTTTTCACAAAATCAGCATAACATTAATGTCTTTGGGATCTCCACTGCTCTGCCAAATTTGATTAAATTAGACAAAGAGTTTGCAGGAAAAGGGTAATGAACAAAGAAGACACTTCACTGGTAGGCTGATCTGAAAACTGTAGGATGCAATAAACAATGATGGAAATAACTCTCATATGTGGAACTTGGCCCAATTAAATTAAGTCAAATGCACACACCTATTTAAAAAGGGGAACTAGGTAATAGCAGAGTACCTAAGAAAGCAGTAATCTAGAAAGGATCATGAACAATCCTGGTTTCACACAAAGTCTCTCTGCAGGTCTGTAGCTTAGAAAGTCAGCCTGTTCTTTGAACCTTGAAAGAAACGTCGAGAGCAGGTAAGTGGTGTTATGATATCAGCAAGATTATTATTAGGATTATACGGGCAGGACAGGTGTCCACACATCTTTTAGGCTGCCGCTGAAAACTGTAACATTTCAGTGAAGTGCTAGGAAAATTACCTTGGGCATTTAAAAGCAGCTGAGTCTGTTTATCGCAGTGAGAAAGTTACGAGGTGACCTGAACAAGGATTACATGTAAACTAGAGCGGGAAGGGCTTTGTACAGTAAACAGGTCTTTAATCTAGTAGAAAATGTCACAATAAAAGCAAAGGATTACAAGCTGAAGCTAGACAAATTAGGTGAGAGTAACTGCATTTTGGACAGTCTTTGAGAATAAATGTAGATGGCAAAGTTTTTAAAAATCAGGAAAGGCTATTTGAAGGGATGGGAGAGTGGAGAAAAGTGAGTGATTTTTTTTTTTAGCATTAAAATGAATAGAAGAAACTTGTGATGATCACTATGAACCCCATAAATACTGAAACATAGAGAAACACCTTTGATCTGCTTAAGTAATTCAGATAATATGAGGCCTAAATTAATGTCATCTGAGACATAAACCTGATTGACAGTGCTGTGTTTTCTTTTGTAAACCAATCTCAAACTCATGCTTTCTTCTCCTCCTAAAAACTTGGTATTGATTTATGAAACCTTCTAATTTTAATCTAGAATCTGAAATCATGCATATAGTTCGAGTTTGTGTTCTGGATCATTTGCCATTTGCTGCTGTGTGCCTTTTCCACTCCTTGGTTTGCTGAAGTGAGGTTGCTGGGCATTCACCCACCTGCCCCTCTGAAACTAATCTGCTGTTCTCTGTTTTCACAGTTCACAGGGCCTCCTGAGTACCACTTGTATTTGCCTAAGTTAGGGCTCCTCATTATGAGAAACGATTCATAATCGTCCAGCTGCTCCCCCAGGTTTCACATGGGGCTTGGGCAAACTGCCATTTTAAAGGGCTTTAGCATCGTAAGGTAAGTCATGCAGTGCATTTGCTTCACCTCTTTTAACACCAGCTTACTGACCATGGCCAGGGACAGCTAAACTCAGCTTGAAAGAATCAGCAGTTTCCTGATGGAATATTCAGCTTCAAAACCGATGGCTTACCCCAGGTTCAGACATGAAAAGTAATCTGCCAGTAAACTACAGACCAACCTGAACAAGCCAAACTCATTTTCAGTTGCTGGCTTGAGACTCAGCATGTTACACATTTATAAAACAGGACTCACCCAGGACAGGCCAATGATATAGGGCAGCACCCCACATCCAAGTGAACCCTGTTACAAATCACAAGAGCTATCTCAAAAGCCATTAAAATAATTCATGGAAAATTCACAGAGCATTAGACGGTCTGACAAAATTTGTACATGAATCCCCTTAAGAGAAGGAAGCCATCACCATGGGCATTGCAAATTCTGACAAATTAGATGCTACTGAGAATAACAAACAGAAATCAGGCTGCTTCAGATGCAGGATACCCATCACTACAAATATATGTTTTCTTCCTCCAAGGATATTATCAATCTAAATCACTCACAAACAAACGGCACATTCTTTGGCACAGAGCAACATCCACTCATTCTAATGCACTCTGAATATATGTGAAGATGACATGCAACTGCACTCCTCAAAGAAGACATGATGTAACAAACGCTGGGAATGAGCCACCACTGTAGACTCCGGGTCCTTTAAGGGTTGCTTTATGTCTGCATCCAAAGAAAGCACTGACAGAAAGAACTAGTGGTATGAATGTTTATGTTATATCAAGGAGCCAGTCTGAAGTGAACTGCAAGTTTCTTTATGTGAGATCTATTAGAGTAACTTGGAGCAATCAGTGCAGTTATTCTCATGGAGAAGGGGAGTAGAGCATGCAGTGCAGAATGGGAAACCACAACCAGGGCAGGGCAGAATAACACCTTGGAAGTAATGCTGAACCAGCAGCACCAGCGCAGAGAACAGAGCCATAGGTGACCCAGTCAGGGAAGTCTCCCAACCCTTTTGGGTTACCCAGAAACACAAACATTTGGCTAAGCATTTCACTTGTTCTTATGTAAGCATACACACATTTCACAGGGACAAATGCAGCCGTTATTGGAAACAATCTTCTCACGCACCCAGTTCAGTCTGATTCCCATAACAGTATTTGCTTCTGGTGTTATTAGGGGCAGCCATGTGCCACTGAGGACTCCTCATTTGTAGACTAAGATTGATAAGTAATGGTGGGTTTCTCCTCTGTATTATGGTGCTAGGCTGTCCACTGCCTATCCTGGATTGGTTCTAGAGGTAAGAAACCAGAATTTCCTAGTCCATTAGGCTGGCATTTCTTGCAAGCACTACTTTCACTTTAAAGAGAGACTAATAGTGGAACATCTGAATCATTACAAAATTATGCCAGAAAAGAAGGGGAGGGAAGGAAGGCGGGGGGGCAGGAGGGGGGGAGGGAAAGGGAGGGAGACAAAGAGACAGAAAGAAAAAGACACTCAAGACCCATAAATCTAATAGAAGTCCCTGAATATAAAGGCTGGGGAATGAGCGGCATTCATACTGATGTGTTAGAAAACAAACTGTATTTAGTTCAGGCATCTAATGAAACTGCAGGTTGTAACTTCTGTTTACTTTCTGTCACCAGGCAGAATCTGCTGTATCTCAAGTTGAAAAGTTCATAAACTAAACATTATTTTAAAAGTTCAGGAACTACACACCCATCATTATATAATGCAAGTACTTAGTTTAGAGAATACACTGAAATTTTGCTTCTGACAGTCCTAAAAAGGCAGAAATATTTTTAAAAGCATAGACTGAGCATTTTGTATCATTACTAAAAATATCATTATCTAGTTCTCTGTAAATTGTTCTTTACTTGTATTTACCTCACATCAAAGCACTAATGGAAGTAACTTCTAAACTTATTTATATCTATATTAAAGTATTAAGACTAAGAAATTTCCTTAAAGAGAAGAGAGTTTCTAATTAAGCCCTTCTTTTTAGCTAAATTAAATGTTTATTAGAGAGTTTAAAGAAACATTGAGATCTACTTTAGGTGAATTTTAAAAACAATAAAAAGAGCTTCTGACTCTAAGCAAAGAATCCCTGTACACGTGCCGAGATTTTTGCAACTTTATCAATGTGATTTATGGTTGAAAGAGGCCATGTACACATACAACCCCATAACATATGGGTCCTGCACATACAGTCAGCAACAGCAAAAAGAACTTGGGAAAACTTACAGAACTAAACAGCAGGAACTGTTCCCAGCTATTAGACAAAGGGAGATCTATGCCAAAGTGAGTGCTTTCATGGAGCTGTATTTCTATGTTCTGAAACTGTATGTTCAGCAGCGTCAGAGCAAAGTAATAAACTATGCCAAGATTAAATCACAAGGTTTTGAAAATAGCCCTTGTCCTTTCCTGACTCGCATACTTAAAGATGCACATTGGGGCCGATTTCCTGTCAATTCAGCTTTACAAACCAGTCTGAAGAATGTAGGACACATGTAATGGGATCACAACTGCTCGTTAATCAAGCACACTCATACATTCGGCAACACTAAGTGCAAACATGTGGCAGCCTGTGCTATATGTCATACCAAAACAGAGCTCTAACTATGGCACATGTGCTTCTGTGGATTACTGCTGGAATAATTCGGTGCAAACTGCAAAATTTCACAAAACATACAGTAGAGTGAGCAACTGATGTAAGTAACAGGAAAACCAGATGGCTCTTACATTATCATAATGACCAAATAGTTTCACATTACAATACTAATGCTTTATAGAAAAATTACCTGGATAAAAAGATACCAACGATGCACTGTTAAAGCGGAACTTAAGGAATTCCTTCATATTTTAACCTTACAGATGGACTAATATTCTCATTTAGTGAATAATCAAGACATTTGACAAATAGAAAAATCAAATACTAAAGTCTAAGATTTAAAGTGAAATCTGCTCAACCAATAAATTATTTTTAGAAATAGAAAGCCCTGCTTCAGCAGCATTTATTCTTCAAAATGTTAGTACCTGAGTTTTTGCATATCACACTGATTAAGGGGACTACCATCCCAACCTTCTTTTCTCTAAAGCTCAGACAAACCCTCAAAAAGAAAAAAAACTACTCAAAATCAGAAGTTAAGATTTTTCTGACAGACAGTCAAGGTACTCTGTAAAAAAAGATTTTCAGATTCCTGAATTGTTCTAATGTCAGACACTTGTTAATATTCTTGCTGTATTATTAAGTATTCTATCATCCAGAAACAACAGTCATCTTTTCATTCTGACACGGAGTTCTTCCTAACGTTTCTCAATTGCAAGTTTTTCAAAAGAACGACACTAGATAAAAGCAGTCAATCTGTCAATGCAGATGTTTTGCAACAGTGCTATATTTAACAAAAGTTTCCTTGTGACAGACTTCTCAAGTTCAGGATGGGACTTCTGGTGAAAAATTAAATTTAAAAAACTCCAAAACTCTTAGCACAAAACGAGTATTCAAGGAACAAAAGACACTCATGCAGGATGCAGATACCCAGACTGAGATGCAACTTCTGCTATTACAGATTTGGACTACTGAGTAGGCAGAAAAGATACAGACCTGCTAGCCTGCTGGATGGGACACTCACCTGGAACACAGGAGATGTTTCAACTACCCGCTGCAGTAAGTGCTCAACAGTTCACACAAACAGGAAAACTTTGCAAACAAACATTAAGAGGAGAACATTTCTGGGCAAGAACACAGTCCAGTGTTGAGGACATAACTGTTTCCTGCAACACAGAAGAGCAAGGACTCGTGCAGCAGCAAAAGATCAGATCACCAGGACTGTTCATCAAAGCCTGTTTCTCATTCCTGACATTTGTTTGACCCTTTTTAGGAGCAACATTGAAAAAGATGTATAGTTTGTTCCAATGTTAAAAGGTTGTTTTGCATCTGCTCTACTTAAAGGCTCCAATATCCATGTATCTCCTTGAGCTGTGTGATGGCACTGTGGAGTGGAATTTTCTGCAGACAAATAAAATACCACAAAAAAAAAAACAAAGACTATTGCAGGTAGGAACAATCATATTTCTATAGCCTTACTCAGAACAGAGGCCAGAAATTTCAAATTGCACACAAAAGTCCACCTCCTATTAGGGCAGCTTCAATATATCCACTATGCATTATGCCCAGCAAGAATTTAGCTATGTAGGTCAGCTTGCAACAGATAATTTCATTCTGCTCAATACACCTGAGGATGGCAGGAGCATACAGAAACTCCTGCCTAGCTAAGGCCAAAAAGTCTGCATGGCACGCACCAAAAAGCCTTGCCCCACAGGCCTTGCTGGGGCCCACAGAACCTACCTCTACAGATATAACAGGCTTAATCTGTAAAACTCAAGAAGCCTTCTTAAGTATAATTAAGAAAACTGTAAGTTTAAAATTGTTAACAAACATACCACTGTAACCATAAAAACATCCCAAAGCTTTAACATATAGCGTGTCTTTGCTGTACCTGCCCAGTCTCAGGTGTAGCGTCCTGCGTTGCTTCAGCAGGAGCAAGTTCCTCCAAGTCCTCAGGTTTAAGGCCTTTAATTTCTTCTACAGGAATTGTTTCCAGCTCATCCTTGGGTCTAAGATCTAGACCGTCCTCTGTCAAGTCTGAAACATTTGATTCCTGCAGACTATTGGGTGTTGGACCCCACGTCTCTTCTCCAAGAGCCGATTCCATTGCTAACCTGGTGCAGAGAAAGGTAAAGTGCTCCTTGCAGAAGTGACCTGGTAATGATAGCATCGGCTCTACTAGGGAAAGATTACAGACACCTGAACCCTGCTCCTATCAAGTAAATAAAACAAGAACCACACCTGTTTTAAAATAGTCACATTTTCAAACACCAAGTCTAAATAAGCAATCCTTTACTCTGCTCATGAGCTATATCTATTAAAGATTAGATTTAATGTTACTTGAAGGAATTATTGAAAAGTAGCTTATGGGTAAAAAATAGCACAGTGCGTCCTATAAGAAGAAAGCTCTAGACATTCCAGTGGTGAGACAGAGCCAAAACTGATGCAAATCATTCAGGCTTACTGAGCATCAGCTCATTGATACCTGTGTGTTCCAGGGAGTCTTTTTAAAGCTTCCAGGAACCAGGCCTAGATTTCAAAGTAACCCCAAGAATGGAGCCAGGAACAGAACTGGGAACAGACTTCTTCCAAATCTGCAAGAGGACAGAGACCCAACGGGAAAGTAACACTTGGTACCAAACTGTCCAGTGTGGTGGGACCAGCAACAGTGTCGGAGCTCTCACGCACAGACATGAGTAACATGAAGGAAAGTTACCTTGTTGGTGTTCAAAGTAGTGTTACAGCAAATACAAGATGCTATAGCAGGAATTTGCTAATTAGATTTACCTAGTTTAAGTAGAAGATGATGCAAGCTTCTCCAAGGGGATTATAGATTGAAAGTATGAGACCGAATATGTAATTTTAGAAAGAAAGGAAAGGGCAAACAGAAAAGGCAAAGGGGAAAACCTGGCTGCATCCTAAATTGATTGGATATATTTAATTAGCATTTTACTGAACTCCCTGAGTCGCAATAAACATGGATATCCTTTGACTGTCTAGGAAGAAAAAAATCCCATGTAAGGCTCCATGTAGAACAGCTGGAGAGCACTGCTAGATAAAACAGAAATTTTCCCAATACTTTTGAATAAACATATATTTATTCATTAATAAAAATAATTTTTAATGCATAAAATTTTAGATTATTTTCAGTGAATGGCAGACACCTCTTGCACTAACATTTTTAATGTACTAGCTAGATTTTTAAGTCACAGAATAAAAATCTAACGCCAATAGCCTAAAACATTATGAAATTGAACAGGCCCCAAAAAGAAAAGTTAACAGTAGATAGTAACAGTGTGCAAATCGCTGCCTCTACATCCCCTGCGGTTAACAGGACAACTGCTCACAGGCCATGCAGAACTGTGACCATGGTTGGAGAGTGGAATCGGCTGCCTCTGCTCCAGGGGGCAAGAGCCTTTCATCAAGACCAGGGAAATTCACACTCAAGAAAACAAAAGCTCACAGACTTTGCAATACTTCCCACAACTTTTGTACCAGGGCACTATTTCAGAATCTCCAACATAAATAATTCAAACATATGTTGAAAAAAGATATGAAGTCATTCGTGAGGGCAGTGAGTTGTGTCTTCAAGGCATTTTTTCCTCCTCAAAATAATCCATTACTTAAAGCCCAGATGACAGCTCCAAGAGGGGAAAATGGCTGTAACAAATTGTGCCTTTTTGATCCTAAAATTTCTGGGCAGATAAGGACAGCTAGTTCTGAATGCTCCTCTCAGCTGTTCAAGCACTTCATGTATCTCCCTCCCTCCCTGCCCATTTAACACCATTAACAGGTCACAGGTAGTAGACACTGCAGACTAACACACGTGTGCCTTGTGCATGTGCTGACAGAGACTAAGAACAAAACACTCCCATTTGCTTTTCAGGCTGAAGAAAAAGCGTGGCACACATTTGCTTTCCTTGGACACCCATCCACAACTTGCTCTTCACAGAGCTGGCCCCACGCTTTGTAGGACACCAAAGAAATGGCATGAGAGGCTATGTTTCCACCATGTTTGCCATTTCCACTCTGAATTAACCTTCTCTTTGCCTGTTCATATCACTGCTCAAGGTTAAGGCCCTCTCTAGGGCCTGGGGAAACAAGGGCCCAAGTGGAACACAGCAAGCCTCTGGGGGGTCCCTGCCTGCTCATCGCTGCTGCTTCCCGCCTTCTTCCCATGGGCTGGTCTGGGAAAGACAAATCACAATAGTAGAGATACTACAATACAACCATGCAGACTGTAGGGGTTTTTTTTAAAAAAAAATAAATAAAAGAACCAAGAAGATACACTTTTGAAAAACTTTTGAAAACAACCTAGTCTAATTCCCATAAATATTTTAGAAAACAGTGAAAGTCTGTGTCCAACACATTCTAAAAAGATTATGTACTCTGTTTTACTGCCTGTAGCACAAAGGGGATGTTACTAATCAAAGTTAAAAAGAAATTTCTACAGAAATCTAAAAATTATTAAGCTTGGATAAAAATACTTTAAAACATACATTACAAACATACTTGGAGTTCTTTATTGTTATAAAGTTTATTCAGTAATCAAGCAAGGCATAGGAGGCATATTTCTTTTTTGTCTCTTACTGTGAAGCTGCAAATATTTGGGACATAACTTTGTGATAAAATTTTCTTGGTTTACTCAGGAGAACTTTTACTATAACTTATTCACAGACTAAGGGTATATTTTAAGCTGTGAAAAAGAATAAAGGTTTGGACAAAATAACCAAAAAGAACAAAAGTGACTTTTTCACCATTTATCTTAACCTAGAGGTTAAGAAATCCAGGCAGACAATGAGAACAGGCTGCAGAGGAAATATCCAAGGTTGTCTGTGGACTTCAGGTTATGTTGTTGTGTTTGTGTTGTTTTTGTGTTGTGTTTGTGTTGTGTTTGTGTTGTGTTTGTGTTGTGTTTGTGTTGTGTTTGTGTTGTCCAGACAGTTTACCTGTCACTTGCTCATTTATATTTCTGTATCTTGAACCAAGATGTGACAAAACACCATCTACTTGTGTTTAGGTATGATCTCTAACCTAAACTGGAGGTAAAAATATGAAGTTATATGAAGCTAAAGAAATATTTCTTAAACTGGAGTTTCTGCATCTAGTCTTGCACTTTCAACAAATAGACAGTCCCTGGAATGCATACAATGTTGAACAGAGCAGATATGATCCAAAAAAAAAAAAATCACTGTGAGTCAGGGAACATTGCCCTCCAGCAACAGTGGAGCAAATTCACACATCAAGTGCCCACCAGTTTGCCCAGAACTTTGAGGATAAAAGAACTATTTTTATATCCTCTGAAGGAAAAGAAAATCTGTATACACACACATGGATAACAAGAAAAGTAAAGCTCTTTACTTCAGCTTACACATACACCTCATGCTATCCTCTTACAGCATAAAAAAGAAGAGGTACTATGGAGGAAAAACTTACAGCAGTTCACATGGAGCAAAAATCTTCTGAAAAGGTCCACAGAGAAGAAATTATTTAAAACCAGGAAGTTTAGCTTAAGTTTAAAACTGCCCATACATTTTACCATAGTCCAAATATTCATCTTGTGTATGTTATTGTAGCAAATTCACTACCTCAAAAGTAACCACTCCCAAAGGATACACAAATGCTGCAAACTCTAACACTCACCATGAGGGATGTTACAGCTTTTTCTCCAAAGAGATAGACTTCAAGTTCCTGAGGGGCCAGGCTGCCCAGACCTAGGAAAGCAGGCTGCTCCTACACCTAACCTAATACTACTGTGTTTGAAGGGCGAGGGCTGAAGCCTTACTCTTCCAGGGGACCCTTCACCACTTTTGCTTCCTAGTTTTCACTTGTTGTTTCTGCAACAGGCAGAATTCATTAATTTAGGAACAATTGTTTGCGAAGATGCACATTACCTTCAGCTTCTGTTCACTTTCAGAATCTTTTATACTGAAAAAATTAGACTGTATAGATCCTTCCTTTTTGGTTTGGGAATTTTTGGAGGGAGGAGAAGCAGGGGAGACAGGAGACATTATATTCCAAGGTGAAGTAGAAAGAAATAGTTAAACAAGAAGTTAATCCATCTCCGAATGAAGAAAAGTAGCTCCTGAGCTGTGCTCTGCATTAGAATTCTTGTCTAAATGGGAATCATAAAACTACAGGGGAGCAAGGCTGTATGAGATTTTCCAATTGTTTTATTATTCTGCATTACTTTATAGACTACCATTACATAAAGTAAGAGCTTTAAAATAGTTTTCAAATTAATCTCTTGCTGAATCAGGTGGCTGTCACCATTTTCCAAGCTTTGTATTGAAAAATAAAGAAAAATGTCACTGCTCAGAAAAGCATCAAGGTTGATATTAATGACAATGAATGCTATGAGTAACAGAATTAAACTGCAGCCTTTTGAAACTCTTGATCCAACACTCCCTCAGGTCTGAGTTCCAAGACATCACTTTTTGGATTCTGCAAAGGAGTCCTTGTATTGTATTTTCATTTGCTAGAAAATTACGGGTAGGATTGTTACACATAGGCTATAGTATTATCAATAAAGTAAACCTCCCCATGCACCATCTGAACAATAGGCTTTTTCAACATAATGTTTCTTGGGAATTACAGTATTAGATTAATGTGATGTTTTATCAACTCAATCTCCAGAGCAATGAGTCACACCTAAACGCAGAACAGGAATAAAATTAAAAACAGCTTATGTGCTGCTGTATTCTATACCCCATAGGTATGGACCACGTGATTTCAATAGAGTAGAACAGATGCAAAAGGTTCCATAGAAATAAGAAAGCTGCATAGATGCAGAAAACACTGTAGCAATGTGTGCTGAATCTGTGCTCAACTGCTAAAGAGGTGCTAATAATGATAAGCAGCTGTAGAAATATCAACTGAGAAGAGCGTCTGACCATCAGATACAGGTATGAGACTATTCACAACAACCAACCACAGGCAGCTAAATGAGAAATTTGGTTCCCTCATGTTCCCCCTGTACTTAGTGGGACTACAATTACCCTCTTGGGAGAGTAACTCAGAGCAGAAGACTAATTTAGGTAATAAAAATCAACTTCTGGAAGAGCTGGTCTGCCTCTGTAGCCATCAAGCCTGCACAGGAATGCTGCTAGCTTGGGTGAGAGCTCAAGTGGCACTTTCTGGCTTGGCTGACGCCAACAGCACACAAGGCACACAAACTGTGCTAAGCAACAGAGAGGACTGACTTTGTACCAGGTTCTCCCATTCCTCCTAGAAAAGCAAGATAAAACCAAGGAAAAAAATATTCTAAAATAGCATAGTACAAATTGTACCCTCTCTTGTCATGAAAAAACAGACAAGTTTACAAAGTGGATTGTAATTAACAGATACTATGCTAGATGGTAAGGATGTACCATATAAGGCAGAAGCAATCTTTATCCAAATACCTCAGTCGCCCTCATTTATGGTGCCTAGAGACCTAACAAACAACAGACTGCTAGCAATCAGATAAATCAGTTCTATTCAGAAATCCCTAGTATAGTCTATACAGCAAATGGACTGTATAAAATATTTGTAGGCACAGTGGGAAAATTTTTCTCTATTCACTCTGGTATGGTGGGTTTTCTGCTTAAAAAGGCTGGGAATTATTCTCTGCTCTGATATATTAACTTCATTTCCATTTCTGTCTGTTCCAGACCTATTTCAGACTGAGCACCTGCACACTTCACAGTTCCCAACGCATTTTTTTTTTGTCAAAACACTCTTTCAAACCAGGAGTTGATTTCTCCTTTTAGTAGCTGGAGACACCCATGACAACAAGACAGCTGTGAACCTGTGGGACAAATATCCTGCAGCCCCATGGAGAGAATGTTCCAGCCACTGCCAAAACTCAGAACCTTCTGGGAACACACAGCAGGTTGGGTTTCATTCCAAACTCATTTCCTTCCAGGAAAACCATGATGCAGAGATGAGGAAAAAGGCAACATTGTCCACGCTTATTTCTGTTTGGTAGAGTGAAGGTAGAATGTGCTCCAAACCCAAGGGCTTCCCACAGTTTGGGCTAAACCAGAGGGACTAAGGCATCCAAGTTCAACAGTTTTTGGCACAATAGGGTCTTCAAGCACACTCTTCAGCCCTGGGCTGTACTGTATATAGCATACACCCAAGTGACTACTCCTATGGTCCTCTGTGGCTGAGAAGCAGCATGCAGCACATAACCTGACACATGCCAGCAGTGCCCAGGCCTCCTGACTGCTGGGCTGGCCAGCTGGGGCTGGGGGGGTGACCTGCTGGGACACAGCATCCAGATCCTTCCGCTTGTAGCAGGCAGAGCAGCCTGTGCAGCCCCACAAATAGTGACCATGGAGTCTGGCAGCTGCCAGCATTGGTAAATTAATCTTCAGCAGGTTGCCCGCTTGTCTGAGGGCTGTCTCCTTGCCTCCACAGCTGGCAAACACTCTCATCAGCTGAGTGTAAAATGGAGAGAAGTACTTTCCCAAGTTGGCAGAGATTGGTTTATAACATTTCAGATTTTGGTGTTCTGCTTTGGGGATAACTTACATAATAAAACAGACGATGTATTCAGAGACAGATCCTGCCTTACTGGAAATGTAGGAGCTATTGAATTTCAAACTCTTGAGTGACCACTAAAATACCACTTTCACAGGTAAATGTAATGATGCATACACTGTTAAACAGACTTGAAAGGAAGGTTCATTAGTACAAATAAGACCAAGTTAAGGTCCTGTTCCACAGCTGGCAAAACCACACTGGTGAGACATTTCAAAAAGCCTTATTAAGAGCCAGTAGAGAAAAGGCCCTGAGTGATACTCAGCGTAAGCAGAGGTAAATGTTTGCCAGATTAACTCTAAGTTGCAGCTGCTTGACTTCAAATATGTGTTCTGAAAAATCATGAATAATACCAGTCTTATAAATACAGTGAACTTTTCTAAGATGAAGAATAAAATATTGCATGTGCTGCCAAGAAAGTCTGCCTAGAAACTTTTGTTTAAGTTTTGTATAAGCTAGGAGTCAGATTTCCCCCAAGTCCAATGTCTACCCGACAATAACAGGAAAACAATCAATGTTTAAATGAAGCACTCTTATTTTCTGATGCCTAAAGAACTGTAAGCTGACTGACCAGAAATTTCGCAGTGATGGAAAATTAAAACTACCTTGAAAACAGCACAGTTAATAATTTCATCTGGCCAAGGCCTGTCTCTTCTTGCAAATGGCCTGCAGAACCAACAGAACTGACAAGCCTAAACAGGTTAGTGTTTTACAGCACAAAAATTAGAAAAATGGAGCAGATCAAGGCCACCTTCTGAACAACATGTTTCGGTCTTTAGTCAGGAGCACAGTACAGGCAGATCCAGTTCAAACCCAAGGGAACCATCACAGAAGACAGACTCCCCTCGTGATTGGGGCCGGCATGGGGGGGAAAGCTGTGAACTTCTGTTCTGCAGAGGTGATAAAAGCACAAATGAAGTAAAGATCTGCCAAAATTATAATACCTCAGACCCTACTTGTTCCCATGCATGAATTTTCCCACTTTTATTTAATTAGGCAAATATTGCAGCACTGGGTTTCACAATTACTTCATCTCTCTGTTTCCCCTGGTGATTAGTAACTCTTAGCTAAATGTAAGTCACCCACAAGTGCTTCCCCACATGAGCAATGAGACATCCATAGATATAGTTACAAGCAGGAAATGAAGTACTAAAGATACAGATTCTTCCATGTTTCTGGGCTGCACTTACCATTTCGGAAAGAACTAATAGGATGTTCTGCAAAGCATATACAGTTGATGCATCCTGGAAAGAAGCCCTGGATTTATCTGACCCTGCTTTGTGGGAAAGCACACGGTATAGCATAACAAAAAGCACACAACATCACATTTTAAAGGAGACCAAAGGATTTCCTGAGTATGGTGTGAGGATTTAGGTCTGAACTGACATGATGAATCTTGCCAAGGTAGAAAGCCGATTTCTGGTAGAAATAAGAATACCAGATTAAATGCCAAATTCCGAACTTGTGCTAAAGTGGATTTCACCATGATGACTTTCAGGCATACAACGAGTACCAATTAAGGAAGTTCTGAGTTGCACTCTCAATAGAGAAAATTTGCAGGAAAGATAAAATGTGATACTGCTGTGTAGCTCAGACTGCCAGGAGTTTGGTCATGATATATATAGAGAGATAGAGATGTATAGATTCATATAAAATATATACAACTTGCATATATATTTTTATACATATCCATAGCAAAAAACCTGTATATTTCAAGTGTTCATGATCAAACTGGAAGTATGTAAGATTTCTAGAACTACCAACACTTGTAATTACACAGTCCTACCAGATTCAGAGGAAGCCTCCAGGTGTTAGAGAGAGAATTACAAGAGCAAATGTAACCACAGAGTTGTATTTTGTCACAGTTTCAAATCTTCTTTGGTCCGAGATGAACACTATTCATTTTTTTATTATTTTGGAATGAACAACTGTTTAAATAAACACTCTTTGTATCATACAGTAATTATTTATTGCATCAGTCTTTGAGACACAGGTCTTTCAAAAAGCACAGATACTTGAAGAAAATTAACTGTTTGACACAAACAATGGACAGGGATCCCTGAAACAGCAATCTAAAGCTAAATTGCAACAATAAAGGACTTTTTCTTTCTTTTGTAAAATTCCCACTTTCTTCTAGAAAAATTTGCGAAGTTCCAAGAGGGTAAACAAAAAAAGAAAAAAGAAGTAGCCTACTAAGGATATGTGCGATAACTATTGGTAATGCAATTCCATTCTTTTTAGATTTTGTTGGAGTAAAGCATGTCTCAGAAATCCTTACATTGACCTGAAGGGTTTATGAGCACACTGCATTCATTCACCTGCTCAGGTGACAAGTCCCTTACAGTGTCTTGAACCTCTTGGTCAGCACCACATCCATCAAGCCCACAAAACTTACCACACATCGTGACCACGAGTACATCAGTTAACATAGGACATATACACCAAGCAGACATACAGAAACCTTACATATACATTGTTTTCCTCATTCAAGAGCAGTCAATCAAAATCTTTAAGACATTAATCATAGAATGTCCTGAGTTGAAAGGGACCCACAAGGATCATGGAGTCCAACTCCTGTCCCTACCTATGACAACTCCACATTTCACACCATGTGTCTGAGGGCATTGTCCAGTCTCTTGAACACTGTCAGGCTTGGGGCCGTGACACCTCCCTGGGGAGCCGCACCGGTGCAGAGCAGAGCGGGACAATCACCTCCCTCACCCGGCTGGCAATGCTGTGCTGGATGCACCCAGGACACGGTTGGCCCTCTTGGCTGCCAGGGCACACTGCTGGCTGATGTTCAACTTGCTATCAACCAGAACTCTCAGATCCCTCTTCGTGAAGCTGCTTTCCAGCATCTCGTCCCCCATCTCGTCTGTAGGTACAGCCAGGGTTGCCGTGTTCCAGGTGAAAAACCCGGCACTTGCCTTTGTTGAACTTCAAGTGGTCGGTGATTGCCCAGTTCTCCAGTTTGTCCAGATCCTTCTGCAGGGCCCCTCTGCCCTTGAGAGTGTCAACAGCTCCTCCCAATTTTGTGTCATCGGTAGTAAGTAATCCCTGAAGTCCTGTGTCTAAGTCATTTATAAAGACATTGAAGAGCGCTGGTTCCCTGTGGAACCCCTCTAGTGACTGGTCACCAGCCCATAACCCCATTTACTAGAACCCTTTGAGCCCGGCCTGTCAGCCAATTGCTCACCCACTGCACTGTGTGTTTACCCAGTTGTATGCTGGACATCTTGTCCAGGAGGATACTGTGAGAGAAAATATCAAACACTTTACTGAAATCCAAAAAGATCACATCCATGAGCTTCCCTTGGTCAACTAGGTGGCTAACCTTTTCATAGAACCAAATTAAGTTTCTTAAGCAGGACTTTCCCCTTATGAACCCTTGCTGTGGGGACCAATGACTGTGTTGTCATTCAGATGTTTTTCAATAACTCCCAGAACCATCTTCTCCATGATTTTGCCAGACACAGAAGTGAGGCTGACAGGCCTGTAGTTGCCAGAGTCATCCCTGTTGCCCTTCTTGTAGACTGGGACAACATTTGTCAGCTTCCAGTCATCTGGGACCTCTCCAGATTCCCAGGAGTGTTGAAAAAATCACAAGGAGAGGTCTTGCTATGACGTCAGCCAGCTCTTTCAGCATCCTTGGATGTATCCCATCAGGCCCCATCAACTTGTAGGGATCTAGCTGGAGTAGCAAATCCTGTACAAGTTCTGAATTGATTGGGAGTTTATTGTTCTCACAGCCATGGTCTTATAACCCAGGGTTATGGAGCCCCGCAAATTTACATTGTTGTAAATTAGGGAATATCTCTCATCAGAGTCTTATAATAAATGTGACTGTGGCTCATAAACAGTTAATGGGTATTATTTGTGTATAAAGGAAACTGTATTTAGAAGACACAATACAAGCACTGCACAGAATATGCTTTGCTTCTCAATCCTTTGTTACATTTTTAAATTGTGGCTTAGATTATTCATTTTCAAGTGTGCCACCAGAGATCCTAGCTGTGAGTGGGAATAAAAGAATCCAGCCCCACTGGAAGAAAGATGACATTTCTTGGCTCTTTTTCAAGACAGAGCAACTCACATAATCTGCTCACAGGGTTTCTGCAGGATTTATAATAGTTGTGTCTATTTGACAAGCTATTCAGGCAGATACATAAAACCATACAGTTAAGCAAAGAGATGAAGAAACACAAAAGAGTCTACTGGTTTGAGATGAGACTCTTGAGCAAGAATGGAAAAGGAAAGCCACTGTCATGTTGAAAAAAAAAATTCTTTCTTTGGAATCTTCCTCTAAATTCATTTCCCCAGATGGCCTCTTAACAAGACCTGCTGGTTCATGCAGAAGTTCAGGAGTCTACAGACCTGGACCCAAGGGCAACACCTTTCATTACAAGTTACAGTTTAGTGTACATGGGAATTAGATTCCTCAAAGTGCAGAGCAGATGCCCTGCATCTCTCAGTGAATACCCTAGATACAGGCCCATAAGAGCCCCAAGCTTAGACACAGACCTGGTGATCACACATTTTCTGGAAATGTGGAGCTCCCCCACACAGTTTCCATTGACCAGCACTGCTCCCTTGCCCGCATCTGAGCCTAAGAGATTTAGAACTAGTCACCCTGTTTAAGAAAGATCATGTTTTGTGGTAAATAAAAAACTTTCAATACATAAGTTTTAATACAGCATTAATAAATCATCTAGGTAGTTTAACTAGGGATTTTAGGAAATAGGTGCAAGGAGAGGCATCAGAGCATCATAAAATGGGTACTAGCATATTTGCCTCAGAGTAGAGGTAGGGAGAAGAACCTAATCTGTGGTTGATGGGTTGGTGCAAGCCCTTCTCACTCCTGGTGTGTATCACAAGGATGCTCTGGCAGAGTGACTGTCTTCGAATTGCCATAGCTAGCCAGGACTGCACTGCTGTGATAATGGCAAAGCACACACTTTAAAAATAAAATAAAATAAAGATATAGCAGTGGTTCAAATAAGAACTGCATTCTGCTAATGTATATTGTGGTTCTTGAAGTTCAAACACTACCTATGGGAGGTAATCCTAAAATTTTCTGCAAATCTGCTGACAGAGAATTAGAACCTTCAAGCACTTTCTCTCTTCAAAACCTTCAGCAAAAAAAATGGGTTTGTGCTTTTACCTAAAATTGCAAATTCAAGTTATTTTTAATTGTATGCAGTCTTTCTAAAATAAATAAATAAATAGCAAATGTAGGTTGAACACTGCAAAAAAATGTAAGTACTATTCTAAGTAGTTCTTGCTTATGAGTAATTAATCAAATAATATTAGAAAAATCTTAAACTCTTCAGAGTTAGGTCATTTCCATAAAAAAGGTACACAGCACACTGTCAGTTCTTCCAGATTATCTCCAGGGAACCACTGCTGCTTAGGCCTCAGCCTGATGCTGTCTCTCTTCTACTTGGTTGTTTCATCTCATTTGGAGGTTTTATCTCAACACCGCACTTTATCACCACACTTATTTATTATGTAAGGTTTTGACTCATTTTCTACATTCAGATTTCAAAGTAGTACTGTAACAGCATAGTTGGTCAAATCTATTAATTTGCTTTCATTTCTTCGTCGTTTCTGTAACAGTATTTTAACTACTGTTTATTTTTCTCAGATAATAACAGAGACATGAAGAGTTTGCAAATTTTACCCTTTGATATCTTCAAACTGCTGATGGAGTTTGAGCAAATGTTATTGCTCATAAGCATGGGAAATTTTATTTTAACATTTTACTTTAGTGCGGCTAAGGAAAGCATCTTATTTCCATTTCAGTATAAATGGCAGATGATGGATAAATTGTAGCTAATGTTGGGAAGAGATGTATAAAACCAATCAACTTCTGATTATACTCTATTACTAAGTCTGGCAATTTCCTTGGCAATTATTTCAAGGACAAGGCTGAAATAATCTTTAATATTTTCTTATTATAAGCAAACATTTCCTTGACACAATACTGTTTTCAAAAGAATTTTTTAAAAGTAAATAAGGTCAAAGAAGGTGGACAAAGAATGATTTATTTTTCAGAGAGCTATGCATGCAATAACATGTTTTTAGAAAAGCAATAAGGGGAGATGACTGAATATATACTATAATTTTCGTATTTTGTAGGAAAAATAAACCCACCTAGCAATGCTTCACTGTTTTCACAGGAACAATGGTGCCTGCCTTCAGCTCCGTTCCTCTGAAAGCAGTATCTGATACGCAGACCTCTGAGAGCCAACTGATCAACCATGGCTTAAAGCTGTATTTCTAACACAAAAGACATAGCATCTCAACCCAATTCGGCATAAGAGCAGAAGTCTAGTTTTCATATTGTAACAGCCTTTCCAGATTTCAGAAATACTTTCTGGTTCAATCTGCAAAACAACTGAAAACTCAAAAATATCACTGGAGGCAATTGGAGGAAAGACATCAAAGGCATTTATAGATGTATTTTTCCCCTTGTCAACTCACCTGTTTGCCCCTCTTTCAGCTCCTCACTCACTGGCAAGAACCAGTTTTCTTTCCTACCCAAGACTTGATCATCCTACAGGTAAACCACGTGGTGACAATTATTTATATAGAAGGCTACAGGTTTATGTGGAGCTTAGAATTAATACTACACATCTCAATAGGATTATTAATGACGTCCTTTAGCAGAGGTGGAAGAATTCGGATATCTCACAATATCAGATTTTAAGGAAGGATAGCTTTCTAGTTTTTCATATACCTATAACTGCTTCAGGCCAGTTATACTTGGGAACTAAAATATCATGTGACCATCAGTGAAAAAAAAGGTGCACCAGTTGAGCTCCCATGGATGTCAGTCCATAATCCAATGCCCAGAAAAAAGCTTTCCTGTAAATTTGTTTGCAGATTTACAATTAATTTTAGAAGTGGTGGAATATGAAGCTGTTCAATGAACTTGAGCAAAGGAAAGTCTGAGTGAGATCTGATGAAAAAAGTGACATTCAAATCTACAGAAAGATATAACCAGTGTTGGAAGTACTGTCTAATTACATAGCCCAAGGCAGCTCTCTGCTGCAACTGTCCGTAAAACTGGCAACTTTGTGACTAACTGGATGGAAATGGCACTTGTGTATGTTGTAATGTACCTGGTTAGCGAGGTACAAAACCAAACACGCCTGAGTTTGAGAAAGAGCGTACTGGTGGGGTATTAAGAAAGATAAAAGATTCGGTAGATCCCTCTAGCTAATTGTGAAGTAACTTTCTTTACTCCCTGAGCCCTGCCAGTGACTAGGAACAACTCAGCTCCACACCGAACAGATACTGAGGCAGCTCTCTGCACGTCGGCCAACTGCTGGTTATGTCTCCTTGGAACTGCTTGCATTTTGGAGCAGAATGACATTTGCCTTACAGAGTATCAAACTGTTCCCTTGTGTTACGCGTTCGTTCCCAATCAAAACCATACAGCATAAATGCAAGCCCTGAAAATCAATATAATATTCAAAATGACAAAAATCACTTCAGATTTACTTTTCTGCAAAGGGAACTAAGTCAGCAGCTATGTTTATGGTGCTTTTACATATAAAGTTGAACTTTGTGAGTGACTTAAACCATCTTTTTAAAAACAAACAAACAAAAAGCCACCAAGAGTAAAAGCCAACACATATTTCAAGGCCCTGTCAAAAAAAAAAAAAAAAATTCCAATAGACCTCTCAATCTAAGAAAAAAAAAATTAAACCCTCAACTTCAAAACAAATCCACTCCAACTAAACAGGCTTGTAAGAAGAAGTTGTCAAAATACTGCGTTTATCTTCATAAATTATTTTTGACAGTTTTTGCATTAGCTATAATTAAATATATTTATTGGAACTCTTGCCCCATTGCAGACACTTTGTATGTCTGTGCTTACTATAACTGGAAGACATCTATGATAGCATGTAATAGAACCTTGCTTCTCACCACAATGTTTAAAATTATTTTGAGTAAGACAATGCTGCACACGAGAACCAGGAACCGCAGTGAATTTCCTGGGAGAAACAGGGGACAAACCAAACCACTTGATTCTCATTCTGTCCTATTCCTAATTTTGATCTTAACTGTTTACAACTGTGTAATTTTTTTCTTGGGGCTCCCACTACACCCCACCCAAAGGCCCAACAAATACTGGCAAGGAGGTTTTTGGTACAGTTTTAAGGCTTTGAGAGGTTCAGCTCATGCAAAGCACACTTTAATTAGCACAGAACTGAGACTACCAGAGAGCAGTGGCCAGTCATGAAGGTCCTTGGCCAAAGAGAAACCCTAAAAACACATCTGGGCTTGAGCCTTCTGCTCTTTCCCCTACCATGCACTGTGATGGAAGAGTCTCGACTGTATCTTCAGAAGAGTTGCGAAGATGATGCTTTAGCTCCATCAGTTTGTCTCACTGCTTAAAAACCACTCACATATCAGACTGCCTGAGCAGCCAAGCCCGTGCCTCCTCGTCTTCCTCCTCCTCAGGATGGAGGCAGCCCTGACACCTGCAGAAATCCCACATGGCTCAGGGATGCACAAGCCCTGTCAAACCCTTCAAACGTCCCACTACAAAGGGACACATCTGACGCTGCCAGACTCAAGTGCAGGCTGTGGTAGTTCCTGAGTGGCTGGAAAGCCTCATTGCTCCCTGTCCCTGACAGACCCAGAGGAGAAGCACACAACCAGGAGGCACATGCAAGATGGCTGCAATGGGAATGACAAAGGAGAAGGTCCAACAGCTGCTACCTCCCACCTCAGGCCTCGCTTCTCCCCAGCCCTCTCACAGCGGGCCACACGTGTCCTCTCCAACACCTCACAATGCCCACCCAAGCTCAAAAGCAACACTGGCAATCGTCTCAGCAGCCATCAGATATGAGCCCCATCTTCCAAATTTCCACAGCTGCTTGGAAAAGGATGTGTTGATTTCAGCTGCTTGCCAAGTAACATCAAACACGTATGCCCATCCAAGGCTATAAAGAGGGCTCGTATCCTTTAGTTTTTAATAAGTAATATATTTAGTTGTTACCCCTGTAGTTTTCTCACACCCTGCTACAGGAAGAATAAATGGACACATAAGAAGAGCTTTACGATGATTTGCCTGTTTGTTTTGGTTAGAGGGTGTGTGGGTTTTTTTAAACACATGGCAGCATTTTGATTTCTATTCTTAGAAATCATTTGAGGCAAAACAAGGGCCCATGAAAGAATTGAAGTCTGCAAATGAACTTCCTTTCTGCTGAGTTTTTCTCAGCCATCTCCCCTCCAGTCATGTGTGCCAAAATCCCATGCTTTATAGGGGCATCTGTTCAATTCTCTCCAGGCCAAAAAAGGAGACTTTTCAAACCCTTACTACAGCTGAGGAAATCTATAGCTCAATGAGCATAATGTGATTTTCCCACGTCTACAGAGCCTAAAGGGCAGCTCCACAACTGCCACCAGAAGGGCAAGTCTTTTTCTCCTCCCTCCGCCCTTCCTCCAGCCACACACTCCCAATCCAAGCCTCTTCTAAAATCTGTCCTCCTCCCACTCCCCATCTAGCTTGTGTTTACAACATGATTGAGGACCTGAAATATCAGCCATGAATTAAACTCTACTTCAACAGCTGAACTGACATATTCCTGTGAATCCCTACACTTCACATGACAAGAAATACATGAAAAATAGTCACTTTCCCATACTAGTGCTACTCTTAGAGACAGGATATATTTTTGTATCACAACAAATACAGACTTAATAGATTTGACTAAAAACTGATTAACATTGTCTTTAACAGCAAAGTTTGGCAGCTCCCGCCAATGCCAGAACACCACAGACACCGTACTCCATAAGCCAACCTCAGTGTTAAGGTGGCTTTCTCCAAGGGTAATACCTTTCCTTCGAACACTTACATTAATAATTCACAGTGAAAAACACAGGATGCCACAATTCAATCAAATTAAAATCCCACAAAATAACAGTTTGAATGTGTTTCAAATAAGCAGATGTTCCAGCCCCTATCACTTGTGTGAGGCTTCAAGGCAGCCACAATAACAAGCACAGGCCACAAGTATCAAGGCTGTGGCTTTCGGTGAAATCAGCAGAATCAAAACAGAAAAAAAAACGGAACCTGACAAAATATGCCAAGATAGTAGCATCAGAAATAAAAGATGAAAAAATTAAGTTGAGCAGTAGGTATACATTTTCATGTATTACAACAATGTTTGCACAATTCCTCTAAACATTTATGACAAACTTTGTTTTCTAGCGTGTAAAACCTGAAGGCAAGTCTGAAAAGCTCTTTTATTCTCTAGAAGCCAAACATGTTTCATAATTAGAGGCACACAAAGAATGTAAGAATATATTAATTTTCAAATGCACTTTTAAAAAATTATTAAGATTTTCTGGCTACACAATCTTGTTCACATATAGCATTTAAGAAGCAGGAATAGTCCTAGCACAAAAAGCATAAGCAGCTTTTCAGCACAAGATTGTTAGTGCTGGGAAATTAAGACCAAAGCTAATATCTCTGCCCACTCTGCACCAGCTCTTTGTGGCTCAGCCTGTAAATGCATTGTCTCACTGGCAGGCATGAATATAAGCTGAATAAATAAGCTCTTCTCCCCATGAAAAGGAAAAAAAAAAAAAATCAATGTTAAGCTATATTTCTGGAAAAAAAAAAGGCAATTTAAAGAAGAGAAATACATTTTGACATGGTCCAGTTCTCTGATGAACTCAAGATAAAGAGGTGTGTTTATGAGCAAAACTGAGTCAATATTTTCAAGTCATTTTTTAGTGCAAATCTTAGCTTTACCATTCATAAAATTCAATAGGTGATTACACAGCTAGGCAAATGTCCTCAGAGGAAAGTGAAGAATAATGAATTCCCTACATAATTATTTATAGCTGTATTTTTGAGTGAACACAGTGTAACAGGCATGAAGCCAATATTTAAAGGGAAAAAAAAAAAACAACAGATTTGTAAAACCTTAAATATTTCAGTAAGCAGATCCATAGTCTACAGTCTATTTCACAATCTAATCTGCCTTTGCAACATGTAAAAATCCCAACAACTTAGACTGCCTCTATGATTAATCATTAGGATTTAAAATAAAACCTCTACAAAGGCAGGTCCAGAAGTGCAACCACAAAATATATAATGCTATCAGAACATGAAATTTGCTTAAAATAATGTTGCTGGGAAGTGCCATACTGTTGTCTGCAAAATATTTTGTCTGATCTGTATTTTAAAAAAACTCTTGGGAACAAAATCATTACCACACATCAGTCAAAATGGCTCCAAGCACAGATCAGATCCAATTCAGCCTTTCATAGCTAACCCTAAGAACAAGCTGCTTATCACTCCAAAGCTCAAAAAAAGATGATGAAAACTATGTAACACAGTGTTCTTCAACTCCCTAAGGACAACTGATTAAAGTCGGTTAGGAGCTGATTGGTGTGCAGTGATGCTTCTGTTTTCCAAACACACTGCTTAATTGCCAACAAGACTTCACAACACAACAGAGGGGAGAAAAATTCTTCCCTTTCCTGCTACAGAAAGTCAAGCAGTAGCTGCTGGCAAGTGAAAGGAAGGCCAAGTTGTTATGTTTTTAAGCTCCAATATCATCAATAACTTTCTGGAGACAAAACTAAACAAACAAGTTTTTGTAACAAACAAACAGAACATGATCCAAAACATTCTCCTAAAATCCCATAGGTTTTACAGTGTCACAAGTGAAAAATAGAAATACAAATCTATATCAATAGATAAAAATTATAGTACTGGATTTAAAAGAATGGTTTTTTAAATTATATTTGTAAATGCTCTTGCTTTGGTTTAATGCTCCTTTTATATACATTAGCAATAGATTGTTCTGCACTATTTCAGCACTCTGAAAAACAGATTTAAGTGGAAGAGATCATTGTGCACAGGGCTGTGCAAAGTGCATTTCATCCTCTTTATACAACAGCAGGAATTTTCAAGCAATTTGAAGCAAAACTAAGTTGGCATTATTTTTCCTACTGTAGCATTTTGTATGCATTGCAGGAAACTTGCCAGGTACATACTGGAGCCAGCGGTGCAGATGCCCTTAAGGAAAAGGTAAAACACAGACACAATAAAGCTTTGTCAGTGTAAGTAGTGGATACTAACTCCCTCAGGCCTGCAGCAACTTTAACTTAAATGGCCCGCGGCTCTGTGGATTCAAATGATTGAATCGTATACACAGGAAGTTAACTTGCTCTTGCACTATAGGTCCGCTGCCTTCCACATGCATAACAGGTCTTCAGGACTAGACATATTTGTCTTCTCTTATTCAGCACCAATTTATTTCTCTGTTATGAAACGTCCACTTTACACCCATGCTTACAAGAAGAACATGCACACCTCCAGCCGCCCTTCTAGTTTAAGGACAGGGAAAGCTAAATATGACGCAAAGCACCTTCCAAATATTCTTCCTTCTTTATGAGGGATATAGGAAGACCTTAGCCATAAATGTTCAGGACAATCCCAGGATTCCTTCTTGAGAGCAGAAGGGAGTACTTGTAGAAATGCGCATAAAAGTTGCAGGCCAAGTTAAGAAGTAAATGTGAAAGGAGACAGGAAATGAGAGGAAATAAGGGAATTCAGAGGAGAAAGAAAAAAAAAAAAAGGCAGATATAGGCATTGTAAGCATCACAGAAACAAGCAGTTTGCCTACTAAAAAAACGCCACAAACCCCTTTCCAAGCCAAAACTGACTTCCCAGTTTTAAAATACCACTAAAATAAAATAATGTAAAATAAATGGCTACGTCATTGATTCTGGTCTGCTGTTCTGTAACTTTTACCCACCTCAGAAAAAACACCAAATTATTGGAGTCACTTTTTCTCCTGCAAATAAATGGTTATGGCAAAACAATTGTGTTCATTTTTACCATGTAAAATATCCTCCAAGAAAGATGGAGTCAAGCAATATGCAGCACCAAGGTGTTTTCTGGGAAGGGCACAGCAGCGGAGCCAGCAGAAAGTGACTGCACTCATTCTATTTAATATCTGGGGTGCTGAACACCAGCTGGTGGCAATTCTTCCTTAGTACAAGAGAAAATCAAGCAGTCCCAGGGGGAGAATCAGAACAGGAAAGCCTGTTGAAAATGCAGCCCAAGCCCTGAAGTAAACCTCTCAGCTTCAACTGTGAAGAGACACTTCTCTCATACATCTACTATAACTCGAATAACTCTGCCTTTACTTACTAGGAATGTTTTGTGATGATTTTCTTATTTTAAATTTATTTTGTATGATGTCACATCAATATTTATCCATTAGCATCCCTTCGTTATCTTCAGTGATAATAGCATTTATAAACTGAGTTTTGCTTCAGCATTCTATTAAATCTCTGGGTTTTTTTGCAGAAGCCTATTTCATCATTCAGTCATTTTTATCATATCACTTGAGTAACTACCAATTTTGGATTTATTTCAGGGAAATATATAAATCTCTTCTGTAAGAATTCACACTTGAGGTAGTCATGCTCCATTCTCCCTTTACAGCCCTGGGAAAGGTACAGAGTCTTTCAGACTGGAGCTCACCAACCCTGTTTTATATGTCTTGTTTTGCAGATTTGATAAATAATGCCCCACAGTGTATAGAGCCAACTAGTTCTCCTCTAGCTACAGGAGTCCACCTCAACATCTATATGTAGTTTGATGTGCTGCATCCTCTTTGCCCTGCTCCCCCTCATGACAGCAAGAAGAAATACTTGAGACCAACTTCAGACTTCGTTTAGGTAAACAAGAAAGGCAAAGAACCATGTGCAGCCAATGTAAAATAAACACTCATACTCTGCAAAAAGTGTTCCAGAATGAATTTAACATCCACAAGGAGTTAAGGAAAACAGCAACACAGATGTCTTTACAAAGGCTCATTGGAAGTGGGAGAACCTATTGCTGCTCCCAAACACTGCTTGGACTGCTTTTTCCTTTTAAACAGGACAAAATGTCACAAATAAGTAATTTATTGATCCAGAGTTTTCATCTTGATATGGTTTACTGCCACTGAAAAACTCCCATGAGCAATTAATATTTCACAACTATATTCAACAGACACTGAAATGTAATGGGGGCCTGACTTTATCAAATCCACAGCCTATCACAAAACCTGCTATCATGATCACAGCAGGACAAAGTAGATCGATTTTGCAAACAGAAAATGTGTGCTGATACAGTCAATGCAACAGCAGTGAAGTCATTACATGTTTTGAGATGGAGGAACGTGAAAGATAAGCTGGTGGAGAAGGAGGTGTGGTGCCTGCTTATGGCAAGAACAAAAAGTCTACAGGGAAACCTCCCGAATTCCAGAACACTTCCAAAAAAAGATGGCAAAGTCTGTATTTGCAAAACCACAGTTTAAATCAGCAGGCCATGAAGAAGAGTATTTCAGACTTTGCACTGGCACAGTCACTGTGATGCTCTGGACACCCTTCGTGCTCTCCACGTTGTTGCCAACCAGACACACATCAAAATGCACGCTCCTTCCACAAAACCACAGCTTCGGTAGCACCGTTCTGCAGCGAAAGATCACACCACACTCTGGATACCCTTCCCTGCATTTTTTGTCACATCTGCTGGTGAGATCGAGGTGCCCCCCAAGCACCCTCACAGGTCTGGGACTCGCGTCAGTCTCCCCCGTTGAGGGAGAGAAATGTAGGCAGAGGTCACAGGAGCCTAGGGCACCACTCCATCCTCTGCAGGCCTTTCAGCATCGGTGTGATGGGGACAAATGCTGCCACGCATCTCCCCTCCAACCCATGCTTTAAAATAACACTGGGATGTGGGAGGCAAGCATCTAAGTTAACACTGCCTCACAGAGCACTATTTTAAGGAGGTAAACCCCAAGGATTGTTAGGGCTTCGATGCTTTCTCCCGAATGTTGCCACTTTAGGCGCTGCCATCAAACTGCACCTCCTCCTCCAGCTTTAATCACCTGATGGCATTAGAGTAACAAAAATAATGCAAACTACTATACATGGAAATGAATAAGAAATGAAAAAGAATTTTTCTGCCAAAATGAAAACAATAGCAACCAAATATTTTTCACTGTGTTGGCAGAGACTTTTCCTTTTTCTCAGGCTACAGTATCACTCTTTGATTTGATAATTTACCTAAAAAAAATATTACTTGAACATTAACATCAACAAGTCTTTTAAAAACTGAAAAAGACATACCTGACGTACAAAACTGTTAGAGGTAGTGTCAGAAGATGTACTCCCATCTGACCCTTTGAATCGGTTTTTCCTTCTTGCGCCTTTACCATAAGACTGTAAAAAAATAAGATTAAAGGAATAGCATTAAGTTTGTGTTGCACAGAAAGCTTTCAGTACAAGCATCACTAATGCCTCCTAGGCTAGCAGGGATTCAGATAATTAGCTTTATGCTAATTAATAAGCACATATTCAATAAGTAACTGATGGGGCTCTGTGCACAAGTGCTCACCAACACAATCAAGTTTGGACAATTGAGCACTGACTGTTTTGGGGCTTTTTTCGTGTTCAGGTATGGAGAAACTTTTATACTTGTAGTATTATTCACCCAAGTCACAATGATTTAAAATGTACAGTTTGTTTTGCAGTAAGTTTAAATAAACAAGCTAGGAAGAAGAAAGAAGATACTGAGGCAGTCTCTAGTACCTCACAGCTATGAGCCAAGTCAACTGAGGAAATATTAAACAGGAAGAAATTACCTACAACTTGCCTATTCAGAGACAATCCTACAACTGAAGAAGAACACATAACAAAAACAAAACGAAACAAACAAAAAGCTGAAGTAAAAGCAGTATAACAATAAAAAGGACAAAACATGTATTAATATCTGGAAAAGGGATAATATAAAACTAAAAAGTAAGGTATCATTTTTGTCTCTTCAGAAATCAAAAAGACACCAGGAGAAAGCAGTGGTTGGCTGAAGCAAAACTTATTAAACTACGGTTTAGAAACACAGCAAATGTCCCAATCCCCTCAAAAAGCTATTTGTTCTTTGTGATGAATATGGACCATCAACATATATATTATAAAACAAATTTCAAAAAATATGAGAAGTTTAAAACTCTGCCATTTGCAACCACTTATTTTTGTGGTGACTGTAAACTGTGCCATGACACCACCTCAGCCCCTTCCCAGGGCATCCTTCCCAGGTATAGCAAAATCTTGCAGATTTGTTTTGCACAACTACATTAAAAGACAACCCTTCCTATCTAATCGCATTCCTTAAATTCATCTAAACTTACATCAAAATCATGTCTTCACTACTTCAAATATTATTTTCCTTGAGATAGCGATTTTTTTTCCCTCACTCATTATGCTGTTGTTGAGGTCATTTTACTAATCCATCTCTCTGGATCATGCCTCCTGTCTTTAAATACCTCCCACAGTTTCCTGCAATAAACAGGGTCTTTATGTTCACTTTCAAGGTCTCTGTTGGCCTATTCCCAATCTTAGCTCTCATCTTGCATTCAGCACTGAACTTGCAATTTCCATAATAACTCAGGAAAAAAAAAAACACAACCCCACCACAAAACAAAAAACATCAGCCTCCATCACCTACATGCTAAATTTTCTGAGACTAATTTCATTTCCTCCCCCATACGACCTCACAATCCTTCTCCCCAGAACAGAAATCCCTTTACAGAAATCTCATTGTTCTCCTTAAAATATATAACTACAAAACAAACAAACAAAAAAACCCTCTTGATGATAAGATACTAGCATGCTAGTATCTGAAAATATTACAGTAATAAATTATATTATTTATCCACTATTATTTCCTACAAGTCCGTGCATGAACATCCTGCTGTTGCCTTTGGCCCTAAGCTGCAGTCGGTCCTGGGTTTAGGCATGATGAGAATATTACGATCAGCATATTGGAGAACGTGGCTGCAAATGTGTTACAACACAATACTCCTGACAGCCTGGCCCTGATACAGCAAACCCTGGGATAAAACTCTGCCTGGTGCACAAAGCATGTCCTTCTCTGGGCTGCAGCCATCTCCAGAGCACCACGCAGAGCTCTGGGCCTGCGGCCCATCAGTTCTTGGGGTAGGGAACGGTGGGCTCCAGCACAGGCTCAGAGGCACAATTAAAATCTCATACTGACACATTTTTAAGATCATGACTTCAAAATCTGAGCCGTACCTCTTAGCAATAACACACATGGTAAACACGATAAAATATTTTGCAATCTAAGAGTAACTGAGGAGGACGACAGACAGCCACTACTAACTTGAGATCATTTGTCAAATTGACAAATCCAGGTAACTTGCTGCCATGAGATGCACAAGATGCATAAGAATAATGTCGGACTGTATCTGGACCATCACTGTTGATTCTGGAAAAGCTTGGAGCACTGGTTCTAATCTAATATTATACCAATCTTTTAGAAATAATGACTTGAGTAACAATAGATCTGTCAGTCTGACACTGATTCTCAGCAAAAATAATTTAATATCTATTATGCCACTGAACTAGCAAAGACTTACACAAAAAGCAATTATTTCCCCAAAAATATATATTTATGGGAAAGATATTTTGCTAAATCAATATGATTTTTACAAAACTGTAGGAAAGCCATATAAGAAGTTTCTGAAAGGCACATGAATCAATACTAGGTGTGTTGGTTAGAGCAGAACTATATAAAAATCAGCATGCTACACATTATGGGGATGAAAATAGGACCTTCTGATTAATGTGGAACTGTAATCCAGTAGGTTATGAAATATAAAATTAAAATTGAATGGGGAATGGCTTTGCACAGTTGTATTTCTAAAAGAGATCTTTGATAATAAGAGAAGTTTTTGATAATAGAAAGGTCTTCATATATCTATAAGAATAAAAAGCATATCAGAATTGCTGTTACCAGCAAATTAATCAAAACATTTTACAGTTACTGTTGGAACAGACAGTTATATCAGAACCATCCTTTTCCACACAACATAATATTCCACCTAATATTATATAATATTAAGGCACCTAGAATACATTAAAAATATCCTTGACATCGGTAGTCTTCAAATAAAATAACATCTTTAAATCAAAATTCACCTCTTAAAAATGGTTCTTATTGAGGTAACCGACTGTAGTTACCCGCCAACATTCTGACTTTCTTTTCTCCAATTTTTGTGGAAGAATGTGGAAATATACTTACAAAAAAAAAAAGAATTCATAACATGAACATAGCAGCTCAATAATATAAAGCTTCTACATAAATATCAAACAATCTAGGCAGTTTCATAAATAATGTACAGTATAGTATTGTGTAATCCCCAAGGAGATACTAGAAAAAATGTATACGTTCTCTTTCGCAGTCACATTTCTTGCATTGTACCTAGTTGCTACAATATTTATTTTATTTACAGAATCCTAGTGTTCAGTTTTATAATGCAAAAAATCACTACAAATGCAAAAGAGGGACTGTGTCTGGAGTCAGGAGGATAAAACAAACAACAGCAGTATAAAAACGTGCTACAAGCACAGATAAAACGCACACTTCTCTACCTGCGTAGCAACAACTAAAAGCATTTATTTCAGGCAACATCACACAGTAAATGCAGCTCGGGCTGAAACACACCTTGATTTTTCAGTTTTGGTGGGGTTTTTTTGGGCACAGCAGCATGCAAATTTGTATTTTAGTCTTATATAAGTGGAAACGATTCAGGAGCACAAGCTAAACCCTAACTTCAAACACAAAAAAGCAGTTGACACGATGGCAGGCCATGGCTACGCAGTGCAGGGACAGTCAGTTTTATAGCTGCTTCTGTGCACAGACCAACTCTGAATCAAAGGAAAATGAGACCATTTCGGCACACGGGAAAAGTGGGATTTGATAACTGTTCTCATTGATTTAAAGGATGCCAATCTGGGTTAACATTTGTCCTCCAGGCCTTTCGAGCTTATTCCCACAGTCAGAAATGCCTGAAAGTTACTTCTAGAAATAAGATAAGTCTTCCATAAACAAAGAAGATTCTTACATATTTTAAAAAATGATTAAATAACTTTGTCATGTGGAGAACCATGAATACTCATCCTGTCATATTCATTAGCTTTTGCTTCTTTGAGTGTATTTTTTCCATGATAGCCTAATGCGAGAGCAAGACCTTTGTGACCAAAAAAAAAAAAATAATCTACCAGTTACTTTCAATTCAGTGGGGGGAGAGGGGGTGTGAAAAAAAAAATTTTAACAACAAACTCAATATGTTGCTGTGATTTTCATATTAAAATTAGCTGCCTTATCTGTGTTCTGTGCAGCAGTTGGCTGCAATTAGGTAGCTAAAAATAAGAGACTGAATCATGATGTGCGGACATTGGCCAGTAAAAGCAGCAACACGGGGCAGTCATTCTTAACCTATACGGTAGCTGTACCTAACAGAAAAACCATAGGGGACTAAATGTCTCTGCACCCCAGTGATAATAATCTCGAAACCCAGCATAGTCGGCTGAGTATGGACTATCATCATCTGCCCCAGCTAATGTTAATGCAACTGACTCCAGCCCTGTGAACAAGCCTATTTATATAAAAAGTTTGCTGACAGGAACATTCTCATGGGATTTCAGCAGAACATCTTATACAAATAAAGTTGTGTATACATGTGTTTACAAGATCGAAAGTGTAGCTCAGTTTATTAGTCAGCTGTGTGAAGTTCTTTCAAAATTGGCTGAGTTGCCAAAGGCGAGAAACACAACACATTCATTTATGTTCTACAGCTTTTTAAGATACCCGACAGACAAGGTGAAACCTTAATAAAAAAAAAAAAAAAATAAATTTTGAAAAAGGCACTAAAAAACCCAAACCAAAACAAAGACCAAACACAAACCTACCAAAGTAATCTCATAAAAAACATTTCATCATCAAAGTCTTAACAAAGCAAAGAAAGACTGTTCCTTTCAACTCTGCAACCTTTACTCAGCCCATGTAATCAAATGAAATACAGGAATCATATGAAGCATTAGAGGCATGCTTAGCTGTTTCATGATAATTAACAGTTTCATATACATTTATTTGTTATTGCAAACAGATGAGACCAGTGTCACTCAGCAAAATCCTTTAATTTTCATGAGGTTCTGCCTCAACGTGTGAAAAGCATGCATCTGTAACATTTAATCCTTTAAAACACATGACAAGCAGAAGGCATGGTTTATCACTGTAGGAAAAATACTATCATCTGGAAGAGGGAATATAAAATATTTTAAATGACCAACTGTCTACAACCAGAGAATCAGTCTTCAGTGAGAGTCTTAAAATGCCCTTCACCAGCAACTACTCACAGTATCACAGTATCACAGTATGTTTGGGATTGGAGGGGACCTCAAAAGATCATCTAGTCCAATCCCCCTGCTGGAGCAGGAACACCTAGGTGAGGTCGCACAGGAACATGTCCAGGCGGGTTTTGAATGTCTCCAGAGAAGGAGACTCCACCACTTCCCTGGGCAGCCTGTTCCAGTGCTCTGTCACCCTTACTGAGAAGAAGTTTCTTCTCAAATTTAAGTGGAACCTCTTGTGTTCCAGCTTGATCCCATTACCCCTTGTCCTATCATTGTTTGCCACCGAGAAGAGCCTGGCTCCATCCCCATGGCACTCACCCTTTATATTTTATATTGAAGCAGACAAAAGAAGTATAGACAGGGTGAGCCAAAACCTTTGCTAATTATAATGGGTAAAACAGCACCAGTATTGAGACTGATATCATGGTAAGTGGCAAAGATGAACTCTTAAGAACTAGCCTATTAGTCTCATTCAAAAATAAAGGTGCAGAAGAGTCACTGACATGGAGTCAGTTCTCAAAACAGAAATAATGATGCAAGAAAGGAGCTGGAGAGAACAAAAACAGAAAACAAAAAGAGCTGAAATGAAGCTTACACAATCTCAGATGAACAAATGACCAATTACAAGGATCAAAAGAGTACCTAGAGGTAAAGAGTGACGCTCTGAAGGATTAGAGAACTGCTAAAAGAGTCAGAAAATAAAGAGTGCACTCAGCATTTTTCCTTCCCATGCAAAAACTTTAAAAGATATTTTTAAAAGCCCATGTCCCAGCTGAAGAATAGCATGCCAGGACAGTGCAGAACACATACATCCAGCTCCATCCACCTCTTAGAAAAACAAGTCATTGCCACTGTTATCAATTCGTTACAAGGCAAGAGTGGTCCTGTACATCAGACCTCCTGAGCCCTCTCTGATCAATGGCCAGACCTGCCACCACTCAGAAATGATAACGTCCTGCTACTGAAAGGTGCAGCCTCCAGAATCAGCTGTGTAACGGTAAATCCCCACACCTGCCACTCAAATAACATAAACCACATCTTTAGATATAAAGGGTCAGCTATGGAAAGAGACATGAATATTTCTGATCTTTGCATGACAAATCCCACTAATCTCACAAAGGAGGGGAGGTCAGCCTTCTGACAGTACAGCCAAGGGCTGGAAGACATACGTAGACTTTGGTGACAAGCCCCCAGCACTCCACCACTCCATTCCACGATGACAACAGGGGTAACAGTGCAATGTTGAACATAGCAATATATCCTGGCTTGCCTCCATCTGAGGGCTGGGGCTTCAGGTCACAGTCAACACCAGTGCAGTCCCATGGCAGGCACTCAGCCCTGTGACATACCTTCAGTGATGAAACTGCCTGAGGGGCACAGACTCATGTCCCCATCACAGAGAAGCAGCCCAAGCTTTGGTCTCAAAACCTGGATTTCTTCAAAGAAACAACATTTGCTATCAGGACACAATTCAGAAAATACAAGGCTTGCCTTCAAAAATCCTGTCAAATTGAGGATCTCCATATACAGTCATCGAGTTCACACAAGCTACAATAATGACTCTGTTAAATCCATTCCATGGTGCTTTTATAAAATCCTCCACAAAAAGAAAAAAATCCATCCAAACAAAACAAAACACCCTCCACAAATAATTTATCCACACTTGCATACATAATCCAAAAATAACTGTTTGACAGATGCTTCTTTTTCCCCTCATGAAAACAGAAAATCCATTTCTGCTGAAAAATCTGTAACAGGGTTAAAACTTTGATGCTCTTTTCTGCTGGCCTGTGATAAAGCCTTGCCAATAGTGCAGCTAGAAATAGCCTAATTCTCACCAGTTCCTACATTCCTAAGCCGTCTCCCAGTGCTCTCGCTCTGGCATCAGACCAGGTCACCTGGCAGTTTCCACCCTGACAGACAAGAAGTAGGGGACCTGGTCCACCCTCCTCCTCCCCAGTGGCTTGGGAACCCACCTCGGTGCAAATCTGCTGCACATCTCCCTGTAACACCAGGAGCACACAAGAGCAGTAGGTGCTGAAGCTCATGTCCAAACCCCACTGTGCCTCCTGCAGCCTTTTAAGATTGGCAAATACCGTTGCAGGCCATGTGCCTGCTCCTCCACACCTGCCCTCCATGGATTTCTGTACTTCTCTGACACAAGCAAACAGAAAAAGCGATCTGGCTCTGTTGCAGAACGATATTTGCAGGGAGCAACAGCGCTTATGTGGAAGATTCCATCTGCTAAGGGTCTGCTGCCCTGCTGACAGAGGGAGGGTGATTTGGCTTGTTTTGAGTTATTTTGAAACTCTTCCATCCTGGCACAGAAAAGAACAGAGTAAAAGAAGCAGAAGAAAAGTAACCGAGACTCCAAAGAAGCTAGCCTTGGAAGAGTTCAGGAACTTTTCATCTACAATGGTTTGAAATTATAAACCTGGAGACAAAACAACACAAAAACAGAGGTAGCCTCTAGAAGATGGTTACCAGATACACAAATATGTCAGGACTGAAACTGCTGAATTGTTTCAAAGGGATTTTACTCTCTAGGAAAATGTAAAAAACAATTATTATAGCACATGTATGCTGAAGCTGTGTAATACCCAAGTGGCAAATAAATGTCTCTGGAAGAGATAAGCATGCAAGATCACCTATTACTGTTGGATTTCAGGACTGCAAAATAAACTGAAGAGCAGAGGAGAATCATCAGAAAAGTAACTGCTGAAACCTGAAGGGCTTTCTTCAGTGAAGGACTATTAACATTTATTTTTTTCAATATGGAGCACAACACTGAAAGGAAGTTACCAAATCAAGAGAGAAAACACTGCTTCTTGCTGAGGACCATAAGAAAGTCCAATGAATGCAGTTTGATCTAATCTCTTCTTCATTCGCATATGCTCCACTGAGCCACTGACACATCAGATCTGGCTTCTACGGATGCTGCTAGAAGAGAGAAAAACCTTCCATGCCTATAACAAATGGTTATTGTTATTATCTAAGTAAGCAAATGGATATAAATTTTATTTGTTTTAGCACTAGGAAATACACTGTTGCAAAATGTTTATTTGAAGCATAGGTAAACACGGTGTGAATTGTGATAAATCAGCTCAGCTGAAAGAGAGCAGCAGAGGGCAGTGTGATTAATCTGCTGAGAATAAATCTCTGGCTATTCTTTCCATTCCTCATTACCACAAGACAGGCAGTGAGGGGATGGTGCTATGCAACTGAAAAGATAGCTGGAGATCCAGGAAGGACAACAGTCTGTGCTAGGGCCAAATAACTAAGCTGGTATTCTGGAGTCACCACGTGCCCATTACTCTAAAATTCACATGAGTAACAATCACAGTCAATACAGAAGGAAAACTGAAGAAGCCTGTCCCTAAACCCATGCCTGCAGTTTACCTTCAGCAGTACTACCCCATCTGCTGGACCCAAAGCTCCCGGGATGGTGAAGTCTTTAGACTTGGGAGGAAGCACTTAACAGTATTAGGGCAGAAAGGAAATCCAAATGCAAGTGAAAGAGCTGAAGAAAACAATCAAAAGAACTGTTTTCATTTAAAATGTGTCAGGTTGTTAGGACCTGCATTGACAGATGATGCATAAGAAGGCAAGAAAAAGAACAGGAGGAAAATAATAATGGGGAATAGGGAAAAACTAATTTGGGATAAGATACCTTCCACAAGGAAGTCTGTAGTTCCTTGACGCAATGTTACAATTATAGTTTCTTTGAAACATCTCGTATAATTTACTGATCTGATTTGCTATGACTGTTCCTATGACACAACACAGGAAGCTTGATGAGAAAATAGCAATAGAAATTGAATCTAATGATTTCTGGGGACTGAGGGACTTTTAAGTAGGATCAGAAAAAAATTACATGAGAGGGAGGGAAAAGAGAAGAAGAAAGACCAAGAGTTACCATGAAAGGCATTAATATACTATGTTACAATATAACATAAACAAATCAGCATGGTGTTTGGGTAAATTAGAATGATTAAATTGAATATTCTACTAATTCAGCTTCCAAGAATTTGGGAGTTCTTGAAATAAAGAATTAAAAACAGGACTGGAGTTCATTCTTTAAAAAATAGATTCTGATCATCAAACACTGATGCATTCAAACAGAGTTTGCTTGTCTTATGATTTCAGAAAATCAAATCCATGTTTTATTACAAAAGGACCACAGATAAAACTGACATGTTGTCAATAACTCCACAGTGAAACTGTCAGTGTGTCCATTCATCTGGATAAAACTGGACATCTGAAACTACAGCACAACCCCACCTGGATTAGGATCACTGTGAGTACCCAGAACTATGTTTTTACGGTAACGTGGAACTAAAATCCACAGAATATTAGGTAGTACAGAATAATACACCAATACCTTGTACCCATTGCAAAGAACTTCACAGAGAGAATACAGTATAACTGTCACAATCAATACCTAAGGGATTTTATTTTGTTTGCAGATCTTGTTAGGAAAATGCATTTTGAAAATAAGAAATAGAACTTATCCAGGAATACTTCACATATTTAAGTACCTTTTAAGAGTAATTACTTTCACAGTGTTAACTACATTCACTCCTCTGCCAAGTGGTGACAAGTTTGGCCAAAATCGATAGACAGGCACAATCCAACATATCAACCATGATGTACAGCCAGGTTAAAAGAAATCCTCAGCTTTGCAAAAGCAAAATTCTTGGATAAGAGAAATTTTGAGGCTTGTTACAACTCTACAAAAGCTCTTCAATTTTATTTTGCTAAATCTTAATTTGCAGAAGTAGCACTTCAGAGAGAATACTTTTAGGAATGATATCACTCCATAAGCTTGTGTGTTGGTTGCTTTTGTTTATATGACACATTACTTGGCATGAAACGTTTCTAGGATTGATACTCAAGTACCTTAGTGAAAAAGATGGTGGTGGGCACAACTGAAGTACCTGTAGGCAATCTACTTGATGATTCACATGTTCTCATTAACCCTCTCCCCACTGTGAATGTGTTCTAAAGTGGCAAGATCTTACAGTATCGATTTTTTTGAAATCATGTTAACAGAGCAAAAATTCAAATCAGAATAATTGTCTCTCAATGCAGTGCATGCTAAGGAATTAACTAACATTATTATTTAGCCAATGGCCTCTTTTGCTTCCATAATCTTATTTCCTCTCTACCAAAGGTTTACATACATCTAGAATATATATCTACAGAGAAGATACAATTCTTATTTTGCTTAGTGGCTTTGGTTGTGAAAACTGAAAAACAGCCTCTGAACTAAAATCTGCATTACTATTATCTTAAAAAGTGGATCTTTTTGGCTGTGAATGTTCAGAAACCAATTCTATAAAACAGAACATCAGGCCTTTACCTGAAACATAAATAATGCAGGTATTAGCAAACTATCCTTCCTCTCTAAACAAACTATCCTTCCTGTCTTTATGCCTAATTAAAAGGGGTGAAGATCAATTTTATCATCAGTATTAGACTTTTGTCCACGGCAGAGCAGCACCATATGTTTTGACAGTTGCCAATTCTGTGCTTAGGGCCGAAAAGATATAAAAATGCGAAATTTGTAGGTCAGAAATGAGTTCCCTTGTCATTGTTTCTGGGGAAGCTGGCAAAGCATATGGCCCTACTGAAATGTCTGTTCTGCACTTGGAGGCTGCAGTCAAATTCACATCCAAAGAGACACTTTCTCAGCTAAACCTAGTCTCTGTTTCAGTGCCTGGATTTTGTTCTGCTGTCACTGGTCCCCAGTAAGTAGAGATCAATTAGTGAGTCTTTTGACAGACTGACAGCATTTTCTTCTGGCAATTGAGCACTTCTGTGATGAAACCGGACCTCCTTCTCAAAGAAAATAAAGCACTGGAGATAGCTTCGGCAGCAGCAATAAAACTTGCCACCCCAAAAGGAAAAAAACTCTGTCCTAACAAGAACAAGCATGTTTGTAATTTAAAGTTAACGCAATCAGATTTTACCACCCTTTTACTGGGTTTAAAAATAGCATCGTAAGTCTTTGTAGCCAACTATTGCAAACTCGAAGATATTATGCAACATTCATATATTAAACAGGAACCACCTTTCAAAATATAAAGTCTTTACCAAGTGTGCTGACATCCACACCCTGTCTCCCTCTCTTCATCCATCCACCTGAACGCAGTGCACATGGACTAAGTTGTTAAAATTTCAGAGATGACTGTACAGCCACCTTCCGCATGGTAATCGAGCAGCTTAAACCTGCAGCGTGCTCAACACCTTCAGCCTCCTCCAAAATCCTGCTCAACAACCAACGTGAATCGCCTTCCCCCTTCAAGACAGCCCGCTAGCAGCCTGTGTCACAGATGAGGAAGGTTTCAGCAGTGCGTGGTAAGCATCAGGTAGAGATACAACAGGTTACTGGAGCAGGGAAAAATAGCCGTAATCTGGGGGTAATACACGCACGGAAGAGCACCTTAATAGCAACGTATTCTTATATGTCCACCGTTCAAATCACTGAAAGATTCTTTTGACTTAGGGTGCTTCTATGGCTCAGAGCATCCCACTGTGCATCTTAATTAAATCACATTTGAGGGTGAGGGAGAACCGGGGTTTCAGGCGCCTTGGGAGAGCCCTCAAACTTTTCCGATGGCGGGGAGCCGAAGTTGAAGGACCGGCAGCTTCGGCAGCCCCGACGCTCCCCTCCCCGCCTCTCCCAGCCCGCCGCCCGCTGCCTCAGGGCGAAGCGTTCCGAGCCCGGCCCGGCCCCGCCGTCCCCCGCCCCGCTCCCTGCCGCAGCCCCCGGCCGAGCCCTGCGGTCCCCGCGGTACCTGCGCTGTTCCCGCCGCGGGCAGGGGGTTGTCCAGCAGCTCCATCTGCACCTCCTGCGCCGGGCTGGGAGGCGATTTGGACATGTCACTCTGGACCATTGGCGAGCAGAGCGGGCGGCTGGGCGCCGAGCCCCTCGGCGGGGCAGAGCCGTGCCGAGCCGAGCCGGGGCGGCGGGGCGCCCCTCAGCACCCGGCCATGCCGGGGTAAGGGGCGGACGGGCGGAGGCGCGGTCCTGCCTGCTGCCGGCGGGGAGCGCGCAGCGCGGCGCCGGGGGACGGGGCACCGCCGGGCGCGGGGGCGGGCAGGGGGCGGCGCGTGGGGAAGAGGGAAAGTGACAACGAGCATCTCCCGCCCGGCAGCAGCTCCCGGGCGGCGCCTGCCTCCCGGTGCGGCTGGGGCTGCGCGGCCGAGGGGCGAGCAAGAAAGTTGGGGCTGAGGCGCGGGGGGGTTAGGCCTCGCTTTTCCCAGCCACTCGTGGCCGAGGGCGGGAGGGGCTGGCTCCCGGCAGTGACTTATTTGCGAACCACGCTTCCCAGCGGTCAGACAGCTCTGGGGTTGCCGGGCGCGTTTTGGGTAGGAGTGGTGGGAGAGACTTGCTGCGCCCCCCCCCCTCAGCCGGACCCCTCCGCTCAGCCAGGGCGGCGGGGTGCACCCCTCTTCCTCACCCCTGCGGTGCTGCTCGTCCCTGACCGCATGGCGTCGCATGTCCCAGGCCGCACCGATGCCAGAATCATGGGGTATGGTTGGGTTTAGTGAACGAACCCGCACTTGCCAAAGAGGTCTTGCCATAGGTCTGTCTCGTTGATACGGTTTCTTCCTGTACTTCTTGAAGATTCCCGTGCACATATCCACAAGGGATGAGTAATTCCTAGCTATCCGGTGAGATGAAAGCCACTGCCGAATTTTCATTGTGCTATCAGGTATTGCACAGGAGGACCTGTTTAAAACCTGCCCCAGCAAAACCACCCTCCACCCCAAGATGATTTATCATCCATTCCTTGGAAAACAAAATCCAACATTGTGACTCTCCTGACAGAGACTAAACCCTCTCAACACATAGACACACAGTGGCCTGATATTTGTAGTCGGAGAAGACTTGGTAGAGGAAGGTTTGTTACCTCTTTTTGCCACTTTTGGTTTGGACCCAGCTGCGCTCCACACAGCACAAGAGGGAAACTACTGTGACTGTTTGTGAAATCACTTATCAGTTGATTGTAAACAGTGAAAAATCAGTACAGAAACTCGTGAGTGGCCTCATGTCATATACTTAGAATCACAACCATCATTATGAGAGAGCATTATAATAGTCAGATACAGGAAAAGAAGCCAGTGAACATGAACCAGCACAAAATCCAGTTCGGCTTCAAGAAGTACTTTCAAGCTTTCTGTCAATTTTGTGGTTGATTCATCTCATTTTCTGTAAGAGTTAATAAATTTCCTCTCTGAATTAGCTTACCCCTATGGATTTTCTCTCATGTACAGTGAAAATATCCTGCAGGAACTACCCACTTTTTGTGAAGAAATTGGCTTTCAGTGCAAGTGCTTGAGAACTTGTTCAAGAAGTTTCACATTTCAGTTTGAAATGTTGTCATAGTATTCTTCAACAATAATTTCTAGAACTTTGTCCAAATTGTTGTCTATGGCAAAACAGAACCTTAATATTAAGGGAAAAGAATGTCATTTATGTGTTTACATTTCATTCACACTGTTCAATCTTGGAACTGTAAAGATGCTAGATATTCTCTTCATGGCTATAAACAAAAATATATTTTCTCTTTACACATCTGGTGGGAAGAATACATACTTCACCTTCTGTCATAGGCCTTGAAGTAGGCATTTCTTTGCCAGTTCCAAATGATATTATTTTAATGGCATTACATTTTGTGAGCATCATAATAATGAAGGAAGGATAATACATAAATATAGGTTTACAAAATACCTAAACACAGTATTCCTGTTAATGATTGCTTAGCAGGGTGTTGTTACAGAAAGATGTTTGCTTTGACTTCTTACAGTTTTATGGTTTATACTTCTGTTTCAAACCATTCTCTATGGCAGGCACTTAATCCACTCTGATTCACTACCTTTGGTTGGTAAATTTTCAGGTATCCATCAGAGATCACCTATTTTTCTCTCATGCAGACAAGGGAGTGGATGTTATTTAATCATGTAACAGTGATGCTTCATATTGCTCTCTGAATTTTTCACTTTGTAAAGAGTACCTAAAGAACACAGCTTTTTTTTTTTTTTTTTTTTTTTTAATATACCATTCTTCTATAAGAGTAGTAGAGATCATTTTGGAGGCATTACAGTTTCTAAAACCATAAATTCTGTATCTGAGTTGAAGGGGTATATATACTCCCTCATAAATTAGAGCTTGAATATATCAAATGAAGTTCATTTTTTATTTGCTGAGTGTTACATCTTTTTTGATTACTTTGTCTTCTTTCCTTTCTTTTATAAAAAGATAAAGGTAATAATTTTGCTTGTTTTTATATATACATACAAAAGCTGCAGAAAGCAGGGACTCAGGAAATAAGTTTTTAAGGCACAAATAAACAAAAGAGAACTAACTGACTAACTGACTTTAAAAAGTAGATATAAATACTTGTGTTGCACAGTAGTCTCTAAAAAAAAAAAACTACACACAATAAACCCCCCACACAATAATCACCTGCAAATTTCTAGTAAATTTGTTTGAGTTTTTTTCCTGAGAAAACATATTCTACCCAAGTGTTTTTAGTAGAAATTGTCATTCATTGTCTTGATATAATGAGTGCCTAGATGCTTAACCTAGAAAAATAATTGTAAGTATCTTAGTCTGTTTTACTCCTTTTGTTTAGCAGTTGAAGCGAGTTCTCTGACCTTGAAATATGCAGTGAAAATCCTTCAAATCCTTCAGCAGAACACATTCACATGCAGTCAGCCCCCGGCATACTGGTTTTGGCCACATCTGCTCCCGGATAAGGGTCAATATGTAAAAGCAATATGCAGAGATTCCAAATTGCTCATTCTTTCTCAAGAGGAAAACAACCTGCTATGCCTAATCACTTCTCAGCAGAAAACCACTCTGCTGCATTTTTTTACTCTTTTATCTGCAATGAAGGGGTGTTGTGCATGCTTATTTGGATTTTTCTAAGCATGTAAATGTTAGAAGACCAAAAGAACACATAAGGTGTTTTGTTTTGTGGGGCTTTTGTTTGTTGGTACTAAAAAAGAAAAAAATATGTCCTTAGGCTGACAAACAAGATAGATAACCTGATTTGAGTGCCAAAAAAGTAGCCTTTTTTGTTGTATGAGATATTAGATGTTCTTTTAGAGCAAGGAGCGCTGTATTACTTTGCATGTTTAATTGTCCTTTACTGCCAATATAAGAATGTGGTGTCAGCACCGTGGCCTAACCTTTGCACACATGTGCAGTGATTACAGCATTGATTTATTCTGTAACTGTCACCTGAATGTGCAAAAATAGGCCTAAGATGGCTGGCTGATATTTGTGTAAATGCAGCTAAAAGCTAATAACTTAGGCCCAAGGGATATCATTAAAAACTTGCATAAATATGGGCTGGTGAGCATAAGTAGCTCTTATGAAGCTACTAAGATGCTTCTAATTGAGCATATGTTTAAAGCCTTGATATAGCAAATTTATTTAGGCATTTCAGTTGAAAAGAAGTGCTGGCCATCTATTACTCTGTGTCACCTCCTATTTAAAATGCATTGTAGCTAGAAATGTGAAAAAAAAAAATCACTCGGTTACCTGGATTTAATATCTTGGAATAGACATAATTCATCTTCTTCTCGAGTGATAAACTGGAAGCTGTCTGTCACAAGTGCAAACTAAAGAGATTCTTCTTATTTCTGTACTTTATCTTTCACACGACAAGTCTGAACAAAACCACTCCAGACAGGCTCACTTATGAATCTATTATCAGTCTGTATCAGTGCACAACACTGCCTGCCTGGATTTAATGAACCGATCTGTTCCTCCAGCTCATGTTTTATTATGCTTGATTCTGTAGCACGTAGGTGAGGTACAGCAAAACCCTGATTCATATTGTTATGATATATTCTGGGAATTGGAAGGAGCAGGGTTTCTATACAATGGAAGATACGAGCAAGACACAAACACTAGCAAAAATGCTCCTAATGCACGGGAAGGCTCACAATACTTGCAAAAGCCACAACACCTACTAAGCACATATTTTCAGCCCTTTGCAAAACGTGACCAAAAAAGGCACACTCCTGCTTGCAAGCTGTTCACTTTGCAAGAGGCAATGTTGTTGTTGATGGGTTACATACAAAGTTCATATTTGATTAAGCACTTCTGCAGAAGTTACTCGTTTCAGCTGATATTTTCTTTCCTTTGCCCTCCTGTCATAACTGAGACCCCATATCTCTTTTTGTATCCCCAGACCTTACCAACTATGGTGTTGCTATTTATAGCATCATTGCTCTCTTATTATTAAATACTTGAATCGCAAGACCACAGAAAGGCTTTGCAGCACTCTCACCCACAAATATGCTCAATCCATGTGAGTTACTGACACGAGAGACAGCTTTTAATAGACCCTGCACCCTGTGTCCATGGATGGCATCCGAGCTCTTCTCAGCTACTTGAGATTGGCCTTCCCCCTTCATTAAGCCCTGTGCTCAGCTTGGGCTTTTCTGTTTTATTTTTTTTTCCACCCAAAAATCACTTATTTGTGGCACTGAAGCAAAACTTCATTCACAGTAAATGGTGCAAGAAAAAACAATGACATCTTCTAATCTGTATGAGGATTGCAAAACCATCAACATGGTTGGCAGTTAACTCATCATTGCCAAGGTTGTTGGCAGAGTTAATACGCCTAAGAGTTTACAAATTCTTTGCCAATTTGTACCTACACAGATCTGAAGTGCAGATCCCTGATGGCACAGTTCCACGTTACCATCAAGTCAATTTAAACTGTGAGCATTTGCCTTCCCTCCTCGCCTTGGCTGCACTACGCGGATCCTCCATTGCACACTGCTTGTGCTTCTCTGCGAACCAGGGACGCCATTCAAGAATTAAAAGCAAAATGTAGCACAAAATTAATTACCTTTCCACAGGGTTAATTCTCTGCTGTTTTATCTCCATGAGTTGTCTTACCATGAAGTTGACAAGTGCAAATACCAGGGTGAAAGGGGAAGCGGGGGACAGCAGGAGTATGCAGCTTAGGGCAGGGTTGCAGGAATTCCTTCCTGGCAGCGCACCAGCCCTTAGAGCAACTGCAACCAGGGTCATTTTAGAAAACATCACTGCAGAATAACGTTGGATTGGCTTCTGAAAAGTAGTTCTGGATAAGTACTTTGAGTTTATGCAGCAAAAAGAGTGAGAAAAAGCAAGTCTTCAAGCTTTTGTTTGTTCCTCCTTTTTCTCCCTTACTGCTAAGCCTCTTTTACTCAACTACCTCCCAATCTTTACCAAAATTGAAGTTCTCATTTTGTGAGAAACCATTTTCAATAAAGCTTTAGCAGCCTTCAAGTTTCATAAGAAAAAATATTCTGAAAAATAAGATATCAGCAGTCATATTAATATTGTGATGTAAATCTGCATTAGACACAGTCAATTAATTGCCATCAAAACCATCTTATCTATTTCCAGAGTAAAATTTTGAGAGAAACATTTGTCCACCTGAAACATGAAAAGATGCATAAGACTTCACCATCTTCACCTCTGATTCTGTGCTGCCTTGCATTTTATTAAGATAACTATCATTGAAGTGTCCTTCAAAAACCTAAGAACCAAGTTTGTGCTGAGATGATAGATAGATAGATAGATAGATAGATAGATAGATAGATAGATAGATAGATAGATAGATGATAGTAACATCACAAAAGTATCCCATATGACTTCTGTAGAAAAAAATGCCAGAAGCCTAATAGCAACATTTTGTTCCAGTCATGTGCAAAGAAGAAAACTGTGGCAAGCATCGATCAGATTTACTCTACACTTCATAGCTAAATATGTACTTTAATATTATTTTGAAACCATGTATTTTAAAATACACCCGCAAGTACTTTCTATGACATGTTTCTTAAATCTGGGTGGTTTCTTTATATCATTAAATGCTAAGAAAACAAATTTCCCTTCAATTTTCCCAGGTCTATTTTGGAAGGAAAAATAGCTTGAAATAGACATAATATCTTTTTTTTTATTATTATTATAGAATTACACTGATAAAAATAATAGGAAACAGTCAGCTTTTAAAATTATGTAGCTATTAAAAACCAACAGCTAATGTATTGGCATCCAAGCCTCTGATACCCAGGACATTACAAATCAAACAACACCATCCTGTCCCTGCTGGGTAGCGCAGGAGCTGCTGCTCCTGGTGCAAGCTGTGGTGAGACACGTCCACATCTGTTCTTGGATTAGTGTCCTGAATGGGTATTCTGCCAGCAAGACCTTAACACTAGATATGAGGAGAGCAGACTTCAGGCTGCTCAGAGAAGTACTTAGTAAGATTCCCTGGGAAGAAGCTTTTGAAGATGTTGGCGTCCATCAGTGCTGGTCATTTTTTGAGTACCACCTACTAAAAGCACAGGACCAGGCAATTCCAAAATGCCAAAAATCTAGCAGGTGAGGCAAAAAGACAGCTTGGTTGAGCAGGGATATTCTTGTTGAAATACAGTGAAAAAAGAAATTACATGGTCAGTGAAAGCAAGGTCAGGCAACATGGGAGGAGCACAGAGATGCTGCTCACCACTGTAGGGAAGAAATTTGTGCTGCCAAACCTCAATTAGAATTGAAGCTGGCCAGTACTGTGAAGGACAATAAAAAAGGCTTTTAAAAATATATTAATGGAAAAAGGCAAACTAGAAATAACATTGGCCAATTACTTGATGATCACCATCACCTTATTAACAGGGAAATAGACAAAGCTGAGACATTTAATGCTTTCTTCGCCCCCATCTTCAACACAGATGATGGACTTGAGGGGTCCCATAACCCTGGTTTATAAGACCATGGCTGCGACAACAATAAACTCCCAATCAATTCAGAACTTGTACAGGATTTGCTACTCCAGCTAGATCCCTACAAGCTGATGGGGCCTGATGGGATTCATCCAAGGATGCTGAAAGAGCTGGCTGACGTCATAGCGAGATCTCTCCTTGTGATTTTTCAACACTCCTGGGAATCTGGAGAGGTCCCAGATGACTGGAAGCTGACAAATGTTGTCCCAGTCTACAAGAAGGACAACAGGGATGACTCTGGCAACTACAGGCCTGTCAGCCTCACTTCTGTGTCTGGCAAAATCATGGAGAAGATGGTTCTGGGAGTTACCAAAAAACATCTGAACAACGCAGTCTTTGGTCCCAGCCAGCATGGGTCCAGGAGGGGAAAGTCCTGCTTAAGAAACTTAATTTGATTCTGTGATAAAGTTCCCACCTAGTTGACCAAGAGAAGCCTGTGGATGTGATCTTTTTGGGTTTCAGTAAAGCGTTTGATACTGTCTCTCACAGTATCCTCCTGGACAAGATGTCCAGCATACAACTGGGTAAACACACAGTGCAGTGGGTGAGCAATTGACTGACAGGCCAGGCTCAAAGGGTAAAAGTAAACGGGCTCAAAGTAAATGGGGTTTTGCTGGTCTGGTGACCTGTCACTAGCAGGTTCCGCAGGGATCCATCTTAAGGCCAACACTTTTCAATGTCTTTATAAATGACTTAGACACAGGACTTGAGGGATTGCTTAGTAAGTTTGCCAATGACACAAAGTTGGGAGGAGCTGTTGACAATCTTGAAGACAGAGAGGCGCTGCAGAGGGATCTGGAGAAACTGAAGAACTGGGTAATCACCAACCGCATGAAGTTCAACAGGGACAAGTGCCAGATTTTGCACCTGGAACACAGCAACCCTGGCTGTACGGACAGACTGGGGAATGAGATTCTGGAAAGCAGCTCCGTGGAGAAGAATCTGGGGGTTCTGGTTGATGGCAAGTTGAACATGAGCCAGCAGTGTGCCCTGGCAGCCAAGAGGGCAACCGTGTCCTGGGTGCATCCAGCACAGCATGGCCAGCCGGGTGAGGGAGGTGATTGTCCCACTCTGCTCTGCACCGGTGCAGCCTCACCTGGAGCACTGTGGGAAGTTCTGGATGCCACAGGATAAAAAAAGTCATAAAGCTACTGAGAGTGTCCAGAGGAGGACTACAAAGTTGGTGAAGGGTTTGGAGAGGAAACTGTATGAGGAGTCGCTAAAGTCACTGGGTTTGTTCAGCCTGGAGGAGACTAAGGGGAGACCTCATCACAGTCTACAGCTTCCTCGCAAGGGGAGGAGGAAGGGCAGCCACTGGTCTCTTCTCTTTAGTGACTAATGACAGAAACCAAGGGAATGGCAGGAAGATGTGCCAGGGGAGGTTTAGGTTGGACATGAGGAAAAGGTTCTTACCCAGAGGGTGGTGAAGCACTGGAACAGGCTCCCCAGGGAGGTGTCACAGCCCCAAGCCTGACAGTGTCCAAGAGACTGGACAACACCCTCAGACACATGGTGTGAACTGTGGGGTTGTCATATGCAGGGCCAGGAGCTGGACTCCGTGATCCTTGTGGGTCCCTTCCAACTCAGGACATTCTATGATTCTATGATTTCCGAAAAAGACAGCAAATTACAATAATGATGAAGCATTGTTCTTTCAAAGGAGAGAATGTCAGGCCATCAGTGATCTCACAAAGCATCCCATGAAAAAAAATGGAACCTTTTATTTTACTTAAAACAATCCCTTAATATGAAATCTGAACAAGTCTTGATTTTCCTTGCAGCGTTTTTTAAATTCCTTGGTCACCGAAGACATGTGTTAGTGACAGACTGAATCAACTTCAGTGTGCTATCCAACGTCTGCCCAGGTTAATTCAATAGGCAGAGGCAGCTCCATGGCAACAAATACTAGAGAAGCAGCCTGGAAGCCAGAGACCTAATTCTACAAAGATATGTGGAGCATATTCTAGCGCAACAGGAAGAAAAATATGTTTCAGACAGTGATAATTAGCAAAGCCTTAGAAAATTTCCTCCTCAGTAGTGGAAGGGGATCATGGTCTTTGGTATCTAGTAATTTTTATGTGCATTAGATGATTTTTTCTGAGAACAAAATGAATTCATGATGAGATTTTACAGCCTTTGGTCAATATTGAAACCAGTTTCACTCCGTTGTGGGTTTTTTTGCTTGTTTTGTTTTGGTTTTGGTTTTGTTGTTGTTGTTTTGTTTTTAAATATAGTCAGTGTGTGTCTATTTATTCATTCACAGCTCATGAAGTCCTGAACCAGGAGTTACTATAAGAACAAGAATATTGAAGCCATTTATCACCAGGCTAGTACCTGTGGACTGTTTCTGTATAAGGAGTCAATGAGGATAGAAAAAAATATTTTTGAGTGTCATTTTAACCAATATGAACATTAAAACAAACAAAAAACCCCCCAACTGTAAAATAACCATTGTTGTGGCTTTCACAGTAACATACATGAATACATTTCCCCATGAGTGAATTAATGCAGAGCTCACAAAAGCAGAGAAACTCCATCATCAAAGTCTCTTATTTTCTTCCATCAATATGGAAGTGAAATGGGTTTATTTCAGGCCCCCAAAATAACTAGTCAGAGGCAATTTTAAAGCATGGCTTGCTTAAGGGATTGTTGACATCGATAATATGTAATAACTTAGTTTTAGAGTTACATCAAAGGCATATGTGAAGGTTTGCTGAAATCATACAGTGTTTTCCAAATTCATCTTTAATCTTGTTGGCTTCCTAGCTGAGACATCTCTCAGTAGGATCACCTGTTCACTTGCTGACATCTAGATTTGGCTAGAGAAACTGGGTACAATTTAGTCATGTTCTAGTGATAAGAAAAGCAATTTTGCATGCAACCCTGAAGCCCAGCCTTCGCTCCTAGTCCTAATGAGTGCAGTGCAATTTTACATGCCCATGGGAAGACAGAAGCATCAAAAAAAAGAACAATTCATGTTCATCTGTTACTTAAGCCCTAGTTTTCATAGATTTGTGAATGAGCTGTATATAAAAACACCAAAAGGAGTCCTGCAAATTATTAATGTAAGTAGCTTCATTAGCTTCACAGCACCTTTCACGAGTTATGAGGTGCTCTACACTAGATTTTAACTGGATACCAGTATCCCAAACGATAGATTTTCTTTTTCATTGGATATATTTCAGTATGGCTTATAAACACTAATGCAATTCTTTATGCAAGTGTTCCCAAGCACTTTACACAAACTAATTCAACATTTACTGCAGTAAATGCTTTTATATCTTCCAAATGCTCATCTACTATTCAACACATAGTGAAAAACATGTTTTCATTTCTACAGGCTGACACAAAATGTTTAGAATAGATCAAACACATATGAAAAAAGCCAACATTGTTTACTAGACTAAGTCTTCTTATAATAATATTACATTGGTCAATGGCTACTTGCATAAGTAGTATGGCCAACATCATAGGAATTACTTATCACTGTAAATCTCATTATTAACTGCTAAGGGATCTGCAGTTTTGTCCACTGTGAGGTTGTTTTCTTCGAGTAAAATCTCTACTGCGTGCTTTTAATAAAAACAATACTGTTTTATTCAGTTTTGTTATATATGTCACTCAGCATAAAGGAAACAATGACAGTAAACACAGTGAGATAGTTAGGACCAAAATTTCAGCTGTTTGCAGTCAAACTGTTGTTCATGAATCAGCTCCTGAACTCCTGCTGTTTCAAATCCAGTATGAGAATTTAAAACAAGATTAATTCTTAGTTCTCACTAATATGTTGAGTGCAATAGTTCTCCAACCAGTAAAATAATCATTTGGCCATCATTATTGCTGAAGCAGCAATGTCCTGAAGCAACACAGTGGCCAGCTGAGAGTGGTCACCCATTCAGCGATTCCAACTTCATTTGCTTTATACTTCCTTCTGGAAGAAACATTAATTTGACTGCAGTCTTTGTTCAGCCATTAGTGTAAACTAAAAAGGCCTTTACTAGGAACTTTTGCCAATGTAAGTATACCAGTTAATCCTTCTTTCTTTTTCTTTTTTTTTTTTTTTTCCTCTAAATAAACAAGGTTAAAGTGGGTTGAAGTTGTAATAAGGGCTTTCATATGCCTTTCTTACCAATTAACAATACAGAGTACACACTGAAGGATCAGGCAGAACATGATCATGTAGGACAAATAAACTTCACATATCCTTCTTGCTCTGAGCCTTCAGAAACGGAAGATTAGGTGCTGCTCATAAGTGCTCCTCACAAAGTGCCGCTTTCGGAACGCGTGCTACTCCACACTCCACCCTCAGCTCACAACGTGGCTGAGTCTCTGCTCTCTTTTTCTGGGATTGCACATGTGCTGTTGTGCAATAACAGTCTATAAACTCCATTCAATTAGCATTCATGTTGCTGTTTGCAGCTGCAATAAAAGTTTATTTACCGCAAACTAATATAGTGTGTATATATAATTGCTTCCTTTGCGTAGCTGAATTCTGGATGTTGCAAGAAAATTCAGCAGATTCTACATTTGCTACCATGCTACAGTTAGAGAGAGAAAACCAATTTCAAGATAGGTGTCCGTGCACAACAAGTATGTGTTCTAGTACATTTACTGCTTTCATTATTCTTAAGGTCTGATAGAATTAGTAATTTCTCTAATTGTCTTGCACCATATAATTTAAATGCAATCTTTTTTATTTATGGTTTCTTGCACAGAAATAGACCATCTACAGATCGCAAACGTTGATTAGAAATAATAGTATAAGAAGTCAGTGAAATTATAACTTACAGGTCAGGAAACAGAAGTACAGAGTAGTTAAATGTTTCCAAGGTGAGACTATTCTGTCTTTTAAACTAAAATAGGCATTGGATAAATTAAAATGTCCTTTAAGAACAGCAATCAAATCTCAGGGTTTTCCCATCTTCTCAGAATATTCAGCCACCAGATTAAAAACCAATATTTACTTTTCCCCTCATTCCTAGTACCAAGGAATCTTATTTTCAGAATAGACCATTCCAGATGGTTACAGGAACCTCCTAACAGATAAAGAACGTGGATCTAAGCATCCTTGTACATGTTTCTTAGGGAAAAAATTTACCTGGTCTTTGCTCATAGGTGCAACTCTAAAAGGAAATACCATGTCCATTCAGTTGAGTGCCTCTGAGATCGCTTGGCATCCCAGGAGTGCTTTTCAGTTTTGCTCTTTGTGACTGCGGAACTTCAGATCACATTTTATGAGACTAATCCCATTTTTAGATCAGACTTTATATTTTAGAGGTAGCTTCAATTTCAGACACCATCTTTTAGAGGAAATCCAACTGATTGTCAAATCAAAAAATATTCAAGTCAAAAAGAAAAATATGACAAATGGTATTAAAAACACAAGTAGTAAACAAAGCTGATATTATTTGTCTAAGTATGTTCCTTTGTGGTTTTTAGGTAATAAACCAGACATTAGATTAGAAACCAAAATAGCCTTAAAAATAGAAACCAAAGCTCTTTCAGCACAGTTACTATAGGTCCAATTTGTCTATGTACATACATATTTTTACTGATGAGCAACCCAAATATTAAAAGATAGAATGCTTGTAAATGAGCATACTAGTACAAAAAAAATCTAACTGAAAAATGTTTGAAGAGTAATTCCTTTTACAAAAACAATTCTAAAAAGAAAAAACAAACAAAAAAACCACAAGCAAAATGTGAACAAAAACCAAACCAACCAACCATCCAACCAAATAAAAAAACAAACCAGAACAAAACAAAAAAAGCACAATCACTTTGTCCAGGAGATAAAATTATATGCTACAACTTATCAGTGCGAAGAAACTTAAAGCATTTACTAACATTTCCACATCTTCCTCCGTAAGTGTACTCCTCACTAAGGAAAGTACTTAAGAATAAACCTACGTAACAGATGCAATATTATGAAAGAGTAGTTTCATTAGATTTTCAGAGCTCAGAGAGGTAGAAGGAGCATTGTTTTACATTGAAAGTTAATGATCAGATTGGGAGCCACATGCACAAAGTGCATAGGATCAGTTTTATACAAAAGCAAACACACCCCTCTCAAAAACAAAAGAACGTCTTTCAAGGTTTAGTATCTTAAAATTGTTTGCTGTCTAGTCACTGTCATCAATGAAACAACTGGAGTCAAACCTCTTTAGAATAATTAGATGCAAGTACTTGATAATAGTGTTTATCATTCGTACAAAAAAAAAAAGGAGGGCAAGATTTGACTGGCCAGTTTTATTGACAAAAGCATATAGCAAACTCCACTTGTAGTCCTTAGCTTAGATTGAGCTCTCTGTGATCCAAGAGCAAGTTTGGTAAAAAAAAAAATAAAGGAAAACTGCCAGTAGAGTGAGTAAAAATAAAGGTCTTGCAAGACTTGAAAAGTGAAAGCACAGGCAGAATTGTTATTTGATAGAAAACTATTGTTTTCTATAGAACAGAAAATATTTTCCAAACAGTTTTAGTATTTCCTTAGCCATCCAGTCTAGCAATAGTAAAATCACATTATTAAAATGTGAACTGATCCCAGCCTGACAGGCTGTTAACTCTATCAGATTGTCTCATTTCTCTGGCATCGAAGCAGTACTGTGAGTCCTCAGAAAGTGTGAATCCCTGAGGCTGTGCTGCTGCAGAATACAATAGCTCCTTCATAATTTGTTAGATGTTTTGGACAAGTACCACACGATCTCTGAATCTTCTTAAACTGTTAGTCAATAAGAAATTATACTTCTCTATGGGACCTCTGATTAACAAGTATCAGCTTTGTCAAGAGGCATTTTCATAACCTCTGTATCAACTTACATTGCTTTCTGTAAAAACACCCCAAGATGTTATTAATATTGTGAAAAAAATCACACCTGCAGATAGATGACATCTTCACATTTCTAGCAAAAAAAAAACCCCACAAAAGTATGAATTGTTAAATACTTGTCAGTCAGTGGCTTTGCTGAGAGCGAATTGCTGCAAACTGGAAATCCAAATTATTTCATCACCTTCTCCCCTGCTTCAAAATGCTTTTGAAACACCGCTGCTGATCCACAAAGGTTTATGATTCCAATGTGAAATGAAAGCCTGCTGTGGAACAGCAACTGGTCTGTGACCACAGGGTTTAGGTAAGGGTGTGAGGGTGTCTCAGGTGTCTGTACTGCCAGTGGCCAAGGTGAGCTGGCTGGGCTCAAAGGAAAGCAGCGGGATTCAGCGAGGGTTGTGTATTCAAGCATGAGCAAGCTGTTGGTACTCAGGTAGCTGGCACGGATTTCACTCTGTCCTGCTGTACAGTATGCTGCTTCTGTGCTGGCCAGCTATTGTGAAACTAGCTCTGATTTATGGGTACAGCCTGTGTGATCCTTGGCTATAGTGGGACACATGCTAAGACTCACAGGTAAGCTACGTGCAGGGCTCTCAGAGCACCTCTAACATTTCTGGTGTTTATTTTCCTTATTGTTTTGGAGGGGAGATGGTTTAACTAAAAATTGCTCCATGTGACTATGACTACATTCATGGAAACTATGAGGCCAAAATGCCCTAAGGGTAACACAGCAGGATTTAATGAATGGGAAGTGATGCTTGGCTACCCTCTGGATACTGTGAGTGAATCTCACATGCGACGTCTGTTAGCACTAATCCCCATGCATTTAAAACAAAGACAGATTAGACTCCTGTGGTGGTACTTTCCAGATTGCACTGTAATCAAGAGAAACCATACAGACTTCTCATATTTCCTGTAGCCTAAAAATGTGTGTGGTAAAATCCATTCACACAAAAGGCCATGTAACTGCAGCCCTTGGAGCTCTCCAGGAAATAATACACAGTGCCAAAAAGGCAACTACCACATATACCACGAAGCAAGGACATCAGGACTGACTGGACTGATGATAAAGTTCCTGGAACATCTGGTAATTAATCTTAGTTTGGAAGGATTTAAAAATCTTGGCTTATATGACCAATTCCCTTTTACTCTAGTAAGTGTATATACACCAAGAGACGTTTGCTTCTACAGCTCTTCAGTTGCTTTTCATGAAGTTGAAAAGAAAAATATGGTTAGAGCTGTACATCCCACTTAGAAAAAAAAAGTCAAAATGTCAAAAAACTACACAATGGTGATAGGCACCAAGGAAAAAGTTTTAGCTATAAGGGGAACAAAACGAAAAAACAAGGTTCATTGGCACAGATTAAGCATGATTCTCCATTTCAGAGTTTGAAATTTATCTGATGGCTGCTTATACATACCCAGCAGTTTGGCATATGAAGTACCAACCAATCAAATATATGTGGTTTTGAAACACTGTGGTTTGATGCAATAACAATTGAAGCCATCATACAGAATGAAATGAAAATGCATCACTTGTTGCCTAATAAATCTAGTCACTTTCTTGAGGCTAAAATTCCACAGTCTGCTCTCTAGTGGCTTCCACCTTTTCATCAAAGCAGCAATTGCTTTGTTGCTCCATGTTGTTCCATGTTATTCCTCATTATTCCATGTTATTCCATGCCCTTGTACTCTGGTATTTATTCTGAATTTAACTTCTGATATCAATACACTTCCACGTGGGGATTTTATTACTAGAGCCCTACAGGACTTGTATCCTGGTTATTTTAAACATATATGGGTTGTAGCTGTCATGGAAGCTTCCCAGGTTAACAGTGATGCACTTCTAACCGTACTTGTCTCATGTGCAAGAGTGCTGCTGGTAAAAATGCTACATATGATAACATTTCACCAGTGTTACTCATGAGCATAAATCTCCCCTGAGAGACTTGTCAACATCATGCCCATGTTACCAGTGGCATGACAGACAATCACATCGTACTGCACCACGTCTAGGCACAGTTTTTGAAAAGCTGGTATTTTATTTCAGCTCCAAAAATATAAATCAAGTCTAATAAAGGATATCTTATCAGGCAGACTAGAATAACAACAATAACAACAATAATAATAACAACAACTCTCTGTGACGTCAGCTGTCCTAGAATAACTACACCTTTAACAGAAGGCCAGCTGAATATAATCCAATTGGGATAACTTATTTGTTATTTTGACTAATAAACTCCTATAGAAGAGTTCTGAATTGAGGCAGAGACCATGCATGCTTTACCTATTTTTAGTAATAATTTAAAATATATAAGAAGATTTTTGTCAGGAAAAATTGTTTTATACAGATGAACTATTTTGGAATAATTATCATAAATCTCTAAGAGAAAAACAAAACATTAAGAATATAAATATGCACTCTTACTATAAACAATCATCTCCTTTACAGGCCATAGGGAATGTTTCAAGCTGCTATAGAATCCATGCTTTAAATCTATGCTAGCATTGTAATTGTCTTTAAAGTGATGAGTCACTTGGATTCCAACTAAGACAGCTCAGTTTTTATAGCTGCCTGCTGGCATAATGAGATGGGATACAGACACAAGCCACCCTTTGCCCCCGAGATTTTATCAGGAATAGTTTTTAAGCGCTTTTGTCACATTTCATATTAGCATGAGTGCAAGAAGGGTTGCTGAAATTAGGTCAGGTTCTCTGAGCATTGCCAGATAAGACACTCCAGAGAGGAGATCAGATTTTTCTAGTTTGATTGTTCCAGTGCTCTGGGCTTCTATCAAGTATTAAAACTGCCATGAGGTGAAGCTGCTTTATTGCAGTTCTCTGAAGTTGCTAGAACTATTGCTCCTCAGAGAATTTATAACCCTGACAGCTATTAGATAGACCTTTTTGCACAGCAGCCTGAAAAACAGGTTTGGATACTGAATGGATATCTCTTCCCTATATGGATGCAATAATGTCATACTGTAATATTAAAGAATCAAAATTTGGCTTATAATCCACAAACCTGAGTGACACATTTATCTAATTCCCATCCTCACGCAACTCCCCTGTACAGTTGCATCTGGTGGAAATGTCAAAGCTGGGGCTGTAACACAGCTGTGTGCTCCCCAGCCCAGAGCTGGGAACTCTGGGCAAACCCATTGCTCTCACCCTGGTATGCTGCTATCTTGCATGCTGATGAAAAAAGCAGGAATTGCTACAGCTACATTTACTGCCATCTTCTCCATTCCTCAGTAGTAACTTCACGTGAAAGCAGCTTAGCTTACTTTCGTTGTCAACCTTCTTAATAAATGAATAAATAAATAAATACAAATCTCACTTTAAGATTTTGTGCTAGCCACTGTTTAAAATCCTCAAACCCTTAAAATGAGATCAATTCAGATAGATATTATTATTTCCTTACAAAATATCCTCACTGAAGATACCTGAAATATCAACCTAATCTTCTGAACCTCTATAAAATATTGAGTAGAAAACAAGTTCACAGGATAATCTGTTTTAAACCTTCCAAATTTTCTCTTCCATTATGTTAAAAGCCTCAAACAATTTGATCTTGCTAGGAATTCCCTAACAAGAAGCACAAATACAGTTAAAAGAAAGGAATGCTTTCAAATGAGAAAAGCTAAATATTACTTTAACGTTTTTGAAGGTTTAAAGCCTTTTTCTCATTTGGTCTTGGCACAGTGCTTTGTATAAAACAACAAATGTAAATATTTATTAAGCCTGGTTTTGTATATCCAAAAATTTTAAGGATGACAGCCAAATGTCTTGTCAATTCACTGGAAGAGCCCAAATAGAAACAGCTCTTTGTTGTGATATCCAGTACCTAATAATGGAGTAAACTCTCCTGCCAGAAAATAGCTATTAATTTTCTTTTCTGCTGTCTTGGATCTGGCCCACATCGTAAGTAAGTGGTTAGCATGAAGTATACAGTATTCCTAAGAATGCATTTACTACCACTTTCATGATCTCCAGATTTTCTTCAGACCATAAATGTGTTCTGAGGGCAAACATGCAATGTATGGGTAGGGTCACTTCTCTAAAAATGTTAGTATTTTTACATCACTTGTGATATGAACTGTTATTTGCTGTGATTTTATGAGCAATATTTACCTGACCGAGAAAAAAATTACAGCATTTAGGAAACAGAGACTATTTCTTTAGAGAAGCCATATCATCAACTTCTGTTTTATATTGTTTATACCTAAATTTGTCAAGAAACAAAATCTAAAAAACTCCATGGTGAAATCAGACTGGATTACAAACCAATGAGATTAGAGTGGATTTTACACTAGACCCACTAAACTGTGTCATGGAAAGGATAGGAGTTACACTTCCTAAGGAAACTGCAATTTAGAGATTTCACATTAAATAAATTCCTTGATCTATTTATTTGGGACTAAATATTATTGAAAAATAGCATTCCTTGGCTGAATTTGGGTTCTCTGCAATTTCATAGCTGTTTATAGCACAAGAAAGAGATTTTTCTTTCATTTTACCACAGTAAAATATGAGTCTTAAGGCAAATAAAAGAGCTTTTTCTAGGAAAAAAAAAAAAAAGTCAACAGGAACAAATATTGCTGCAATAAACTCACTGAATATATTCCACTTCATCTTGTAGCACCTTTGTGAAGTGCTAACCAGTTGTAGTCACCTGATAAACTTTTGAGAAGGCATGTGATCAAAGTACTAAAAGTAATTGAAACAGCTCAGGAACGTATGTCTGAACTTCCAAAGAACTCATTTCACTATTAAAGAGATAATTTAATTTCAGTTTTCTACAGAGGAAATGTTGGACAGGTAACTACGTTTACATCTATAAATGCTGATAAATTTTTGATAGCAAGAAATAAGCAAGTCCATTTTTGTGATGAAAGGATAAATACATGAACTGGCTGCTCCGCTTAGAAAGAGTCAACATTTTCTCTCTGTCTTTTAAAAATAACCTTACGTTTTCATTAGCCTCATAATTTTCTGGACCAAAGCAAAACAACCTTTTATTTTCCTGCCTGTATGATTATGAGGTTACCTAGAGACATACAGCTCCACTGAGAAGACGGGAGACTAACAGCACTTCATAAAGCAAAAGCAATCTAAACTTATTTAGTGCTTAGTTCTCAGTCTACAAAATACAAACACAGCATCAGTACAGCACAAATCTTCACCAAAGGTTCAGCAAACACTTGATATTGTTATCATATTTTAAACAGCATGTCCCCTTTATGTTTTAGCCAGACTAGAAGTGCTCAATTTGATTTATTTTAAATTTGAATTTTGATAATTTGAGTGTTGGTTTGGATACTGTTATATTTGAATAGCATTTCAGAAACCTTACTTACCTTTAAAAAAGCTTTCTTGAATAGGAAAACAGTAGTTTGGAAAAAGCTTGTTGAAACTCAAACTGTTGTTAAAGCTTTGAACATCAGGGTGAACTACAACCTACAGGGATTCTTTTAGCTTACTTTTCATGGGGTATAAAAGCTGTATGATCAAATGACTTATTAATCAATCTGTTCCCTGCTTCCTCTCTCAACCAAATTTGACAGACTAAGTTGTAAAACCCCTAATGGGAAGACTAGATGGAGGAGCATGACCCAGGTGATTGCCATCACAGAGAAGAACAGGCTGCACCTGGCTGTTACAACACAGGCTGAAGAAGCCAGTGGACCAAAACCTGGTGACACTTTTCTCTCTCTGCTTTTGGAGGTAAGAGAGTCATCGTGTATTCAGGAGATAAAGAAGGTGTTGCTTGTGGGAGAACCATTTTTGGACCCTTGAGGATACCAGAGGGAGCCCTGACATCTGTCAGCTGGTGTTTCTTTCAAAATGACTCCTTTGTATCCCTGCAAGGGTGCAGAACTGTTCTGTGTAGATGAATTTCAATTCCTTCATGCAGAAGTCAGGCCTGAAACTGCTATAGAAATGAAACAGGAGCTCTGAAAACTATTCTAACCAAAGTATCTAAGACTTATAAAATTTGCGTTAAATTAAATTATACAACTAAAATGGATTGAGATCACCTTTGAGATACATTTGGTTCATTATTGTAAGTCACTACTCGTTTTCATCATGAATTTCTTTCTGGTTTCTGTCAAGATGATCTCTGAAATGCAGGGGACTATCACTTTAACTGAGGACACATTCACTCACATAAAGAGACGTCTTAGTAACTTGGCATTTTAAAGCTTATGTTCCAGAGTTATGAACAACTTTGGAGAGGCAAGAAGTGCTATCCAAAGAGAAAATTGTTATCTGATGGGCACATTTTGGGATTAACAAAAGCACAGAAAGCTCCTAGTACAGTCAGAACTGTGCAGTACAGGAAACCAAAGGAGTTTATTGATAGCAGTTAAACTGTTAACTTAGGAAAATAAGATGTTATTCTTTTATTTCAGATTTCCAAACAAGCTTATTAGTGAACTGGTGTTTGGGTATTTCACATATTCGCATAGCTTTGGCAGAAGTGGAGAAGGCTGGAGATTATAGGTAGTATAGTATAGTATAGGTAGTATAAGTACAGTTTGCAATTTTTATTTTTCAAAAATGCTAACTTGTCTAAACTTTCAAACATGAAAGTCTGTAGCTCTAAGACTCTTTGATTAGCATAAGCTGTACTAATTTGCAGGGATGTGGACTGTCTGGGAGTGTTAGACAGGATGAAATAACTATGTAATATCTGTCTCGTCTCATTCTCCTCCTTTCTCTAGAGTCTATAGCAGTAGTTTGACAGTGAGTATTGTACACTGTGGGGGCAGTGCAGCTGGATGGAAAGCACAATGTCAGGGTAAAGTTGCTATATCTGATAACCTTGGACCAAAAACTTGTGACATTTGCTTTCCCTCTGTAACTCTAGAACCCATAGACTATGAAGAAGCTTGGAGCAGACGTTAAGCAGAACCTAAGCACCTAGTTTAAAAGTTTCAGTCCTGAAGCATCTACTCATTTGATGCATAATGTTTAGAGGTATATAAGCACACTGAGTAACTCCTCTTTGACTTGTAAGCTCCCTGAAGTTCAGTTTCTGTCACATGAGCAAATCAGAATTTATCTCTTAAGGATTCAGGATCTACAAACTCTAGCACTCTAAAAGAACTAATTTATGGTAGTAGGTCAAAGATAAAGCAAAGAAGGAGCATGCCTAGCAGGTGGTACAAAACTGGAAGGAGTGTCTGATATACCTGGGGGTTGTGCTGCCACTCAGGGACCTTGACAGGCTGAAGAAATGTGTGAATAGGAATCTCATGAAGCTCAACAAATATAAGTGCCAAGTCCCACCCCTGGGGAAGAATAACCCCATTCAGCAGTACAGGCTGAGGATCAGCTGGAAAGCAGCTTTGCAGAAAAGACTCTGGGAAATTTGTTGGACAAGCTGCACATGAACCAGCAGTGTGTCCTTACAGCAAAGAAGGTCAAAAGCATCCTGGACTTGAATTAGGCAGAAGATTGTCAGCAGGCTGAGAGGGGTGACCCTTCCCCCTGCTCAGCCCTGGTGAGACACTTCTGGAGTACTCTGCCCATTGGTGGGCTCTCCAAGACAAGAGACACATGGACGTACAAGGTCATTGAAGGTCCACGATGATGTTTAAGGGTTTGGAGCATTTGCTGCATGAGGAGGAGCTGAGAGAACTGTTCAGCCTGGAGAATAGAATGCTTAAAGGCATCTTATCCACGAATATGGATAGCTGAAGTAAAATAGTAAAGAAAATGGAGCCAGACTCTTCTCAGTGGTGTCTAGTGATAGAAGAGGTGATGTGCACAAATTGAAATACAAGAAATTCTACTTAAATAATAGTAAAAAAGGTTTTATTTACAGTGAGAGTAACCAAGCAGTGGCATAGGCTCCCCAGAAAGGTTCTGCAGTCTCCATCCTTGGAGATTCTCAAAACGTAGATTGACATGGCAATGGGTCACCTTGTCTAGCTGAGCCTGCTCTGAATAAGAGTGGTTGGAATAGACAATGTCCAGAGGTGACTTCCCACCTCAGCTCTTCTATGATTCTGTTACAGTGCAGCTTGGTGACCAGTTTATCACTTCCAGACTCCAGTTTTTGCTCCAAGGACTGTTTCTGTATTTCTATTTCATAGGCTATGGAGAAAACATATAACAGTCTCTGGAATTGGGACTAGCTAGTTCTGGACTAGATTTTGAGTATTCTTGTTTGCCATGGTGTTTTATAAACTTTGGCAGAACAACCTCCTTTAGACAATCTCTAAAAGAGAAGGGTGACAATATTCAGATCTTTGAAAGATAAGGTGCGTGTTCTCAGGAGAGGATTAGGTAGAGTTAGCCAGATCCAGATAAAGGATTGTCCCTACAATCTCAAAGGCCTCTAGAGAGAATGGCTAAATTAAAAATTCCTTGCCGCTTTTTGCATTAGCCAGCCTGATAAATGTCTGGCTTCTGCACAGAATATTTGGGGCTTTTCACTGACAATTCCATTCTTTTCTACTGTCTTTGTGCTCTCATCCAAAGTCTAGTGCAGAGGTAAGACAATGTACCTAAGGAGGTGTCTTTTGTTGCATCTAACTACTAATAGACAAATTGACAAATTTACCAAGCCCTGGGGGTTACCTGAAGCACCCACAGATGCTGCTTAAAACTGCTGGGAAATCCCTGGATTTTGAATTTTCTATTGAACTGCTGTAGAAGTCTTGCCATATTCTTACCTTTCTGCACAGCTCAACTGATGGGATAATGTGACAGACAAGGCATAGAAAAATCTCATTTGGGAATGAACTTTCTTCTTCATTAGATTTTCCCTGAGGAAGCTTGATCAATTGTTTCCTCATTTAAGTAGCTAATATGAAACACTGTATAATTGGAATGAAAACAGTAGATGACTATGTAGCCAAGAGTCAGAGTTGAAGAGAAGCAACCTAGTGCCCAAACTATTACGTTGTCACTGATTATTATTATCTAGCAATCACAGACATACTGAACACTGCATGAAGTTTTGTTCTGTCTTATTTGTCTTATCTTCACAAGGACCCATTTGCACTGTAAGGTGCAGTATTATGTCATTTAGAAGTTTACTTTCAACTCTTTTATTTTTTTTTTTTCCTTCCGTCTTGGAGCAGATTAATTATGGTGCAAGTATTTGCAGCAGCCTATCTGTCACCAGAAAACAATAACATAAGGCAGCCAGAACTGTAGTGGCAGACTTAGTGGAAGTGTATTACACAATCAGGTTAAACTTAGGAAATGAATTTGCTTCTGTTTTGCTAAAAATCAGTTTCACAATGGATTAACTAACAAAATGTCATTGTGGTGACTGAAGGATGTAAACCAGATACAGGTTTGTCCAGTTTGTTTGTAGAAGAAATGTTTATATCTCACATTTTAAATAGATGTGGGGGATAAATGAACATGCAATGTGTTTTTCATCAAACATACTGCCTAGGAACTTTCAGTACTTGAGAAATGATACTGGTTGCCAGCTGTATTTCAGATGATCTCCTTATCATGTAGATCTCAGCAACAGAGGCACTGTGCAGACTTGGGTTTTTTGTTACAAAGAATGTAAAAGCCCTTCTGTTGTTGTTGTTGTTAATACAGTACAAAGGAGAAATTATTGCGTTTAGTAAAATTTCACCAGTATAAAACTAACCTGAAAATTCAGAAGTCATTTATGTAGTTACACGCTATGAAGCAAGTCTCACAGATTATAAGAGCATAAGAGAGCAAAGTCTTAATCTGAGATCTGACACTATTTTGTAAAATGAATATAGTGAACATGAATGCCTCTTCTGCCAAGACTGTTTGTTACCAGGTGAACCACCAACTTCACTGGGAATAAGCTTGACAGGTAGCCATTTCTGAAATAAGTAGTGCAGAAGAGATGAAAGGGCCTCTTTACCATTCAAATAGCCATTTTGAACATAGAAAAAAGTGATTCTTGGGAAAGCTAGGGACCTGTAGTTTTTTTTCTTACTGTCTTAAATATGGGATGTGTTTTGTGTTGTGAGTTCTGGAGGAAGAGGGAATGATATAAAATATGCAGTATATGACACAGATATGAGAGAATCAAAAGCAACCCTTGTTAAGGCTGCGGTTTATCTTCATACCAGAACTGTAAACTGCAAGAGCAAATTACAAGTTGATTAGTATCTACTTTAAGTCACCAGAGATTTTCAGTTTATATTCCCTAAATCAAGTAGCTATCCATTATTAGAAACTGTTTTTCTATGTCTTTGTATGTAATACTAACAGGCTATAAAAGTGAAAGTGGTTAGGAATTGTTTTACTGAGAATTTGCAAAAGATTAGGCACATGCCCAGTGTCAGCTAACATGTCTCAGCTGGGAAAGAGTAAATTCAAAAAAGTGTGATTGAAGAGGTGCAGGGGATCTGTTCACTTGGAGTCTGGTGTAAACAGACTGATGAATACCAGTGTTGGTATTTGTGCTGTGCCATTTAATTTTCTTTTCTTTAAAGTTGGAGCGTGCTTTCTGATACCGTCAAAAAGTGGGTAGGAACTGCTCTTACTCTAGTTATGTTTCGTTAGAATTCAGACAATCCTTTCTGAGGTCCGTCTTGCCCATAATCCAATATCTGCTATAATTATGAAATGTCTGGAAAAAGATCTTCTGACAAATTAAGTTTTCTCCACCAATACTGAAATTTAATACATAGCAGAAATTATATTGGGGGAGAAATGGAGAGGAAGGGGAGGAAAAAAAAAACCCACTTCACTTAAGTGAAGTACATTATAATTACTCCTGAAAAACATGATTCCATGAAGAAGAATCGAAGTTGAGAATGGAGGATTAATTAAGTGCAATCAGACCTAAGAATTGTGATGGCATATTAAAATATTACATACTAGAGAAGAATTTACAACAAATAGTCATGTGCTTTCCTAGTCCACTCCAGTAATGCCAGAAACACTGTGCCAGACAGTCAGCTATTCTGTTGTCTAGACAAATGGCATATTCTTGCTAATTGCAAGTACAAAAAGCCAAATTAAAAAGTAGGTTTTTATGGCAGTAGGAAATGATACAAAATGGACCATGATCTCATAAGCTTTTTTCCTTCTCATTACTTGAGATGGAATTGAAATCCTACACACAAAATTATACAGATTTCATCAACTATGAATATGTATTTTCCAAAATATATGGCTGTGAACATATGGATCATATTTTCAATGCATGTCTCAAGTTTAAGAGTTGTTAAAAGTCATCTGTTTTTTAATATTTAAACTATTTCCAGTGTTAAAGCTCAATTTCTTAGACACGACATTTTCCAGCAACATTTGCATAGAATTGTGGGGGTTCTGTGTTTACTAATGAGAATGAACCACGAGGAGGAGGAGGTAATATTCTTTACATATTTGTTGTTTGTTTTGGCATTTACACAGCCATCTGCAAGAACTTTCTGCTGGACACTTCCGTGTTCTGGCTTTCCTGTTATGTAGATGTTTTGCTCTTTTTGTCTTGAAATGGGAAGGGAGATGCTTTGTATTTGTGCAGGATAATGAATCACTATGCCGTTTAGAGTATGGTGCCACTTGTATTAGTTTCTTTACCAAATTACAGAAGACACCTTATTCTCCACCACATCTTTTCCTCTGAAGCTTGTGCAAAAGCGCACAAAAATAATTTTGTCAGTGAGGTCCTGGAGTATGACAGAATGTTTTTATACTTATGGGACTCCTCATGTGGACAGTACCTGGGAAAAGAACTGCATTCACAGCTATAGCTCAGTTCTGAATGTCATGCTTTCTATGCTGTTCTGGGCATACTAAACCACCATATGTATATTGTCCACTCACATCTTTCTAAACTTGTTGGTAGTTACACCTACTTGCTACTGAACTGCTGTACCATGCATATAGATGATTTTTGTTTGTATACTTAAGAAGTGCAGTACTCATCCTCTTCTGGATTGGGATGTTAGCCATAAAGTAGGTGCACCTCTGCTCCAGAGCTCATAAAAACCTTTGCACGGAAGTATGAGGATGGCCTTTGAAATCCTGAAATTAGGACACATGACCAGTTGCTAGTGACAAAACCACCCAAGGCCACCAACAAAATGTCAACACACTTCAGTGTGGAATACGAAAGAATTACTTGCTTGTGCTTGTGTTCAGTACTCATAGCAAGCAGTGTCTCTCAAATAAGAAGAGTAAAATTGCTGGTACCAGAGTGTAGATAGTAGTATCTCCTGTGTGGTTCTCAGTGAAAATTCCAAATCCCTGTTGCCCTTTCTGAACATCAGAAGTCACAAATAGTTGCAAGAAATTGCTCCAAACCCATCAGTATGCATGGTGGAGGAGAACAGTTAAGAGACCACACCATAGTTGCATAATGCAGACAAACAGGACAAATGCTAGAAAGTCCTTGCCAGAAAAAGAATTTTCATATGAGGTGGTGTTCTGGTGGATGCCATGTCTGGTATGCAATGACAGGGACACCTGGGATACTCTGAAACAATTGTCAGGCTTGAGATATGGCTGCTGTTCACCCACCACGTACCCTGGGGAGGTCAACCGGGGCAGCTACCTAACAGACCAGTACAGACATTGTCCTGCTGACTTCCTTGCAGTATGAGAGTCCATGGATACACAGCAGAATTTGGTGTAGTCTTAAATTAAGACTGGAATGTGTTGACTAGTCTACTCCCCTGTGCATATCTATTGTCATCTCTCTGGTCAAGTTAGTGTCTGCTGGCCTCTGGGAAAAGGAGGGTTCGCCAGCCAGCCACAGTGGGACAAAATGATGTCACATCTAGACACACCTATAGCAGTAAATTAGCAGTTGGTCAGCATTATTTTGGACCAATACATAAATAGTTGGTAGGCAGATTTAGGTTACCAATTAATCCTGTGTTTAATGCTCTCTGACAATGTCCGAGCTGAGACCCTGGGGAGGAGGAGCTGCTGCACCATGCTCCATTTGGATGCCCTGTGGCTGTAATGTGGAGGTGGACCACCCTGGTCATGAATACAGGCCTTCTCCTTTATTTCTGAGAGTACCATGGGAGACTCCTCCGCAGAGAAGGGGCATTCCCTTGGGTCACCCTGACTGCTGTGGATTATTGCACTGTGGGAGACTGCACCAACAGGGTTATCAGCCAGATAACTTTCCCCATATCCTTCACGTCCAAAGCCATGACAATGTGAACCGTCTGAGAATTTGCCCTGAAAAGAGCTCCTGCAGGATGCTACAGAGACAACTATAAAACCTTTGATCCTCCTGCTGCAACTGTTGAAGTGCTGCACTGCAGTATGCCCCGCCGGCGTCCCCCTGCCTGCTCTGTCTCTTGTCATCCCTGCAAAAGGAAGCAGCACCAGCCCTCTGCGATTCCTGCACCAGGAGGCTGCTCTGTGCTGCCGATGACGGGAGCTTGGCAGCGACTTCAATGCAGCCAGACGTCTACGCAGGGTCTCCCATTGTGCTCCGTCCTGTTATCAGAGACATAAAAGGAAGAAGGCACTTCTTACATTCTCCTACGTGACCCAGAGCACCAGCTCCGTGGTGTGGATTTTTTGTTCTTTTGGGGAGAAGGGAATGAAGGTGGGTCTAGTAAAATAAATTGCAGAACTTTTTGTTTTGATTAAAGGCATTGTGTAACTACCACTCGCATTTTCTGCAGTTGCATTCCTATGGCTACACTCACAATAGAACACAGCTTATTTTTAAGATGAGATGAAGAGCTGACAAAAGGTTACAATAAAGCAAGAAAAGCTGACCCTTATTATAAAATTATCAGCCCTAATCCTCACTTTGGTATAAACCTGGTTTTGGTTCCTGGCTGCAGGCTCAAAATTGTTACAATGATAATATGCTTTCTCAAATGCAATGTCAAGGTAAAAGAAATACAATCCAAAGATATGTATCCAAAGTAACCATGCTTTCTTATATGAAAAAGGCATTTTTTGTCTCTGGAGAAATGCCATATTCATGCCTAAAGCATAAAATACAGTGAAGGAATAGATGGCAGTATTTAAAACATGCAGATGAGCTCCAGAAACTTCTAAGGGCATTAGCATAGCTGGCGGTGAGGAAGGCACTATTTATCTTAGGAGTCACTGGGTAATGTGTAACATACACAGAAGAGAGAGGTACAAGGTCAGCTGTCTTATGCTTAGGAGCCCTGGTAGTTTGGAATTGAAGGTATTTTTTGTGAGGCCCTCTGCCATTTAACTTCCAGGGAAAAATACTGTAGCAAACAATTCTTTCAACCTTTCCTTTTCTCTCTCATTTTCTGTGTAGGAAAGCAAGTTGTTGTTTTATGTTTTTTGTTTTTTTCTCTCTTTTTCATAATGAGAGTGCCTGAAAACAGAATAGATGAAAGAGAGAAATACTAACCAGCTTCTTCCAGTAAAAATTCCCATATCTATGGTTTCATATATTTTAGGGTTTCAAAGGAACATTATGATTATCTAGTCAGAACTGCCTGACAGGCTGTAAAACCTCACGAAGTAATCTTTCCATCAAGCACATAACATCTGTTTGAGTAATTGCATACCTCTTAGAGAGATACCCAGTCATGATTTAAGGGCTGCAAGTGATGAAGTTCTGCAGTCCTTACTCAGGATTTGACTCAATGAAAACATTGGCATACTATGCTCTCTGTCTGTTAGCTTTGGAGGAACAGAAAGAAATACCTGGCTTTAAATAGAGCCTTGTTTGAAATCTGTATAAATAAATCCTACAGAATGTAAAACAAACAAAAGAATACTTGTGCATCACCTTCTCTTTTCTAAGGATGCAAACCCATATTCATCTATCCTTCTTGGGCTTTTCAGGGAACATCAACAAAACAAATGAATCCTGCAGGTGGATATCTTTGGGTTTAAACTGATTTCGTGAATATCTTTGGGTTTAAACTGATTTCGTTCTCTAATTCAGTGACCTACAGGAATAATTTCCAGCCTTTTGTATGATGCATTGTTCCTAATACACAGTCTAGTCTTGTTTTACATATGGTAATGCTCCACCTTCAGTATCATTTTGAAGATATTAATGTCAAGAGAATTACAGCAGAGGCACCAACTTTAAGTATGGGTTCCATAAAAATCCAATCTTCTGTGTGTTAATGAGATTTCAGGTATTCAGACTGGACACCAGGGCAAAATGGTGATGGAACTGCTCACTTACTGACAAATACTGCAAAAACATCCAAATTCTGTGGCAGAAATAAAGACTAACTGGCACCCAACGTATTTGTGCGTGTGGTGGAAGCTGTATAAATATAATTGGTTGTTAAATGTGATCAGGAAACCTGGTAAATATATATAGCCGAAAGATGGCATTTTCTGAACAGATGAGGATGCAATATGTTCACAGATCACCTCAGGATCTGAACCTATGTTCATATGCAACTTTAAAGTACATACTGCCAGAAATTACTAGCCCTCTTTCAGATACATTAATAAATAATAGGAAAACATTTCAGAATACATTAACATTACTGAAACATGACCATATTGGTAATCTTGTTTTTTGTAGTGGTGAACATTATGCACACATAAACATGCAAATTGTGGTAGCTCTGAGAAATAACAGATGTTTCCAATATTCATTTGCACCATCCGATACAGGAATAGATTTTGCTTACGTCCAGTGGTGTCCTGCTATTGCTTGAATTGACTGTCAAAGCTGAAGGTCATGAAGTGACTCAATGCCAATACAAACAGATGAAATACTGGGAAACCTCTTTTAAAAAAGCCTTACCTTACTAAAAGCAAGCACAAACTCCTGAAAAATCTAAACTTTGAAAAGTGAAGCTTCAGTCATAGCTTCTCAGCTCACCTTTCAAAGCTAAATCAACAGGAAAAGCAGTCATATTTGCACACCTAAATAAAACAAGCTAGGTTTTTACTTTGGGACTTAAAACAGCTCAGTTCGTTTCCCTAGCTAGATAGAGACTTCCTGTGTGACCTTGGATAAATAGTTTGGGACAAGGTTTTTGAAGTATGCAAATGCCTAGATGTACATTTAGATGTGTAGTGGAATATTTGCTACAGATTTTCATTATTAACAGGTACTGAAAATCAGTGTATATCTGTCTTTAAAATTACCTTTAAGTGTTTTTCCCAAGGGTAGTCTCTGGATGACTAGGGGTCTACAAGCCCATGAGAACTGACAGCCTTTGAGAACTGACAGTGCTCTAGGAGAGTAGACTCTATTCCCCTCTGTAATATGAAAATAATTGTACCTTCGCTAGGAGCTGTCAAATAAACACAGGACACATTGTGAGACAATCGTATTGTGTCATAATGTTTCCATATTTCACGCTTGAGTTAAGACAAGGAAAAGAAAATATCCGCTTGCTGCATAAAGAATATTTGTTTGTTCTGTAACTTCCTCTGTTTCTACAGTTCATCAGAGGAAGGAGAAAGAATCCATCTCAATTCTCATATAAAAATATCAATTAGGTTGGGGGGAGTCTTTACACCAAAAATTGATAGCATGTAAGTAATAGAAATCACACAGCTGAGTGTTGCTCAGTACCTCCTGCAAGTTGCTCAGCATCTCAGAATCGGGGCAGAATTTGTATATTTGTTTCAGGCTTGATTCAGCAATACTAAATTAAATGAGTCATCTTTTAACTTATGCAGAATTCCCTTGAAATCAAGAGGACTAATTACACAAACATCACTCAAGATAGGAGTGAGGCCCTAGGAAAGCACAATTTCATGCACTTTAGACAATTGAAAAAGCTCTTTCCACAATGCACATCACATTTGTATGAATAAGCTAATTGCTGACAGGAAGGCACTGTTGCTGTTCATTAAACATGATGGCTCAGAAGCAACATCTGGCTCAAGGAATCCCTTGATTTGAGGAGCCTGGAAGGGATGTCAGGGAAAAATATTTAAACATATTTTTTATAATCATTCTTAAGCATTTGCTATGAGCAACCATCAGAAGTGGGATAAAGCAGAAGTGGCTTACTCTGACAGTTACTATAGTCCAATGTTTGACTGTCACAGATTCCATCACACATTTGAGAAATGATACTACAGCCAGAAAAGTGCATTCTCAGATTTCTAGATCATAAACTTCAACATTTACACTTGTCATTTTTACCTACCACAGCAGACCAGTGAGATATGTCTATTTAGGATCTTTATGTTGACAAAGTAGATAATGCAGATATTATAATGAGCTTGTTGTATGTCATTTAGCAGTTCAGTTTTATTATACTTTTCAGTTATAAAAATACATTTATTCTTTGCACTAAGAGGCAGCAAACACTTCTGCTTCAAATTATTCAACTACAGTTAGTCCACTTTAATTATTGCATATGAAAGTGTTTTATTCTCTTCTTCAATCACACTGGCAGAGATCACTTAGAGCAGGGGTGTCAAACTCATTTTCACTGGGGGCCGCATCAGCTTCACAGTTGCCTTCAAAGGGACAAATGTAATTTTAGGACTGTATAAATGAGCTTGACACCCCTGACTTAGAGCATTCAACTAGAACAGTCTCAATAAAAACTAATCTAAAGCTCCTGTGAGTTTGAGCATGGGATCTGGTAAACTCAGTAACAAATAAAACATAATTCTAAACATTCATGTTTACAAAAAAAAATTATAAAATCTGAAGAATAAGTTAATAAAGTGAAATAGCTATCTACTATTCAGATACAAAAATTGCGGCAACTTAATTTATACATCACTATAGCAGACATGACAAAATTGTGAATAATCCTGTCCACTGTCATAAGTGGTACTTCGAGATTTCCAACAGAAAGCTTATATTTTAATTTTCTGTTCGTATATAGCCAAAAGTAAGAGGCAAAGCCAGCCTAATAGTAATCCAAGGTTCTGTAGGAGAAACATCAACCAGGGTCGCTGTGTCTGAATATGAGTCATTTCAGGAAGCTAAAAAAAGAATAAGACACCAGAATGAGAGCCAGATATATTCATCTCTGGGAAAAAAAGTCTTATGGGAAAACAAGACAAACTTCATTAAAAAAAGACTTTCAAAATGCTGGGTTTCTGAATATAGCTATTAATCTGTAGCATGTTTTGTACATTGTAACAACACAGATCTTGACAGTGAAATATTTAAATGAAATTCTACCCATTTTCATTCTTTTACTAGCATCGACAAGAATTATAAATTAGATTCCAAAATTTGTTAACTTCTCAGTAGTTTTTAGTAATTTTATACAGTTGTCTGTAAGGAATTGCTTATTTAGTAAAATTAGTGATTCCTGTTTGTGGGAATAAACTAGTTTGAATTTTTTGTTTCAGTACTATATATAGGGTCAATCCTGCTCTTGCTGAAATAACTGGCAACACTCCTATTTACTTGGGCTTTAGTAAACATACAAGTAGAAAACATGATTTTGTAAATATGCTTGAAAAATGACCTTTAATATTTTTCTCTGTGAGTTTTAAATCAAGTAAAGGAGCAGTAGCTGTTTATAATATTAAAAGCTCTCTACATTGATCTTCTGCTGTGCATGGTTCTCTTATATCAAAGGTTTAAACAAAACGTATGTTGCAATAAAACCTGTGAAAAACGCCTCAGGCTCAGACTCTCTTAGTACTTATGCTTTATGTGTTATAAAAACCAGAGGAGACACTAATGACTGCGGATACTTTCATATCAACTTCAGAAATAAATATAGAGCAGTGGCCTGGTACTGGCTGTTGGTTTTGCTTGGGCTTTTTTTGTCTCTTTGTTGTGAACTTCAAAATGAGAGCGAGTGCTCCTGGTACTTCCCCATAGTCCCCTCCTGCTCCACTCACAGCCCACACTTGGATGAAGCTACTTAATTATATTCCCTCTGCTCCCAGAGCCTCAACCACTAGGAGTCGGTGGAACGGTGTTGAGCGAGGTGATGATCTGGGGATGCTCACAGTGATTTGCTGTGCCTTGTCCTGCCCTCTGTCAGAGGGATCCGCTGCTTCTGCACTCCTCTTTTTCTGGAGGCTGGTATGGGTCCAAAAAAAACCATAGAGAAAAACCTGCCTCCATGGTAAAGTTTTGCATAAAAATGACAGGCAAACCCAAACATCCTGGATCTTCATAACAACTAGGGAGAGGTTTAAATTATGGTACAAATTCATACCTTAGAAACTCACAGAGTTATATTTAATTTGTATTTAAAGATCATCAGAAACTTTTAATCTAAAGCAAGTGTAAACATCTCAAAGTTCTGATGTAAACCAAAATCTGAATTGACAGCTTGTAAGAGTTCAGAGAATGTGGGTTTCATTTTGTATATAAGTAGAACATGCTGTGTAAGACCTAGGTCTGAATTCAGGTTTCCAGGTGAGACCTTAGTTCTTTCTAATTTATCCATATGATGAGTCTCTTTTGTCCTCTTCCCCCACACATGGGTAAACAAGTTCTCTAAAGATGCACAATAGGAAATGTTTTTCCCCTTCAATGCAAAAGCTGGTATTTTCTCTTACTGGCGCCAGTGCCAATTTATGTGTTACATGCACAGTTGGTTGCTAAGAAAGTTTTAAAAAGCAGGTAGTACCCTTCCTACGTCCAATGAAGATCTCTGCTCCCTCCACCTAACCTATGTGCAGGATATCAAGTGCACAGACCATTTTTATAGCTTTACCTATTATGACACCTCTGATTATCTATTTGAATATTAATGCAGAAACCAGTGAGGCTGTTCAGTTTTATTTAACTTCTGCTCTCTTATTTAACTGCTGCTCTGACAAGGCCATGCATATGTGAAAGCCCATAAAACAAATACTGAAAATTATAGTTAAGCTTTGTACACCATTAAATATGTGTACACCATTGCCAGGAACACTGGTGATTACTGTTTGTAGATGAGAATGCAGCAGAGAATATGTTATTTCCGTGCAGAAAGTTGAAAAATAAAGCATGGCTGATTTTCTTTTGAGAGGTACTACACAAACACACAAAACTTCAGATCTATAGATCCTGTAGTGCTACAGAAATAAATTAAAATAAAATAACCCCTGTGATATTCAACACTTGCACTTCTGACAAACATAGGTGAGCAACCCAGCGCCAACTCTTTTGGCAAAGTGCAGAGAAAGGCTGATCGGAATCTCTATTAATAAAAGGGAGGTGAGAGAAAGAAGATCCTCTTCTATCTCTCCCATCTTTCTCCTCTTCACATCAAGAACAAGATCGTGATGACAAGCTGAGAACAAGGGAAAACATGTTCCTGTCTCTGCCTGAAACTGTGTCATCTCTTGGGATTTACAGCTGACGCATTGCTTTAAAGACTCAGGGAAAAACATCATGTTGTTCTGGGAGCTTGTGGATGAACCCTGGGACCCTGATGGATATTGATCCTACACTGAAGGAGAAATATGCCTAAACCATTCTTAGTCCCATAACAAAAGCATTCCTATTGAGGAGGTAGGCAGCCTCACTTCCAGATTTCTCTGTGTCAGAACAGGATGCAACTTGGTACACAGTGTTCTTGTCTCTCATTTACCACATCAGTCAGGACATATCCACAATCCTTAGGCAGTTTCTTCATAAGCTCTTAGGAGCACTTTATGTTCACTTTACTTTTGTTAAAATAGCAAAGATAGACTAAAATATACTCAAGGTCTAAGGTCAATTATTGTAACTAGATTATTAAATAAGTTATAATACATGTCAGGTTTCAAGTATTATGCTTGAACCTATTAAATGATATCCCAGGCATGAGGTAGAGGTTGGCAGTGAACTCAACAGAGAGATAGCCAGGCTTGGGAAAACCACAGTAGTAATTTATGAAGAGCTAGAACTCCTTTTCCCCTGACGCCTCTTGATCTAATTACTCACAATATTCCATCTTTATTCAGAAGCTTGCAAGCAAGTTCACATTGACACATGTTGGTTAAAGAGCCATGTGGCAAAGCTGGCAAGGTAGTATAGTTTTGTGTTCTTACAAGTGTAAAAGTTAGCCATGTCTTCAATAAATAATGTGGCCTGAGGCATCCACATGAGTTATGATTCCACCACATTCTTCCACAGTCCTTAGACCTTCCTCCTAATGTATGTCTTCACACTTTATTTTTCTATAGTCAGATCATTGCTATTGAACTGGGAGTATGAAACACATAGGGCAAATATGAAAAAACTCGAGGCAATCTGATGGGTTTTGAACTGCCTAAGAGCTCATCCAAACCTCTCTGAGATAGAAAGGCTGGCCAGGAAGAGCACAGGTTAAGTATCTTGCATTTTAGTTCAGAAATGCAAATTCATGTTGAAACAATGGATGAAGAAAAGGGCAATAAAAAGAAAGAAGTAACCAACTTCTTCAAAATTTTGTAAACTCCACAGATTCAAATGTTTCTTTATGTTCTGTTAAGTAACCCTATCTGACTTAAAAATATATATTGTTTACCTTTCCCCCTTTAAAAGTTCTTTATGCCTTTCTCATGTATTAACCTCTTTATTTCACCTTTTTATTACTTAGCACACCTAGTATGGCAATGGCACAAAACAAAAACAGACGATTGTTCTAAGCACTGTACCCACACAGAGCAGACAACATGCTCTTCCCAAGAAGGCTATGAATTCTTTTTCTTTCCAAGTTCATCTATGTACTTTTGCCTCATCTATGTACTTTTGCCACACTCATCTGTGATACGGCTATGTTAAAAGGAAAATATAAAAATCAACTGAAGCGCTCACCATTTCCGCTAAAGATAAATACAAGAACATCCCAGCTGTAACAGTAAAAATCCAGTTTTGAATGCACAGGTCAGTTGACACAGAAAGGCCAATATAAAGTCCTAAGAAGGCTGTTAGTGCACTTATAAAATTCATCAAAATTGCAATCTTTGTGGGGAGGCCCGTACTTAGCAGCACAGCAAAATCCCCTGCATAGAGAAAAAGACAGAAAATGTATTATTTAGCTGATAAATGTATTTGTAAGACTCTGGGTAATAAAACATGAAGGAAAATAATTAAGATATGCACAAAGATAGTGAATGATGGAGGACCACCCTTAGATTTCTGTAGAATTAGTTATAAACTCATCCAGTGTGGGGAAAAAAACCAAAACAAACAAACCAAAACCAACCAACCAACCAACCAAAAACCAAAACAAGACCAAAAAAAAAACCAAACCAAAAACCAAAAAAAACAAACCGCAAAACCCACCAAAAACCAACCAACCAACCAAAATCAAAACAACCCCCCAAAAAACTAAACCAAACCAAACCAAACCAACAAAAAAAACCCCAAAACATAAACCAACCATATTGACTTGTATTTGTTTAGCTATTCCTAAAGTAGCATACAGTATACAGGAGTGGCTTTTTGTTAGTTCTTGATGTTCTGTGACATTTCCAACTTGGATTCACAAAAGTGAATTCACATGCTTTCCCAGAGTTTCTAAATCTTTCTTGGTTGGGAACTTGCCAATTCAAATCATGTGAGTATATTTGCAACACGGTCTTTGACTGTTTCACAGGTGCTGCAAGTCAGAAAAACCTATGCCAGTCTGATTCCAGTTTGAGTTTAATCCCACTGATTTTAGACCTAATTAACTTTGGTAAATTGCACATCAGAATCCCATGACAGATTTTTCTTCTAAAATAAACAATTTCATAACATGTCCACACTTAAAGACTTTGAAAATTCTTCTCCGTGAGTGTAGAAATGCCACTTTGACACTGAGACACTGCTGCCCCAGAATTAAGAAGGTCTGTCTTTGGAATTAACTGTTCAGTACTTTGGTAATCTCTTTTCTATGCAAACAAGAGTTACCAGTTTTACAGCAATTCTCCATCCTGCCTTTTTGTTTGGGGAAGTTTACTACATAGACAATACATGAAATCTCCAGTCATTTAAGAACAAAAATGAGAATCCGCCGTTCTCATCTCAGATTTGTCAGCCTATATATGTTCATCAACACAATGTGTAGAGCAACTTCTTCCACAGTGAAAGATTTACTACAAGGAGATAACTGAGGTCTATGTTCAATAGAACTGTCTTCCTGTCCTGTCTGCTAGTAAAATGAGTCATATATCTTCTTTTATTATCTTGTTATTGTTGATTAGCAGCAGGAATGAGGGTAGCACAAGGAATACATTGTTAAATGGCTCTGCTGCATATTAAAACTTCTGGATAGCCCATTGGGTCAGGCATAGGTGGCTCTTGCTCAAAGCTTACTACTTTTTGTTTCTGTACACATGAGAATAAAGGGCCACTCTGCCCTGATGGCATTTACATTTGGAGAAGGTGAGATGGGATGGTATCCAATAATGAGGACAGAAGCTTCCTCTCCTTTTTGTGAAGAGAAAGAGAAGAACATAACATCTTTACATATCCATCTCATGCATTGATGTTATATTTCATAATGCTATAAGCGAGATTTCCCACTAACATCATACAGGAAAGAATTATTCAAAAAAGCTGGAAATACAAGGGCAATAAGGAGAAATACACATACATATTTCTTACCCATTTCATGAGGAATTTCATGGCATAAAATAGCAATAGTCGTTGTCACACCTGTTTCTGTGGAGGATGAGAATGCTGCTCCTATTACTAAGCCATCAGCAAAATTGTGAAGACTGTCACCCACCAGGACCATTATTGCTAACAAGCTAATTTTCTTACCTAGGAAAAAACAAACACAGAAACCAACAACAAAAAAGCCCCGAAGTTTTAACACAAAGAGATCTTGTAACTTTTCCTATGGTACAAATGGTTTGCTTTTTCTGTGACTTCACATATAACAGTATTGAAAGTCATAATAATCAGAGGACAAGAGTGTTTATCTATTATGTCCTTTTATTACACTTCCTTCAATACATTTGAAACAAAAAAGTAGGTTGTAGAAGTCAGAGACAGAAATACCAGGAAGTCTCTTCCTTATTTTTACTAGGTAAACAATTAGACAAAAAATTAGAATTAGGTTTGAGTCCAGTCATGTATCCTAAGTGTTTCTTTAATTGTTGAAATTCACACACGTTTTCCTAGATGTTATTTTCTTCCTTTAAAGATGGGAGTTTTTCTACTGTTGCTCACAGAATTGCACAGCTATAGTGAAGACGGATGTTTGGTCTCATGAGCTGATCATTTTAACATGTAAAGCATGCTGCTACTAGGTAATATTTTCAGGGTCTGTTTTTTATGAGACTGTATTACAGTGAAAAACAGAGATGAAAGGCAACAGGCCTCCAAGTATCACTATTAGTCCAGTGTCACAGCATGCTCATTTCCAACTTCTGTTCCAATCAATTAATGCCCATTATGCTCATTGTACTCCTGTCTGCAGCATCACTCATGGATGCAGAGGGCTGCTTTTCTTTCCCACGCTGTTCTGTGACCTTGCTTTAGTGTGGAACAGTATATCGGATGTTCATGATCAGGCATCTGACATGAGTGGAAAGGTGCTACTAGCGAGACAAGTACTGAAATCAAGCTGGAGAATTAGGAACTGTCTCTCCCCCCAACTCATAACTCAGACAGCCATGTAGGGTGCTGAATGGATTCATAGGGAGGTATTTTATCTCTCACTACAAGTAGCAGTGAGACTCCATATTTGGGCTCAACGTATAGGCTTAACAATATAAAATTGGCTCCCCTATCCTATACTTTGTTCCACCCATTTTATCCACAGTCTTCTAAGCAGGACCTCACAATGCCTTTCAGGAAACTCATCCAGCTTCCATCTACACAGCACAGACAGAACACTTTGCAAAGGGTTGCTTTTATACCTGAAGAATCAGGGTCATGATTTGGACTTTAAACATAATGTATTTTCCTGACTTTTGATGGCCCCACAGAAACATAATGTAACAGTCTAAGGAGCTAATGTGGAGCTGCACAAAACTGTCTGAATACAGTTATTACAAGGTTTCACTTCAGTAATGTTTTCGAGATCTGACCATTTTATAGAGATGGGGGAGATATTTTTCTTACAGAAACTGGCTAGAACTGAAGTCTTCAGACTGTTATAAAAAAACACACAGCACATAAAAGCCTAACAGCTGTATTCAGAAAATCCTCCCTAGTTGCCTGGGAGCTCTGCGGGTTCAGAAATTGGCAGGCTTGTTAAATTTTCCTGCCAGTTTACAGAGCCAGACATGGATGTCCCCAGTTTGTACAGTTCTTTCTAAACATTATGGGCATTTTATGATCAATAGTGCAGAGCTTGAGTTATGTAGAAATAATAAATTTCTGCATTACATTAGGATCATGATTTTTAATGAGCACTGGCTTATTCAAGTATCTGATTGTTACAGAAGATGTACCATGGTTACTAGAGCTCACTCCAGTGTATTGGCTGTAATATAACATGGGAATCAGGTTAATATTATGGAGCAATTGCAAATGTAAGTTCTGTGAATTTACTTGACTGAAACTTAAGAAGATGCATATATAAACAAATCTGAATATTTATTTCAATTTACCTTTAACCTATTTTAAAGCAACTTTGTTACTAGCAATTATCTCACTTCATTATATAGCTGCAATAGGAACTACTAGCTATTAATTTATTACCTTATTTCCATAAAGCCTCTTCTTCTTAAACAATCCTACATTTATTTTTCATAATTTTCCGGGCTTAAATAGGGGATCAGAACTCATAGCAAATTCTCTTCTCTAATTTTCATGAAGCTATTGGGTGCAGGACTCCCACCATAGATTATGCTTCTTAAGCTTTGAATAAGAGTTTAAAGCAAACATTTATCCATAAATAGATCTTTTTTCCAATGTTTCCATTACTCATACAGCAAAAATATTTCTAGTTAATGTAAAGTCTCACTGAGTATACCAAATATAAAATGCTACTGTTTGATCTTTTCAGATATTGATAGAACAACTGTGGACAAATGAGGAGAGGGCCAGTGAGACATCTTTTTCTTCCCTCAGCTTCTTGCTTTCTGAGTTATTCACTGGCTATGTGAGGTGACTGACTCCTCTCGCTGTCCTCCTTGACATGCATTTACAGTGAAGTTTGGCATTTCTGGAAATGTCAGGCTTCTGTCTTAGAGAGGCAGATTCCATTTCGTTTGGGAAAAAAAAAAGCAACAAACAAAAAATAGCACCTTAAAGTTTAGCTACTAAACTTACTACTAAGGTACCCAGGTATGTTTATGCATTTAGCTATTCATATGAACTGTAACAATACAAGCTTTTAAAAGTATGCATTCTCAAAAAAATCCAAGGAAAAAACTCTGAAACAAAACATTTCACTACTATGGTTTCACTTACTGATTTCTAATATAGAGGTAAAACTGATCTATGAGGAAAAAATTGAACCAAAAAAGGAATGTTACTGAGAAACTATCCGAAATTTAGTTATACACCCAACTTATTTATTTGGAACAAATAACATCGAGATCCCTAGAACTTCGTTTGTTCGTGGGTAGTGATGATTGAACAGAATGGAAACATCTAGAAATGGACTGGATAGTCACACTGAAACTGGCAGCAGATGGTGTACTGCTGGATAGGTGAAACTGAAGACATGGATATCCAGATTTCGAATGCCTCAGAAATGAAGTCCACAACAACAAAGAACAATATTCAAGAAAATAAAAGAAGATAATGACATTGTTAAATAAAACAAACTGATGACCTGAGATCTGAGATCACAAAACTAAGGGGAGTCAATTATAGTAAATAAACTGATTTCAATTAAAATGTTATTCCCTTAATTGGATGATTGCAACTCTACTAAATTCACCGAGGTCACACAAGTACAATCAAAGGCAGAGCTTGGTTTGTGCTCTATTTTTTGGACTAAGCAGCAACAAAACAGAGAAGATAAGATAACTTTGAAGCACTCTGGAGTAAAGAGATTATCATAAAACTGAAAGCCATCATGAGCCCATAATTCCATACTTGTAATAAATTATTACTGATTTAAAGAGGCTATTGCTTTACCATATAAGAGAAGAAGGAAGCAGAATTATACCAGTGTAGTAAGCCAACAAAACAATTGTTTCACTATCTTCAGAAATAAAAGCTGAAGCAATGTTTACAATTATAAAAATCTGGTTTGTATGAAATTTTGAGTATTTCCCTTTAAGCAAAGGCTTTAAAATATGGTTTGCAATAGTGAGTAAACAAACAGTAAAGCATGGACAGTTTAAGATTAATGAACTTCACAATTACTGGGTTGGCAGCTGAAAAGGTCTTCAAGCAGTGACTACATTATGTAGCCAAGCACCATCAGATGTGGTGATGTAGCACACAACAAACAGTGCTAAACCAGCTTCACACTTTCAATTCCATCTTAGGTCTGAAGGCTTTTACTGTTGCTTGTCTAGTCTTTTTATTGATACTAACTTTTTTTGCTGATCGCCTTACTCTCTGGAGGAACTTCAGCAGACTCACAATCTTCTGGGCTTCTCTAGTTAAAAGCAAAGATAATGGATCAGTGTTAAGGGGCTCTTCCAACTGCTGCTATAAATACAGGAAAAATTCAAATAACTTCAAGCTTTTTGTATTAAAAATAGATGCTGTTATTTGCACAGATATCATTCGAATAGTTTATTAAACCGTGGCAGTGTGATTGGTACTGCAGAAACATGTAAAAAAGAAATCTTCCTTGCCCAGAAAAGGTTACAGTCTAATTCAGGTAGGACGAAAGACGTTCAAACCACTGTTCTAACCCAACAAAATCATGTTTCTGCTTGAATACACAAAAATCTGAGCCAAATGCAGGACTAAAAAGGTAATTATAATTCAAATTCTATCTTTTGATCTTGTCATGACCGGATGATTGTGGCTTTCTGCTGGATTGGGTACCTATAGAATTTCCAAGAAAAAATATGTAGGCACCAGCGTCTCTTTGGAGTTCATATTCTTCACAGTTACTCTGTGAAAGCGCAAGACTAAAAAAGATGATCATAGGTAGGTTTCACACCTTTTCAAAATATAGGGCTTCTTTCTTCAGGGCCATGCCTCTTGGCCTTTAGTTAGGGCTTTGTCCTGACATCAGGAAACACTGACTGGCCACAGCAGCACCTGAGTACATTCCGCTGTGATGAGTGAAATTTACCCTTATTTCAAGTGAAGAAAGGAAGAGTATCTTTGTCCTTATCCTAGAGAGTTAATTTGATGCATCAGTCCTAATGTTTAATTAACAGAAACTGCAAATGTGGGAGGAGAATGGAGAACATGAGGCATCTCTCCCTCCTCCTACTTCCCTGGGGCTTTGTTTTCTGAATAGAGAAATTACTAGGAATTTGTGTGAGGGTGAGATAAGCCAAAAAACTTGTCTGTTTGAAACTAGAAAAAAAATGAATTTATAATAATTATCTTTTCTTTTCTTTTTTTTTTCAAAAAATCATATTAAAGCTATTATGGCAGCCAGTGAAGAGTCAACAGCAGCACGAAATAGTTCTTTGTCAGGGATTGCAGCCATCACTCCAAAAATTATAGCAGAGATGTCTTCTGGCTGCAAAACAGGATATGTTCCTTGCCTGGTATTACCTTGGTTGTGATGTGGGATATGTTGCTGTAGAGACATGAGGAAGAAAGGGAAAGGATTTGGTTTTTAAATTCTACATTTTAAATGGAAAATAAAAGTCCTTAATTTCCATGATTACAGCCAGTCATATGAATTCCAGTAATTGTTCCACTTCTGTTATATATTTATTCACATGCCACTTCTTTGAACTCTGAGTCAAAACTGCAAGACTAATCACTGACCTGAAGGATTTATAAGCTTTTCTTAGTCGACCAGTGTTTGTCTTACTATTACTCACATGATTCTGAAAAATTGGCTGCTCTTGTACAAACTAGCTAAGCCAGGCTAGTTCATGTGAACTATACATAACTTCAGGGGGATCTTGCATCTGAGAGGAATGACGAGGTCATTCATTATCATGAACAGGAAGCTATGACGTGCTTCATAAATTAGTAAACATTCTTCACTCATCTGTTTGCTCTGCCTTCACTTGAGAGTTGCCCAACTGTGTTTGAGAGATTAACAGCGGCTCATGAGGCTCTTACCCATCACAACTGCTTTAGCAAAATGGAGTTCACATTATAGAAGACCTCTGGAGATCCTGATGTAAATAACCAGGAACCTACGTATCTAGGTACTACATACAAGCTAAAGAAATTCATTGGAAAAAGAAAAAACAGGTTAAAAGGTATGAGAGAATTTAGTTTGCAAAGATATATCTGACTGGATACTCTCCACAGACCAACAGAAATTTATGTAACTTCTTACAGGTAAGTACTATTTCCAGATATCCAGCTTGTTTATGTTACTGTTCAAATCTGTGGAAGATGCCCAAGAACAGTCCAGGATTTCATCTGTTCACTAATTATGCACTTAACTCTCACTGTAGAAAATCCTGAAGTTTTTCCCATGGGAGAGTCTGCCCTTACACATGATATGTTTTTAAAAAGAAGGGAGGAGGAAAATCTTCAATAATTTTGTCAACAAAAGTAGTACAGGAAGTGTATTGTTATCTCAATCTGATATAAACAGAAAAGTTATTGCAAAAATCTGTGTTCAAAATCTCTGTAAAAGCTCATTATAAACTTCTAAATCTAGAGATTTCTGATAATCATATCATGTAATAAAGGATGAATCAATGAAGGCTGAAAAATAATACTGATTTATTACATTAATTTGGTTCATTTTTTGTGGTACAGAGGAAGAGGAATATAAAATTAGGGAAGTATGTCATACTGGTAACCTACCAACTGTATGGTTGAAGTAGACTTGCCTCTGCCTGAATGTTCATTTAATTCAGATTCCACTGAAAGATCATGGGAAGGTCCCCAGTGCCCATTAACTAAAGAAAGGCCCTGCTGAATGAAGATGCTTTGCAATTAGTTCTGACACAGGTGCAGTCTTTCTTATCCTTTTGTGAAAATGTATAAGAATTACTTTTTCCAAAACAAAACCTATTGAAAAAGATTTTTAGTTGGTACAAACATTTCCCAATGCTTATTTCATCAAAAAACAAACAAACAAACAAACGCCGAAAAACCAAACCACCAAAAAACACACACACGTGAAAAGTGAATCAGATAAATCAGTGACAAAACTTCTTTTGTTTTAACACGGAAGATTAAAATTGAAGCTGAGATGGATGTAAATCCTAAATTTTAGAATTCATCTAGATCTCAGTAGAACAAGCTTAAAAATTTATGGGATCATCATAACACCCTTCTCTCCAAATAAGTAACAAAAAGGAATGCTTTTTACTGAACAATAAAGAATCACCATAATTAAAATATTCTCTTTCTACTAATCTCACATAATATTCTTACAACTGACACAAAGATAGTGGGAATAGGGACTCATTGCTACATATCTAAATCAGGCCAGTCATTAAACAGTCTATAAAACCAAAAAAGCAAAGGCTCAGCCTTCTTAAGTGACTTTAAGATAGCCTTCCAAGCTGAGAAGCTTAATGAGCCATCACACTTTGTGTTACATTATCTCCTTGTGCATAATCATATTTTGAGGTGCCAGCCACACTGAAATAGAGTGATAGAATTACTATAACCATGGCCGTGAACAAGCAGATATTATTAATATAAGATGGGGTTCTACTGACCACAACATACGTATTCGATTTGCAGATCCATAAGAAAGGGGTAAAAAACAATTTGGAAATTTCAAGATAGAATTCTGTAAAATATTGTGTGCTTACATCTGTGTCTTCCTCCTCCTCAAACAAAGCCTAGAGTAAACAACTGTCATTGCTAATCCTTATGGATACATACTCTTCACCTGCGCCAGAGCTAGTCAAAGTATCCTTATAGAACACATTTAATTAACTGTTTCCTTTCTGAGTTATAAATATATGGGACATGTTCATAAAGCATGCAACATCCATATAGCAAAGCAAATCAGAAGTTGAAGGTCAGTCTTGTAGGAGCACTTTGGAAAGCAATTTTAATGCTTCATTTAGCTCATATAGATTGTAATTATTTTCCACAATCATTTCAACATTTTATGCACTGTAAAATCTCAAAATAAATGAGATTTTTTAAAGGATAAATTATACAAAGCTTTACCTGTTCACGTGGTGTTACCAAAAGAAAGAAGCACTTTTCTATCAGAAAAAAACCATGAATTCCTCCAATTATTCCCAGAAGTTTCCAGATATATTCTTTCCCTTCATAGAAATCTTCTACCTCTTGTGCTTCATGTTTATGTAAACCAAGAATCTAAAAAAAAAAGTTAAAAAAAAAGAAAAATGTTAAAAAAAAGGCAAAGTTTTAATTTTTGCTACAGTAATCCATAATATGTGCATTCAATTTAGCCTGAAAATTTTCTTTTGCTATCTCTTTTACATGTAAATTTTGTTTCAAGCTAATCAGCTGAATAGTATGTGGATGAAATTAATTGTTAGGAGTCTCTGCTACACTTGATCTCTCAATGTTGAAAGTAATATTATATTTAGAGACAGTTTTATGAAATTGCCCTTTATATATCTGTACATTTCGTATATTTTGGCTTGAGTGTATTGATTTTTAATGTCTAAAAAGTAAATTGCTTCATCTTCAGGTGTAAGCTTCATGTTGAAAATAATCCATAAATCTTTCTGCTAGTGCATGTGCTTCCATTTTTCCCCCGAGGTACAGCACGGCAGCCCTCCTTTGCTCTGAAAGTGGGCACTTTAAAGGCTACTGGATATGTCACTTTAAACTGTTGAAGGAGAATACTTTCACATTCAAAAGGTGTTTCTTAAAGAAACGCATTTGTCTGATATACAGTGAGAATTGCCTTCCTCAGGCCACTGTCCCCCAGTTCTGCTTCCAGAGATGATGTGTTGAGTATGAAGAATATTTTGACCAAAATCTCAAGGGAAGGTGTGAAGCTCTGTTTCAATGACCAGTTGAAGTCTACTCATAACAATTGTGTCATATCAGAGGAGACTCAGTCAAAAATAGATGAATTCACAACAGAAAACTTGGTTCTGCTTTCCACACTATCCTATCCTTAAAATTTATTTATTTATTTAGGTAACAATCACAGCACCCACTTGCTTACAGTTCTAGGCAGCAGAATTAGGCTGGTAGCCCATGGTTCTCAGGAACAACATGTGGAGGGGACTTTGGATGCCTTGTACAACTTTTGAACAATTTCTCCTAAAATGCATTACAGATTCTGCCTCATGAAAGAGTTTAAAAGGAACCTGTCTTGCACAGGACTTGCTGGTTTTCTGAAAAGTTTTTTGTGAAAATAGGAACCTTATTTTCCCTGAATTCATAATTCATTGACTTATCTTTCTTACTATTTGGAATCTCTCTCTGAACTACAAATTGGAATGCTGGGTAGTTGATCCACAGATTTCATGGAAAGCCTTATTTTTAAACAGATGTACGTAAGCCAGATTTAAATGAAACTTTTCTGTGGGATGTGTGTGCATGTGTGTGTGTATATGTCAACATCGTAAACACACAAAGTGTGTATTACCTACCTGAGGAATAAGGTGTAGCAATGCATCTCCAGAAAGGGTACCAACAGCCAAACCAACAAATAGCTGTAAAATGAGTGTATAGATTTCTTGACAGGAGTTAAATAAAATGAGGGTTGTACCAAACATAGATCCAATAGTAATAAGTAAAACAGCAACAGTGCTGTAACCATATTCTGTAGGGAAAAACAAAGGAAACAAAACAAGGGCACCTTTAATCATTCAGTATTTGTATTTCTGTATTTGTTTTTTGTATTTGTATGTGGTTTTGAGGCTATGTTTTGCTACATCTCTGTAGAGGCACACAGAGAAGTGATTCACTGTGCCACATAGATTTTTCTAGTCCTTTGTGACATAGATGACAGAATTCGAAGCCTAAATCACATGCATTTTATCAGGCTTTACAAGTAACACACTCTAGTGCATCTAAATGTCAGACCTTAAAGAGGTAAATAGACTGTGACTGTGCAGATTAGAGGCACTCAGAGCCGTATAGTGAATGCTGGTTGGTATTTGTTTCCCCTCTTAGCAGATTTGTGTTTGCTGTTCTATGTCATCCCATGCCACACCTGTGTGTCTCTAGAGTCCACACCACATTATTAATCAAATCATACTTAGTAAACAAACCAAGGCCTAAAACCTCAGATGGATGTAGGCATCTAATTAAGGTTCTAAGCATAAACTATTTGGTCCAAAGTATGTTTACAAATTTTCTGTGGACATACTCTCCTTTAGTTACTACATCAGGATCACCAACCTATTTTTTCCAAAGGTACTGGGATTTTTGAAGGTTACTCTTATAATTCTTCAGTTACATGCTACTCACATTTCCAGACTTTTGCACAACATGAATACTGACTAATCTGTATGAATTCTTACTATGGAGGTAAAACACTGATGAGAAACAGATAAAGGAACTAATACCAAAACATTAAATTTGTCACCTAGAGTTTCACAGTTCAAATAGCACTGCAAGTGCTCAACACATCCAAATACAAGACTGTAACAGATACTTATGGAAGGTCAGGCCTTGATGATTGACCAAAACAGCACAGCCTCTCAGTAAAATAGAACTGAAAATAAAATTCGTGACTCTATGCTCACATCACTAGGTCACACATGGGTCACACATGAAGTCATGCAGAAAGGGCTTATTAATTCCATTCCATGTTTGAATAACTCATCTTTTCTCATCTACACAGATCTCTCACCATTATGAAATCACTATAATGTCATTGATTGGGTTGATGGCCTTAGACTTGGGAGAATCTCACTCAACTGTGTCTCACTCAACCTTGTATATTACCTGGGTAAACTGTAGCATAGAAATGATAAAGTAGCCTAAAAGTACTGCTCTAGGTACAGGTGATTATGCTTAGATGCCTATTCCTTTTTCCTCATTCCTGGCCCCCTCTATCCCACAGCAGAAATTAATGCCCCCCATAATACACCAGCACAACTACTTTAGTCACAACTTCCCAGATACTGCAGTTTTAAAGTAAAAACAAAACAAGGAAACACATTAAGCCCTTAGGTCAGATTATATTCAGACATCTTTGTCTATAGGGTGGACTAGGGATTGGATACAGGAGAAACTGAATCAGCAGAACAGATGGGGCAGAAATCCCTAGAAGCCGTGGCATGTGAGGGCTACGACCGCTACTGGAAACAATCTTGTTCCAGTTCTACCATACAAGTCCTGCTGCCTGTATGACTCATGTTCTGGTTGTTTTTCTTCCTGCAGTAGTATGCCCAAAGCCTCTCTGCTGTACAATATCACAACATGAAAAATCAGCAACATCCACACAGAACTTATCTATACCAAGCATTTGTCACATCATGGTATAAAATGCCAGCTGATATAATCTTGAGGCTATATGTAAGAGCAATGTAATAATTCCAGTATAAACCTGGTAGAAATTTCCCTAAATTGGCCATTATTCCCCAGCAACCCACTGATAAGGACCTGTCATGGCTCACCTACTGCCTGTACCAAGCAACCTCTAAGAAATGAAGAAAATAAAGCTTAAAAACCTACACATTGAAATAAAATTCTGTCTAATATAAAATTTACACATTGAAATAGAATTCTGTCCAACATAAAATTGAGAGAGTTGAATCCTCTCACTTCTCAATATAGTACTATTATCTGACATGTATGTTATGAAATTATAGAGTGCATAGATTACAGAGTGCATAAATGTCATCATATTTTGATTGGAGTTCATTAATGAATGAAATATATCCAGAAGTTAAGCCCCTGCACCCCTTTCTCTGAATTTTCACAACCCTTTACTGATAACAGCATAACTTACTTTCCAGAGTTGTTGGTGGCAGCTTAGTCTGCTTGGAGTCAGGAAGGTGACACGAACAACTTAATAGTTGTTGAATGATAGCCGGACTGATTTGCTTGAAGTGGTCCTTCGAAATGGAGGAAGAACTATTTTTTAAAAATATCTTCACAAGTTCATTGGCAGAGAAACAAGCCTAAGTAGAAAAGTATGTGCAGTTACTGAATATGTTGCATATACCTGCATTTAATGAGGAGGTTAACTACGTAATCTTACAATAACACAGGGTTATACAACCTAGAAAAAACTGGTTTTCCATACAGCCTTTTCTGGTTACATTACTTTAGTTACTTCGATTACTTCTATTCATTTATTTTTTCCAATTAAAACTTGAAAGTACTATTTATCTCAGAAAGATCAGAACGTTTGGGATGAAGTAGCACAATTTTCATCAAAGCCTATTACCATCATGAGGATCTGACATAATAATACCTATAAATATTTTATTATATGTGCTAAAAAACTTATTTTAATGCTAACACAAATAATATTCTTAGCTATTCATGTAAGATTGCATTAATGGCAACAATATTGGTATTAATGTAAGATACCGCCTGTATCAAGGCAGTACTGAAATTTGTCCTTGTGTCCTTGTCTCATCTTTAGCGAGATACAGAACTAAGCTGGTCAGTTTTTTTTATTCTTTTAACAACGGCATGTCACTTTAAGGTCAGCAAACTAGATGTTACATAGACTAAATTGAGTTTAAATATTACTTCATAATTGTATTATTTTTGTTCTTGTTAGAAATGTCTTGTTAAAAAAATGAACTTTCCTTGGGAACATTTTTGTTTTGAAAAATTTTCATGAAGAATTTATTTTTTCATCTCCAGAATGAAACTTCTATTAAAAACATAGGCAGTTAATATTAAAACAGTTTTATTTGCAATTTCTGGAAGAACTTTTAAAAATAAGTCCAGATCAAACATGCTATCCTAAAAATTTCTTAATCTCATCAGATTAGTTGTGATTCAATTAAAAAAAAATATATTTCTTTTATTGAAATTAGTCTCCACCTGAGAATCAAGGAATTCATAAATATTCTTTTTCTAATGACTAAAGCTTATGTTTCTTTTGAAATAAAATTACTATTTAAAAAAAATATTTATAATTATAACTACTTTTTTATAACCCAGTTAAAACCTAGCACCTTCCTGCCTTTGTTCATCCATTAGTAAAATAAAATAAGCCTTGTAGCTCACTAAGAAACAGAATGAATTGAGCACTGATACTTTTGTTCTGAATACTACACTCTAGTCATCAGAATAACAGGTGATCCTGCCACCTGTCTGTTCTGCTTCCAAGCAGAAGGAGAGCATGAAGACAATTCAGGAGCTACCATATTAGAAAAGACCTTCAGTTTGCCTGTTCTAGACAGTGGTTTTAACTCTAGAAGTAGGGAACACCAAAAAGAGCTATCAAGTTGGAAGTCTAGCTTAAGGCTGGTTATGTGCAGTATTCCTCACTGATCAGTGCGGGGGCTGGTTTATTTAATGCCTTCACCAATGACCAGCGTGATGGAACAGCATCCATCATATCACATTCACAGGTGAAATTCAACTGGAACAACTAGTCAGCATGCTGATGGGCATGGCTGCTCTTTAGAGGGATATTGACAAGCCAAAAAAATGGGCTAACAGGACCTTGATGAAGATCAGCAGAGACAAGTTTATTGTGCTTCAAACAGAATAACCCCGTGCATCAATAAAGGCTGGGAAAAACTGACTGGAAGGTAGCTTTACAGAAAAAGCCCTCGGGAACCTGACAGACAACTTGAACATAAGTCACCAGTGGGCCCTTGTGGAGATGAAGGCTAATTGCATACCGGGCTGCACGAGCAAGAGTGTAGCCAACAGGTAACGGGAAAAGATTACTGCCCTCCACTCGGGACATATGACTACGTCCAGTTTAATAACCAGCAGTACAAGAAAGATATTGGCAACTTGGGTGAAGTCCAGTGGAGGGCCACCAAGATGGCCAGGGAGCTGCAGCACATGATATGCAGGGAGAGGCTGAGGAATCTGGGTTTCTTCAGTTTGGAGAAGGCTTGGGAGCAGATAGTCTTCAACTATCGAATGGGGATTATAGGGAAAACAGAGCCACAGTCTTCTCAGCAAAAGAATAAGAGGCAATAGGTATTAGTTACAGCAGGCAAAAATTCCTATTTGCTATAATAATAATAATAAACAAATAAACCAGCCAACAAACAAAACCCACAAAAATGATGGCAATAAAGCACTAGTACAGGTTTCCCAGAAAGACTGTGGAATCTCTGTCTTAGAAGACGCTCAGAATTCAGCTGGACACAGGCCTGTGACACTTGATCTGACTTTGATGTTGGCCCTGTTTTGAGAAGTAGGATAGAAAAGACGAGATCCAGGATTACTATAAACCAAAATTTTAATGTTATTTTATGATCAGGAATTTTAAACAAAAAAAACAAGATTTCATCTGGAAAATGAACTGTTCACACATATATAAAAAAGTAAGTCTTAATGTTTATTTAGTAAAATGTTGTTGTAAGTATTGAGGCACGAAGGCCTGCATATTTTCCAGCTGCAGGCCTCAGCCTTTGAAACTTTTTAACATAAGGAGGCAGAGTACTAAGTCTCCATTAGTAAAGCAGGTATGTGTTTACTCCTGCAGGATGATACTGTAGAAAACTAATAAGTCAAATTTGCATATTCTTATATGGAAAACTGGATGGATGAATGATTTTGGTTTCCAAAATCCATGTTTCTTTAATGAGGAATAATGAATGAACACAGATATTGTGCAGTAGTTTAATGGAACTTAATATTATTTCTCTTATTAGATCATCTACTACTTACTTCTTTTATACGCATTTTTAAAATCAATAGAGACAATGATGACTTAAAAAGAAAGCAGTGACCTTTTTCTGTGATAATGTTTCAAAATATAATTCCTATCATAAAATCAAATTACAGATCTTAATGTAGTTAGCAAACATAGGCCATAGATGAGTCAATGCCTCATATGTAGCAGCATCTGTTACTAATGGAGCACAATGGCTATCATAGATCTGTGCAGAAAGCAGGAGACAAAATTAGCAACACAACACTGAAACACAAAGCCTTCGAATGCAATGATATGTTAAAGAAAAAAGACACAACTAGAAAGAAAGCGGAATGGAATAAACCTGAGAAACTAGGAATTAATAGAGATGATAAATTATCTTCTCTCCAGATGTTTCTATGTGATTTTTTTTCATTTATACAGAATATTTGGCTCTCAATTTGACTCCCAGGCCTCAGATAGCTCCCCTGCACACTTATCTTTTGAGTTACAGTTAGTCTCAGAAGTTAAAGAAATCAAAAACTGTGATTTATAAATTATTCTATTGCTGGAGAACAATTTTACTTCTTGTACAGATAGTATCACTACTGATTTCTGTCCTTCATAAATTTTAAATTAATTTGAAACACATTTAAAATGACCTTCATTTAAAATTATTTTGAGACCTCACTAAATGCCTCACAATGCTCGTCAGCATGATTCTTTTGTGGCCAGCTGGAAAGAAATAAATGTATTGATAAAGTATGTATTCCAAATGCAGTAAAATTACATAGATTAATGTATATCAGAATGGTATTTAACAAGATCCCATTTGTCTCAGTTCCATATCATAAAATGACCACTCAGAAAAAGTCAATTGCGCATCCCTTATTCTCCTAAATGGAGAAGAAAAATTGTCTGTGCATTAAATTAAATTGTAAAGAACTGAAAACAATAGAAACATGTTACTTGAAGTATATATTTCAAATGTACACATCAAAATACATACAAAGTATATACTTCAAAGTCTTCTTTTTTATCTAAGCAATGTCTTACAGTCTAAAGGATGGAAGTCAGTTACCACCTTCATCATTGATACAACCAAAAATTATTTATTTTCAAATAGTTAGGAATAAGGATAAAATCACCTGCAGTGAGCCACTGTCCTTCAAAGCCCTCAAAGAGGATACTGGGTAGTAGCTGAAGTTCTGTCTTACAGACTCAATACTTTCTAAAAGAGGCTCCTGGACTCCATAGATGGCTATGAAAACTCTTAGGAAGTGCCTACCCTTCAGTTTACAGAAGCCTTTTAAAAACAACTTATATAGAAACCTTCATCTACACTTTTCCTTGGTACAGAACAACAATGAAAACATTGAAGCCATGGTACTACAGTCCTCCGTGTCATGAAGAAACACCTGATTCCATGTAACACTAACCAGTCTGTTAGCTCTTCCCAGCTACGTTAATCACATGTTCAACATCCATAAAGTTCTTCACCCAATTAATACTTTAACAAATATAAACACATAAAAATCTATTCTTACCAGTATCTACATGACTTTTTGAAATTAATAACCTTTACCTCAAATAATGCAGTGTTTGCAAACCAATTCGTACTTTCATCACTGAAAATCTGTGACTAATATTATAATAACATGAAAATAAATTAACCTGGTCCCAATCTGTGTTCTTTTCACCATCTTCAAAATAACCTTTCAGATAGTCTCCTTTTGGATGGTTTTCCTTGACTGTAATATTTCTGTTTCCAGTATCTCTGGTTGCCATACCATAACGTCGTCTTTTGTGACCGTGGAACTGCCCGTTTACAGTGCAGGTCTTTTTGACTGTAAGCACATTTAGTAGTTGTTCTAGTTCTAGTAATTCATTAGAAAAAAAAAAAAAAAAGATATGTTACTATGGGAAAACACACATTTAAAAATATAAACCCAAAAGTAATTGTTCAAGTTTTGTTATTTTTAACATTAATTCAACTCCTCATTTTATACTTTTTTCTCTCCTCAGTTTGGTACTGTAGGCAATTTCTGCTTAACAGCTCTAGAAGTTCAAGACACCAACATACTCAGCCTTTACAGTACCACACTCAGATGTTTTCCCTATGACTAACACAGAGGGAAACAGATTTGACTGGAAGGCAATTCATCGTGCATTTAATCGTCGATCTCTGTCTGATTTATCTACAAATTACTGTTGAATAGCTTTATTATTCTTCAAATTTTCCTGTGTAAATGGAACAACATGCCAAGACACAATGGTATTTGGATAGTGCAGAAAGACCAGGAAGACAGAACCTTTATAGGGTGTTCTGTACACAATCTTCAGGATGCTGCCCTGCCCTTTGCACTGCAAAAGTGGAACACAGGGCAGCAGATTTTCCCTCTTGGTTGGTTAAACTGCTAATCTGGAAGCACGCTTGTTTACAGCCCTGAAGTGGGAAAGAGGGAGCCAGACTCCCTAATCCAAACCTGAGACACTGCATGGATCTGTCCCATGAGATAACCTGGGTGCAGTGGGTGTGCCTGCTGTTGAAATGCTTGGCTATATGAGGGGGCATGTTCTGTCCTATCTTATTTATCCCATTCCTCCACCCCTGCATTTTCAATTTGAAACCATAGTGATCGTTTTGGTAAACCTGAGTTTGTCCATTGGAAACAAAGGCAGTTCACAAATTAATTTTAAAGGAAGTTAGATCAATGATTAAGAACTTTCCCATGTAATAATCCTTTCTATTTTTAATATCATATTCAGAAAAAGCAAATGATATTTTCCTCATGGCAAGTCTTACAAAAAAGGCTTGTGATAAGATGTTTGTCTGCTTTCTTTCTATTGAGCAAACAAATCTGAACAGAGCTAAAGCTAGATTTGTTTTCTAATGTAGCCAACTCTATTTCCTTTTTTTTTTTTTATGCTTCCAGTTCTTTACACTTTCCTCCAGTCACTATTAAGAATTAAAATAAATTTAAAGGAATGATTTAATTAGCTTAGGCTTAAAATACACTTCCTCTGTAATAAACTGTTTATTTTTTTGTTTCTCTGAATGACGCCCTAACTCCACTAACCAAAAAGTCTTGCTATTGTCTCTACTGGGCCTGAATTTCACCATTTATAGCTATTTAGTAGCACTGTGCCCAGATGGCTCCATCCATCCTTGTGAGTCAATTACTTCAGAAGATCTGGCTTGGGAATTTTAAAGGAAGGGTTTTGCTGCAAAGCCAGTTTATGCAAGTATGATCTAGGAGTCCAAATGTAAGGCTGAGGATTTTGTTTATTATTATTATTATTATTATTATTATTATTATTATTATTATTATTATTATTATTTTCTGTGATTCAGTGCACCTGTCTGTAACCTAAGGGTAGTAAAAATGTTTTTAGCTATGCTTAATTCAACTCTTCAAGTTGCTTTAACCTATACTTAATGTAACTTTAAAAAAAGTGCTTTGGAAAGCTTGTAAAGTGTTGCTGTTAGCAGTTACCACAAACAAGGAAATGTCTTATAATAACCTTCTAAATCCACAGTTGGCCCCTGATGGTTTAATTTTTTACACTGCTAAGCATGCACAGTCTTTTACAGAACTTAACAGCAGCTGCTGTGAGTTCAACACTTGTGTTTTTCCTTTTCAATTTTTTGACGACTTAGAACTTTCCTATACTTCTAATTATTTCTGGCCAAGTAGCATTTTTGATACATCGAGCAACAGAGCTCCTGAAGGAAAAATGAACTTTGCATAGTACCCAGTCTCTGAGTCTAGAATAAGATCAGAAGCTGGGTCGGCAAGCACAAGTTATAAAGATGTTTTTGGGTACATTAGGCAGATATCAGAGCATTTGGTCAAAACAGAGTGGCCTGCCTCTATTTCATCTCTTCTGGAGGTATGTCTGCACTGAGGTGTGAGTGACTAAGGTGTCTGATCTGAATTTCCCATCAACCCCTAAATGAGTCTTGCAATGTGTCCGGATCTGCAAAAAGAGGCAAGATAAACTAGGCCCTTGTGAACTCTGCCCCCACAGCTAGATTGCCACTTTCAGAGCTCTCATGGGTAGTCCAAACTGTGCTGAGCAATTAGGTCATAAATTAATGTGATGGTACACATTTACTAATCACAATAACAATTTGTTTTATACCTCTCAGAGAATATCAAAATAAGGAGTTTTTTTCAAACTTTGTTTTTAAATTTAGAAGACACTACTTAAATCTACAATGAAATGCAAAATGTCCTTTAGGCATTTAAAGACAGTTTATATCAAATGTGTGTTGCAAAAGGCAACCAGATACAAATAAATAGCTTACCGGTCACTTGGAGCTCAGTGGTACTGTTTAGAGAATTGAAAATATATTTTATAAAGAATTCTGGGGAGGGCAAACTTGCTTTCCCCATACAGACTCCTTGGAGAGCCAGAGTAATGATTAAAGCAGCCAGGCGTGGAAGTGTGTTTTCATCAGCACCATCTCTGCCCGTTATATCAGCATTTTTCTCCAGAGTACTCACATCAACACACTGAAACATGAGGAGAAAACAGCATGAAGACAGCCCTGGTCACTTCCATTTAAATAATCAGAGTGACAGGAGGAGAAACTGGAGAGAACACTTTCAGAGACAGACAGGGTAGAAAAAAATACCAAGATAAAAGCTGTAATTGACAGCAGGACAGCAAATGCAAAGCACAAGACATTTTAATGACAACAGACATAGAATAAAAAAGCCTGAAATTTTACTCAGTATCTGACAAGGAAGAAGTACAGTCCTTCATTCAGGTGATTTTTGCTTAGTGTTGTTTTCATGCTGTTTCTACCATTCCTGCATCCTCCTCAATTGCATCTACATCTACTTCCAGAAAGTGGCAGAAAAGGGAGGAAGTTTTGTTAAGGCACAAGAGAATGACTCAATACAGATTTTAACTCTTCGTCTCAAACTTCAGAAAGAATTCTCTTCATATTTTTAGTTCCCCATCTTTTAAATGAGGTGAATAATTTATTATGGGGCAGTTATCTGGGGACAATCTGGACAGACATAATTCTGCAGAGAATGGGTGACTTCCCTGCTGGGTGAGCAAACGGGAGCTGCAGTCAGTCGTGCACAGCCCTGTGTGTGGGTCTGAAGTGAGGGAGCAGGGTACAGCTCCCTCAGTTACCTGGAAACTTATCCCTGTTTTCTTCCATTTCTGCCTTTCATGTTTATTTTCACTGCAAATAGTTGGGGTTTGAGAGAAACAAGGAAAATTTGGCAAAAATTATTTAAGTTTGTCTCTCACTCTTGTTAACTAAATTGAAAGGTCAACTAGGTGAGCCAGTACAGCAGTTACTTATTTTAGACATACTCATCTCTCCATATATATGCCTTAAAAACTACAGAAAGGAGGCTGGCATTTTTTTTCCCATCCATCCTTTACACATTTGCATTTCCACAACCTGAAATTTCACCTCTCATTTAAGGTAGTATATTAGCTGCTATGACTGTGAAGAAGTTATTTTCTGTGAAACAAAAAATATAAAGAGCCACTAAAAATGCTTTTCTGATATTACTACCTGCATCATTGGCCCTTTTCCATAACTCAGGTGTTGTGATTCTAAGCATTAGGTAGTCCATAATGTTTTGAGTACCTTTCATTAAAAAAACTCCTCTTTTCCCTCATGTCAGTGAGTGGTGAAGTCTCAGTTACTGAACAGGCTTAACAACTGATTCTACTGCCAGCATAAACAAACAGACCACACAGTCAAGCACTTTATGCATTGTTATTCTATCTTGACATGCCAAATACCCACCGATGCCTCTTTACAGTTGCCCAGATACCATTGGAGTTCTTGGAAGTCAGAACGTTCACCAAGACTCAGAACCAAAAGTACTGGTCAATGAATAATTTACGACGGGAAATGATAACACAAAACACAGAAAGAGAAACTGGAGGCCCTCAGCATTCTGCTGCACAGCCAGGACTCCTGGCTGTCTTCTGTTTGCACAGGAAGACCTACTACAGTATGCTGTAAATTTAAATCTAATGAAATGAAAAAGAACAATGCAAACTTTGCAAGAAACCAGATTTAACTTTATACGATGAACAGATATAAGGGGCTTCTCCCAGTAGGTCAACCTGTACTTTAGGAGTTATCTAATCTGGCAAAACTTATTTTATTGCCCATGGCAAGGAAAACAGTTTTTCTTTAGATTGTGAATTCTAGAATATTATTCTATTATTTTATATACCATACTTGAAATAAGGAATAATAAAAGGTGGTGAGAAAAATCGCTGTGTATTTCCTGATTTTAAAAGGATGTTTTTAGCTGAGTATGCTCAATATTCTTATTTTCTTTTCTTTTCTTTTCTTTTTTCTTTTTTTTCCCCCACTTTAAATTTAAGCTTATCTGTATCACTTTTTCTATAAGACATATCCATGCTGGAAGATAATTACTCACAAATGTATGTGTCCCAGCTGAAGGAAACCATCATATCGTTGGATGGACTCCTTATTCCACCCTGCTTTGGATGGACATGGAAGTGCAGGGCCTGGCAAGGATCTCATCACAGCAAAATGATTCATCATTTCTGCTATACAGACAGATCAGTTTTGGAACTATTCTGCTTTCTACCATTTAAATACAGTCACTGCTAGGATATCTATACTAAATGAGAAAGTACGTTCTGCCTTTGAAGCCTAGTCCAAGATCTTGTATCTACACAGAGTAACTGCATCTGAACAGGGTAACAGGGTAACTGCATCTGAATTACCTCTTGAGAAAGGTCCCTAATATGTGCTGTCTTCCCAGCCATGTCTCAGTGGACCCTGTGAAAGTGCTAGGGAGCAGATGCCAAAAGCAAGTCAAGGAGAAGGTTGGTATTAAACAGCACGTACAACAAAAGACCGATGTTCAGCCTGTGCATTGTTATTTACCAGTTTTCTGGAGGACCATGATACCGAGACACTGTGTGAACTAGCTTAAAGGCATTCTATCAGTAATAAATATGAAGATATTTTTACTTATGTTTTCTTTACCTGGGTTTCAGAAGTTTTAAAATGTTGCCTTACTGCAGCCAAAATATCTTCAGTTTCATTCCGTGAAAAATAATAACAGTCTTCATCATGTCTTAAACTAAGCATACTCTGTAAGTAAAATTTATAATCCTTATTATTCAAGCTGAGTTCTGAAGAACACACTTCTCTATGATGAAGAATGTAGTAGAGAAGAATAAGAGAAATTCTCTCAAATACTTCTTCGCTAAGATGGTCTTCTAAATCTCCACCAGCTACTATTAACAAAGCATCTGGTTCAAGGCACTGTGAAAAAAATAAGAATAAATGGAAATTCAACATTGCAAGTCATCTGCAAATACAATTAGAGATGAGAACAGGAGAATTCAACTCTGGTATTTAAGGGATAAAACCTAAGCCACTACAGATACAGGCTAATGGATCAGCAGGAGGAGGGTGCAGGTAATTCATTGTAGTTACATGGCTGCAAGATCACACTATGGGTTGATTTTTTTCATTGTTGTTTTGTTTGGTTTCGTGTGTTTTTTTGTTTGATTTTCCAGAGCTCCTTCTGTTTTTAAGAAACTTCAAGTGTCCAAGGGATTTAAGATTTACTACAAAACAGGACTAACTCTGATCAATAATTGTAGAGAATTGAAAGTCTTCCACTAACTTCAACAGAATCTATTTCTGGTTATAAATATATTAGACAGAGTCCAGGGCTATCCTATTTTCACCTGTGTGTTCTATATGTGTCTGTGTTATTAGACAAAGACCATATCGGGACTGTAGTTAGTTCAGGGTGTGTAAACAGAAGTTATATCATATTCAATGCACTGAGATGAGACCTAATTTACCCTGCAATCATACAACTATTTTAATTTTTTCTCAATGGATTCTGTTAACTGGAACAATTAGGTTCAGTGTATAGACCCAGCACAAGGTCTCAACACCATTTAGTCCTCCAAATGCACTTCAAGATGGACTGAAATGATATATTCACCCTCTGAGGCTTTCTATCTGAGCACAGGGTTTTATATATATATATATATATATATATATATATATATATATATAAAATCTCATTTTTATTGATACAAAGAGCCTTTACAAAAACTTTTGCCAGTGCAAGCAAAAGTTAATCTTTAAAATTAGATCAGAAGATTAATGGAGCTCTATTTCAAGCTATGGAAAATAAGATACTGAATTCCAGAAAAAAAATAATGTTTCTTGAAGATATAGTCTAACTATCGTCATTCATTGTGTAGCTGCGGGTTTTTTTGTGTGTGTGGGTTTTTTTAAATTTTGTTTTGTTTCTTATTATTGTTTTGGTTTGGTTTTGTGGGATTTTTGTTTGGTTTTGGTTGTTTTTTTTTTTTGTTGTTGTTGGTTGGTTTGGTTTTAGGTTTTGTTTTGTTTTGTTTTCCAACTGGCTCTTTTCTAAGCATGTTATAGGGGTGCCAGCTAATCTCAATTATTATGGTAGAGCAGCCGGACTGTACTTTACAGAGAAGAAACTACAACACATAAAGGTACAAAGGGGGGATCTAAACTACTATCTAATAAGTTAATTAATCCAGACAGAACATAGTTTGTCAGACTAAATTGTTTGTGGCTACAAGCATGATGCACTGGTTGGTATAAGTCAGCTTGTATGTCAGTTTATTTTCCTGCATGGAAGCTGAGTAGAATCAAACACACATTGTCATGTTCAGGAGCCAATATTCCTTGGAGGAACTGAGAGAGCTGCTACTTTTTAATAGAAATAATTCTAACAAAAATTATCACAAATATTCAATCCAAAAAAAAAAAAAGAAAAAGAGGACTGTGGATGGTAATTTCCCAATGAAATATTTATACTTGTAAATAAAGTAGATGACAGCATGACCTACTGTGCCCTGCCTACATTGTCTAACAAGATCTACAATTCTTTTTTGAGTGCATGTCTCTGAGTATTAGTACTTGTGCTAGGAGGAATATAGTTATTCTGCTTTCTATCCCAAAAGACCAAAAGTTAGTCAATCAGCCTTTTCAAACACTCAATAGTAGTACAATAACCATACTGCATGTAGTGGAACATTTTCAGAGACTTCTATAAGAGTTCAAAACCCAGTGAGGATAAATTACAACCAGTGAGGCAGCTGTTTGCTCTTGTAAGAAAGCTGACTGAAAAGGAGATTGCTGATGGCAAGGAAGCAGGTGCATTGTAAAAGATGCAGCTACTTCGTAATATGTTGGTAGCCCATACAGAGTGACCCTTGGGGAGATATCAAGAGGACATAAATTTGTTCATCACTGGTTATTTGGCTGTTACTAATATTTTAGAGGCACAATTGACTGCATCACCTTGGTTTAGAAATGTTTAGTTGCTATAAAAAAGAGGCCAACTTTGAACCTGGACATTGAACCCTGAGTGTCTTTTGTTTAAAAGGCCAAAGGTTAGAAAAAATTATCTTACCATTGCAAGAAATATATTGATTTTGTGTGCTTAGGAAATAAGGAACTGTCAGATGTCATTCAATAGCTGCCAGCCTCCACTGAAAGAGTCTCGGGGCCAATATGTAACAACAAACCAAAAAGGGGTCTAAAATGATGTTAAACTTCACTGCTTTTAGATACCCCCTGGAGATATCATTAAAAAATTAAAATCTGAAAACAAATTCATGTGGTATGACTGGATTTAGAAAGGAATGTTGAGTCTGAAATCAATTAGTTATTCCCAACAAGTATGGGAAAGAAAATGCCAAGCTAAGGTGGGGCATTCTGTTTCACATTTTGATGAACTTGAAGGTACTGTTTCTTGCACAGCTTTGCTGTTTTGATTTAAGAGATCTTGTTAAATCATCTTGCAAGATTTCAGCACAGTGCTGAATGGGACTGAAGATGCCGCCTCTCTCTCACTGCTCTTGGGCAGAAAACAGTGTTCATGTGGCACCAGTAGTGCAGGATGTGTGCAGTGTTACTGACTCAGCCAACGCTGAGAACTACTGCAAATGGTGAATTCAAATTCTTCCCACAGGAAAAATTCCAAGATGAAGTCTAAACAGAGTGGAAGTCCTGACTAAAGTAAGACCCAGCTAATTTCGCTTAGATTACTTCCATCCAAAGACAGGGGCATACTCTCCACAAATACAAGGAAAAAATATGGCAATCCAGAGAAGCAAAACAAAGAGGGAGAACAAGAATGCCTGCGCTCTTGTTTTGTGAAGTTTAGAAGGACTCTCTACATATTACTGATGAATACATTCTCAGCTTTTGATCTGGTTTTATATCTGGTACATATCCATTACACAGATGTGTGAAGAGAAAAACTGCACAATCTCCTCCATAAAAATTACCCATTTGATGAATGACAGGAACCTACATAATTTATGTATGAAATTTCATTTTGAGGCTAGTATGAAAAATGGGAACCTTTGCAGAAAGGGCCAATTAAGTGAGTAGTTGTCTGCTGCACAGGAGAAAAAGATCTCGATTCATTGGCTTAGCAAAGTGCCAAGAAGAGTATGTTGTGAAAGCATTCACCTTTATGACTATCCTCATAATTCTGATATAAAGAGACACTCTGGTGTATGTAGGTCACTGAACAATGCCAGAGGTAGAGTAACGTTAACCGAAGACTCACCCAGCTCTTTGTAATCCCTTTCAGCTAAGTTGCTCACTTAACTTTTTCTGTCCTGCTATAGTCTATGATGTTCTTATACTTGTTCCTTTCTTTGTCAAATCGGGAATCAGTTTTGAAAATACTCTCAACTCATCTAGACAATTAAAACATCTGTGAAGTTGTACCCTGGACTGCTTCCAGTTTCAGTTTGGATTTGTAGATTCATCGTTCTGCCTTTGATTTTCCTTTAATTGAACTTCTTACCAAAACCCTTCTCTAAATCTTGAATATTTCACTAAATTGGTACATAAATCTGAGACAAATCTTTCTGGATTTTATTTTTATGAACTAAAATCCAGAACAAAACTGAAGTGCCAGAACTGGTCCCCAACTTTTACCTATGTATTTCCACAGTGGAAATCCTCTGTGTCCCAAATTCAAGCTCATGCTTTTATAGTTACATCAGGGTAAGCAGAAAAATCTTTGTTGCAAAAGAAACAGTTGATATCTTTTAAAGGAAAACTATTAGTGTCATGTGACTGAAGCATGGAGCTTCTAGAGGAATGCCTGTCATGTTTGGAATATCTCTTCATGAGCTCAAACAATAGATATTAATAGTTAAGAATGAAATTATTGAAGCAGGGACAATTTCTATTCTGCAATAACAAGCTTTTTACATGCTTAGGTTTTGTATTCAGGAGAGTATCACTCTAATAAATAATTTTAGAATGAACTGATGATCCTGTAAAGGTATCCCTCATTAATTGAAGCACTAACCAGGTTACAATCCTCTTGCATGCCATAAATCCGCTGTGGACACTCAGCTCTCTCCAGTAACATTTTGACCAGTTCTCGTGAGTGGTTCATGTGGAGCTCATTGTTGTCAGCTGAAAGAACGCGTAAAACTTCCATCAGATAGCCTCGGCCGGGAGCATAACTGCCATCCTGCCCATGCTCTTCCCCGGGCTGTCCTTCAGCAGTGAGCACGCTGAATATGAAAGCAGAACATACCACCCCAAGAGCTGGACGCTTGGTCAGAAAACACATCTCCTCTTCCTGCAGCGTGTGATCTGCACTGAATGTTGGGCTGTTGTTTGCACTTCACAGCTTAAACTTCAAACCTGAGGAATCTGAATAGTAAAGGGGAAAAAAACCCCAACCCTTTAATTAGTGTGAACGCAATATGTTTGAAAGGATTTATTAATTGGTCGGCTAAGCTGATTTGCAGTGACAAGCTGTTTTTGAACAACAGGGAGCCTGTAAGGGCTTTACAGCCCAGAACAGCAGGAAACTAAGACAACCATGGCCTTAAAACTTCTGTAGAATTACCAACAAGAGGTTGCTCAAAGTGCCCTTCCCTCCTCATAAAAGTTAAGTGTATGGTTTTCATTTCAGTATTATGTTATTGCATTCACTAATAATTCTCTTCAGTAAGAACAGGAAAATACCATAGCTTTCACTTTCATTCCATTATGAGACAGGTTTTTAGTAGCAAAAATAGATGTAAATAAATATTACTAGTCTGATTCTGCTAGAAAAGTGTAGTAATTATGTTACACAGCAATGATACAGAGCAGGTTTTATTTTCAAAACACTTTATTAACATTACCAAACTCCAACTATACAACACAAAAGAAGAATGAACATGACATACTTAAAAATCAGTGATATGTTATGACCAGATGAAAGAGTTACAAAACTGACACCATAATTTCATTCACAGAACTCAGTGAATAAACAAGACAAACACCCAGAAGCAACAAGCTTATCTTGCTAACTCTAGATGCAAAAGACATTTTGTACTGTAAATCTGTCTTGTCACTATACTTAACAATATAACATCGCCTCTGCTTTAACAATAATCTATCTCAATATCAAAGTGTAAGAAACATAAAAGAGTTTCACTTCTGTTTTCCACAAAAAGGTTTTCATTTTATTGACAAGCAGATGCTGGCAGTGACATGCATTTTTCAGCTGACAATGCACATATGTTAAACAACCACACATAAGTTCAGCTTCTTTTAACTGCCACATGATACTTGTGTGTCTTACTTTAAACGAAACTCTGCTAACAGAGTATTTAAAATGAAAAAATAACTGCTGAATTCAAATTGGCATTTACACAGATAAAGATTAGTATGTTTTTAGATGTTAGAAAACCTTTCGGTGTTTAGATATATTTTACCATTAGCAGTTAGGAATGTGTTACGAGGTTGCATTTATTTCTAAACATTATTTTCTTACCTTCTGAAGGGAAAAAGAATGCTTGTGTATCTAGCTTTGTGGCCTTCTGAATCCTCAGAAGTATTTAGCTGCTGGAAGTCCAAGGTTTTTAAAATTCCTTGATGGTGCTCTGGAAGCTGGAGAGGATTAGTTTATTGCTGCCTTGAAAAGTTTTCAGTTGCTATGGAGAGAGCTGCTCTTAAGGTAACAATGGAGGTGGATAGGAATTAGTACATGTTCTTCTTGGCAAGTTCTAGGCATCACGTTGTTGAATGTATTTCACATATTTTAATAGTTATCATTTTATGTAAACAGTCTCTATTTTAGCAGTGCAAGACCTATAAAATCTATTGAATGTGTTTCATTACAATGGGTAATGGATGCAAGCACTCTGTTCTCTACATTACTACATTATCTGATCAATTTTTGCAACAAATCTGAATTTATTTGTTTCATCAAAGCATTACTTATTTATGCAAATATGACAACAGAAGTAGAAATCTTTTCAGGCACCTCCACAGAAAAAAACATTATTTTTCTTTGGGAAACACTGTCCGTAGAGAACAGGCTCTTTCATCGCCACTTATTCTGTGCCACATTTGCACCAATTAAAAAAGCTGGGATAGCTCAGACTGCAGTGAAAAATAAAATTATTCCACCCACTCAGATTTTCCAGAGGGATGCTGTTACAAAGTCGACAATTACATCACCATGCCATTGCATTATTATTGCACTGGAAGTTAGTGAAAACTGTCACAACTGACAGATTTCCAGGGTGACAAGTACATACCAGTCATATTGTTCTCCCACCTTCCAAACCTTCAGTGCAGTAGTGAAGAATTGGCATCTCAGTCAGCTCAACAAATCCTGTGAAGCAGTAAGCCTGTAGTAATAGAAACGTCATAATTCTCTTTAAAGCTAGACTGACAAAAAATCCTGAGTTCTAAAGTGCTGGTAATATTTCCTATAAGGTGGCAAGGTCAAAGGGAACAGCCTTGTTTTAGTGAAGCTGAGAACTAGCAACTGATACTGATCATATAAAAAAAAAATATATATATATAAACTGACAACACCAGCTTGAGGGAAGTGCAAAATATAAACAAATGTTCTCAAAAATATGAAGGAAAGCTACATAGAAGTATGTACAAACTCTTGTCTGAGCATTTTAAAAATCAGTCCTACAATTAGATACTCAAGTACAAAAAAAACCCCTCAGATTTGTATCAAATTATCTTTTATGTTATTTCATAAATTATAAAAGATATTTATCAAAATAACATTGCCCAATATGCAACTTTATGCAGACAAGAATTCCAGAAAAGTTAATCTCAAAAAATTATTTTTATATGAATGACTGAATAGCGGAGGCACATGGTAATACACATCTCCTCTAGTTTTTATATGATTTGCTCTGTTAAACAAAGCTGACTACATCCAGATTTGTTCCACTAATAAAAATAATTCCTCAGATAATGAAGGAAGAGCTTCCAGCATTTAATTCTGGGGACTGCTCAATCTCCAAACAAACAAAATAGGTTTATCTGTATATAATTTGGTGTGTAGTATATAATTACAAAATGAAACTAAGAACTAATTCTATCCAATTAAAAGGTACAAAGAGAAGGTGAATTGTTTCAATTTATTGAGAGAAGCTAACATTTGAAAACGCATTTGAAGATTTATAACTATTGAAAACTGCTGAGAGATTTGCATAATACTGGTGATATTTTACATTAACATTTATATTCCAGAGTGATGGGAAAAAAAGGAAACAGTGTATTAAAAAGCAACAGATTATAATTGGTACAGGGTACTATGGCAGATTTCAAAGGAGAATTCACTTCCCTTTCTAAGACTAAGCATTGCAAACCTTCTCTGGCTTGTAAATGAGTTTCTCAGTGGTGGCAAAATCACTGATGGTGACTCAAGCCTTAACTTCTGCATCTACTCCTGATGCCAGAGCACTACCCATGCTTCAGCCGTGCCACTGTTATCAAAGAATTTTTCTGCCTACACAGCACTTGGATCACTACTATTGAAATAACTGCTAGCATCAATTGCTAAGTCCTTTTTTGAAACGCGCCTGTAGTAGCATTATTTCATTACCACCTACCCATCCTGATGCTGTGCCAACTGATAAAATGGGACAAGGGTAATAACAGAGCTGTGTAGTTAAATGCCTATTAGAAGTTTGCTGAGATACACAGACAGAAAGAAATCACTGGTACAGTTGAATGTCTTAAAACCTCCTGAAGCACCTAACACTTATTTTTCTCTCATGTGTTACAAGTCTCTGCCATTTTGGCTCAAATGCAATTGCATGTCTTTTGGTGATTTTTAATAAAGGGGAAAAAAAGTCCATGCACAATGGTCATAAGCCAGCGACTCTCTGCTTACTGTAGAATATGCATGGAAGAAAGAGCTCTCACAGGAACTGGCGAACTGGGGTAACTCAAATTGAAGGAGATTACCATTTGAACAAGATGACAGACTGCACAGCAAAAGCAAAAGTAGGATGACCTTCATTCAATAAGCAAATTATTATTTTTTTTTTCCATTCTATGCTCAGTTAAGGACCTTGGCATGATCAAGCAAGGGCCTGAGCTCAAGAATTTGCAGAGATAATAGATAATTCTTAGTCAGCTTGAAGAGTTACCATGGAAGGATATTTGCAAGCGAGTACCTGACCACTGACAGGCATGGGTACATGTCCCAGGAAAATAAGTAACAGAAGAAATAAAATAAGAGTGATAAAAATGGAAATTTCTGAAAACTCTTGTTTATATTTCATGATGGGGTGCATTATCTCAGACAACTGCATATCAGATTTTCTCCACACACAAACGCATTCTTTTATGACTTAGAAAGGTCATCTAGTAATATCCTAAATTCCATTTTTAGGAAATAGGAGTGAAGGCAGCTTCCGAATGGCATATCCAGACACGTAACGTGATAAGAACATGCAGCAAGCCCTCTTTGGTGACAGGATTTTTATTTATTTATTTGGTTTTAATTTTAAGTAAACCAGTAAGACTTATTGCATCTTATCTTGTTTTTTCTCCTACCTACACACCTGCTGCGACAACAAAAGCAAGTTGCCTGTTCACAAATGCCATGAATAACTGCACTCTGCAATTTACTGGTTTTCAAAGAATCAGTGAATAAATTATGTAGGAATAGAAAAACTCTTTAAAGAACTCACTCTGAGATGACAAGGACAACCCTATGAGCTCTACCAATCTGACAAATTGCTTAATTTTATTTGTACAGCAGAATGGGAGAGGATGAAGGCATCATTTGAGCAAGACCCCTACTGAACTTCACAGCTTACTGAAAAATGCAGCTATAAAATTCCTATTCCTTAAATAATATATAACTTGTTCTGATGGACTAAGCAAATAAGTTTTTTCCCCTTTTACTAATCACAGCAATTACGGCAAATAGAAGAAAATCCTGTGGTACTGCAAATTTCCTCCAGGTTATTAATGTGATCTGTGCACATTGCTATAATTACAGCCATACACAGCATATTGACACTTGAAAGGACTACATTTTGCATGTAATTTGTGTAGAATCTCAATATATAAAGCATCTGTGCCAACGAATTAATGCTAGAATGCTGTAACAAAAAATGTCAGTGCTTTAGAATTACCACATTCTATCCAGCTTCATTGGCCTCACAGTCAATCCTAACAATATCGCATATATTAAGATTGCCAATAAATTAAAATAAATGAATGCTATTGGAATTATCTGAGTTACATATATCAATATATAACTCTACATTAATATATGTCTCTGGAACAAGCCTTGTATTAGTTCAGGATTGTGTAATTCACCCGTTAGTTAGCAGAGTTTCCTAAGAAGACATGGAAATCTAGTTACACTTAAATAGAAGAGAAAGAACTCATGGATTACTTCTACTTCAGGCCAGAAAAGCTTCTTATGTTTTGAGAAATTCACCTTCAGAAGTGTCTTCTCGCATATTACAGAATTAATCTGTGACATTTATTGTCCTAAAATATTCCTGGCATGAAAGCTTATATGGGTTAACAAAAAGTGTTTGTTTATAGGGAGAGTGTGATCTAAAACCTCTTTAATTGTCTCAGTCTTATTACAGATTTCTCCCTCACTCAAACTCTCCATTGCTGACTATCTGGTTGTGGTTCCAATAAAAAACAACAACAACAACAACAACAACAAAACAACAACAACAAAATTGGGATCTAGAGGTAACCATCAAGACTATTCAACAGTAATATTAATTATAATCAAGAACTTAGTCACAGCAGGAGATATGAGTATCTTGGTGTTGTGTATTGATAAGGATCATGGCTGAAAACATTGTGGTGAAACTAGTTCAGCCAGCCACTGGAAATGATACATTCAGTGTACAGGGAACTGCGATTTACATGTCAACGACAAGGTAAGGAGCCACAGATCAGGCCGGCTGACTGATACTGGAGGTGGAAAGTGTGCTGGAGGGCACATAGCCCCATCTTCTGATATGCCCAGGGAAAAGGGAAAAGCTGAGACCCTTCACCGTGGCCGAGGACTTGTCCAGACTTGTCGATCTTTTGCAATCACCCCTTTCCCCCCAGACTTTTCTCTACTCAGAGAGCTATAAAAAAGCTCACCTAAAACAGCACTGGTAGGGAATCCAGCACCCTGAGGACCCTCAGCCTACCAGCTTCACTGAGGGGAATCCAGCACCCTCAGGACTCTCAGCCCACCAGCTTTGCCAAAGTGAATCCACCCTCAGGACTCCGCATCTCAGCAGCTTTGCCTCGGGAACTGAACCAGACCTTGGAGGACACTGTGCTCCTGAATTGCAAACACCAGCATCCTCGCTGTGGAACACCAAGGCCATGCATCATCGTACAAGTCCTGTCATCCACACTGTGGGGCCATAAGAGACTGGATCCCTCACCTTTTTCTATTACCCCATTTCTTTGTCTCTCCTCCTGCGTATATATTACTCTCTTTCTCTCTCTCTTATACCTTAGTTTCCCTTCCCTCTCTACCACTCTCTTTCCCTCTTTTCCTTTTGAACATAAGTGTAACATCACTTTAAACTCTGCTGTTGGATTCTGGTTAAACTTCATATTATAACTACTAATGGTTGCCAAAACATCGCTCATCGTAGGACTTTCGCTGTTAATGTGTTGATAAGTTCTGTTATACTTTTGCCAAGTCACTATTCGCTGTAACTAATATTCCAACATGTACTTTTAGTAAAACTCACAATTGAATTGGACCCCAGGAGTGACTGTCTGTCATTCACTTCACATAACTGTGCAGAATTAACCCCAAGCTAACTCACACCTGGTCTCACCTGTTGAGTCAGGGCGCGTGTTGCATTTAGAGTTAACTCATCCCTCATCCCATCTGTTGGGATGGGACACTTGATCAAGAAACAGAGAGGGCTTCAGACGGATGTATACAATGTTGTGCATTTTTAAGTTAAAAACACGTGGGGAAAAAAGTTCTTGTGTTCATCCTCAGGAATTTTAGCAGCCTAACTTTACTGAAGGTATCTAAACATTCAAGTATAGTTACTAGACCATCATATCAGCTTCAGCTATCTCTTCTCCTCCTCCAATAACTAGATGCAGAAATCAGTTACTAAGCTTTTTGCTGCCTATTGTTCAGTTATGTCCTGGAGCATTATCAGGCTCTACTATGCATATTGTTTATTTCTGCTCCTTTAGGCTTCTAAAGACATTGAGCTCAAAAAATACGAGCTGATTTTACTGACAATGTTTCCTTCAGTCCAAAGCATTTACAGTCCAATTACGTATGTTAAACTATAAATTTAAATATTCCAAATGAAATGTTATGAAGTATTATGTCATGAAACACCAAGTAATATATTAATAGAAAAAAAATAAGGTTTTTAAATTGAAAAATAGTGTTTTGACAGCTATGTTATTCACCTTGTAGGAAACTGAATTATGTCTCATATGTCAATTCTTCACCCATTGACTTCTAACCCCAACATACTTAATGTTTCTTTCCTGTTGGACAGTCATCATCTTATGCTTGAAACCTACTCAAAAGTCTATTTGTGTAATTTCTCTTACTTCATGAAATATTCATAAATAATTTTTGCTGTTGCACAAATTAGGATAACAAGTGTTTACTCACATTACTTCTTGTTTTTCAAATTATGTCTCAGTGTTCTGTTGTCCTAAAGAAATTCTCCTCACAATAGAGAAGAGTCATTGCAAGCAAACATCATGGTAATTGTTGCCTGTGAGAAGACCGATGCTTTTTAAGGCACTCTAGTCTGCCTAAAAACAAAGGAAAAATATAAGTTTCTGGGTCATGAATACAAGCCAGGGTGAGGGTAGTGAAAACAATTTCTTTCACTCTCTATCTTGAATTCAGGAACTTTGTAGGTGGCACCAACATTAACAGCAGCTTATGGAATAGTTGGGTGATCAGATGGGCTTCAAGTAACAGATGTTGAAGCAACGAAGGTGAAAAGGAAAATAGAAATCCTGGAATGAAAGGACAATGAAAGACAGAAAAAATAAGTTTAACCAAATACAACCTTCATCACATTAGAGTGAACTAAGTTTCCACCTTTATTAAAACCACTGACTAACTAGTACCTCCCCCATGTAACCCAGTATTATATGCATTGTTTGAAGGTTTGGTAACAAGAGCAATGAGAAGGAAATTTGTTATGATAAGAAATGCTCCTACTTTATAAAAGAAATTGTTTTTTTTACTTTAAAAAGTTGTTCATCTCTATATAACCATCCAGTATTCATGATGAATATGTAAGCCTTAGATTACAAAATAAATGCTTGCTTTTTCCTACCTGTAAAAAATACACAGAAAATACAAAACAAACTACTATTTTAACTTTTCAAGTAGAGTTTGAGTTAATACACTATGTATTCTATCTGATTTCAGAACAACTCTTATTTTCTCGTCAAGGGGACACACCGTTCATTCTGCTCAGTGTTGGCCATGGAATTCTTTGTATCACCAGTTCATGGATGAGAATTGCTGTATTTTAATAATAGTTTGGTGAATTGTGCATCTGTTTGCCATTGGTTGTGTATGTTGTGTTGTTTAGTTGTGGAAGAAACAAATTGTGGGTCAAGTGTATATTATACTGAGAAGTACCAGAATAACTCATCATACTGAGGTGAGATATTGTTATCTTCATTGTTTTCCTCTCCTGTAAATGAATATTCAAAGCGATTTATGAAGTGTATAGATCTTGGGCAACAGTAGTGCTCATCTATATAAGCAGTTTGTTATGTCTGCATGTTCTCTGTACACAAATGTATATATAAAGAGTATGAAACAAAACCAAAGAATCTGGAGAAAAAACAAACAAACAAACAAAGAACACCAAGCTGAAACAAAACCACAAACAATAAAAACCCCTGGGTCTAATTTAATATGAGTATTCTGATTTTTACATCAACACAGCAGGTTTTTCTCCACTTACTGGATTAATCTGATGAGTATGTGTCATTATAAACATAATCATTGTTCCTAATGAAGTATATTCATAATAATGTTAGAAATTTCACATCTTTTCTCAAAATACTTGGCTGTGTACACACAAAGATTGCATTTGCTTCTTTTATGGTTGCACAGTCGACATGCCTCACATCTCCTGTGCATAAGTGATGTGTGCAGGTCTTAGCTCTCCATTATTGCTCATCTTGGAAATCATTGTTATCATCCTGTAACATGTGCTTACTATGTTTTACCTCATGTCTAAAACTCCAGGTCTCTAATTCTTTCTGCATGAAAACATGATTATCCTTTATAACCTGTCATTTAAAATCAAACAAACAAATTTACCTTCCTAGTTTATCAATTAGTTCCTCTTTACCAACATTCAAATTGAAATCATGGCTTATTTTTAGCTATAAACATTTATTTCTCATAAATGTAGAAATTAATAAAAATATAGAATTAGTCCTTTCTAGTTGTGTAGATGCATGGAATAAATTACGATATTGAAAATATTGAAGTACTGAATGTTGAAAATATTGAACATATTGAAAAGAAAACCAATATAGATGTAGATTATAAGAAAAGCTTTAATTTAACATGCAATGATACTAAATCAAAACACTTGGCAGAAGATACAATTTCTCAGATTTTTTTAGTCTCTTTGTTGTACTCAGGTTGTACAACTCAGGTTGTTTCTAGGTAAGTAAATATTTGTACTTTTTCCGGCAAATTCAGATGGAATTACTAAAAATATGTGCATAATCAGCCAAGTCTGAAATCGAAGTTTGGTCCAAAACAAAGGCACAGAGTAGATGGGCTAATTATAAAGACAGTTGTACTCTTAATTCCCACTAGACTGCTGTTTCTTAAGAACTAAAAAGCTGTTAATTTAATGTCCTTCAACTTTTAAAGTTAACCGCACTGGTATAACCAGGGGTCCATCCCATTCTCAGATGTCTTTTCTGGTTTCTACTTGTTTTATCTAAGTTACATACAGTGCTCATTGACCATACTTGTAAATTATATAGATGGTATCAGTTAATATCAACACAAACACCATGGAGGACCATGAGCTGGAAGGCAGATTTCAAGCACAGACCTTGGACTTCTGCTTTGTTAGTCATCTTAAAAACCTCAGTTAATTGCCTGAACACTTTCTGCCTTGTCAAGAAAATGAATGAAGCTACAGTACCATTTTTTCAATTAAGGCTGTTCTTATATCACAAACAATAACGCGGAGCCTCCTTCACTAACTAGTTAAGACACACAGAGGAATCCTAGCCATGATGACGATGATTAGGATTAAACAAATAAGTAGTAGTAATGCATGCAGATGCATTTTGGAAATAACACAGAATGTTTGATTTCAGGGCAAAACCTCATCTCCATCAGGTACCAAAGGTTCTCCAAAGCAGCTGGCATTGGGGTAGGTATCACACCAGTGGGCCCTGAATTTCATCAAGCATGCAAAGTCTTGTAATACTCAGCTGCAAATGATCAAGCACAAGTCTTTGTAAAAACATCACTCATTGTGATGTTGGTTGGTATTTTAAGCTTTAATTACTGATTTTGAACTGTTAACACTCAGACAATCTGCAGCTAATCAGTACCTGTAATCTCCCACACACTGTTCCAAGAACAGCTTGCTTGAATTTTCTATTTAGTTCTAATTATAACCTCCTATATAGGAAACAGTAACAGTCTGTATTAAAGTTGTCTTTTCATCAAGACAGCAACTGAAGATTTAAAGTAAATAACCCTGCCAATTTTTGAATATTTGTGCTCACAAACTATGGGTTTATCTTGAAGATGTTCCATCCTGTTTAACCTCAACTCTCCATTTACTGAAACCTAAGTCAAATCTGAAAAAAACCACGTTATTTGAAAACAGGTTTTACTAAAAATATTATGTGTTTTAGAAAACTCAGGCTAAGCTAGAAGTTTCGCTCATATATTTGCAATAGGAAATTACTTCCTTCTGAGTTTTGCATACAACTTATATTCAGTTACATGGAAAGATTTCAACCTGTGTCTTCCAGTTTACAGTTTTTAAGGACAGAAGGGATCTTTTAGGATCATTGCATGTTTTGCATTAAAGCAGGACAAAAAACTATACCCAGGAATTTCTGAAATAAACCCATTGTGGTTTTGCATTCTAGGATATATTTATGAATGAAATTCGGCCTTTAACAAAAGCTTCATTAGAGTCTGTAACTCAACATCAGGCAAGTTTTTTCAGAGCATTGCAGTCCATGCTAACTCTCTGCTGAGCAAGTGCTTGTCCTATGATTTAGCAGCTGAACAAGCTATCACACATGCTGGGGATGTATCCTGGCATGCTTAATGTGAGTAATTTGTGAACATCATAAGCACAAACTTTGCTGGAACTGAGGGTCCACTACAAACAAATTGTCTGCTAAATATGATACTAATCAAGCCTACTGCAGCTCTGCTCTTGCTGCAGTTTTTGCTCTCACACCATCTCCACACTTGGAAATGGATTTTGAGATATGCAAGAAGAACATTTATTCCAATTCCCCTTTTTCCCACTGCCCTTTTTAAGCACACACACAAGTTTCGAAAATCATAACTGTAAAGTGTATTCTCAGTTTGCACCATTTGATTAGATGAAATTAAAGTGAATACTTTTTAACAATTAGATACACTTAACAGCATACAATCTGCAGCACATTGTAAGGTATAAAGCAGCCAAGTAGAACAAGTCAATGGCTGGCACTCATAACCTTGAAAAAGAAAGCCTAAGTGGATTAGCATGCAGAGCATTAGCGCATTGAGGTAATTTTTAAAGTTAACTCTCTACTAGGAGGTTTGGGGTTTTTTAATTAGAATTTTATGTTTCTTCTTCTTTTTTTTTTTCTTCCCCTTCTCTCTCTCAGAAATCATGGAAAGAACTAAAGAGGAAGCTGAGGCAAATAAGATGAAAAAAAAAAAAAGAAGATTCTTCATAAACCAGTGGCAAAGCAAAAAAAGGGAGGTGTGAGCCTTCAGATGAGAGTATGGAGAATGGATACATCCAAAACTGATACATTCAACACACTGGATTTCCTCCCTGTCTTCTGAGTGATGACTCTCATTGCATTGTTTTTTATGTCTCCTTTTGAGTGACACGGAACTCTTCCACAAGCATATCTTGTCTATTAAAGGCAATAAATGACACAGACAGAATGACCATCTGGACATGGTGCTAACTGGGTATGTATTAACCCCAATTTGGTCTCTTACTGCAGAAAAAAATCTGATGAGATATACCTGCCAAAGACTATTTTTACTGTCACTTTGAAAGAGGGAAGTATATATGCATGAGAGATGGGAAAATACACCATGCTCCCTTTTGGCATGTTCCTTTATATTATCTCTTCTTTAACACACCCATAAAGCTGAATTACCTCTTTCAGAACACAAATGAGTAGATGTATGTTGATTTACCAATTATTTTTAAAACTTCACAGTTTACAGTAAAGCTGATAGACTTAACCTGCCTACAACTCTTTGGTTTCTGAGCTGCATGTTTTCCATAAAAGCTAATATGCAGTTTCAAAGAAGCTTTTTAACATACGCAGAGAGACCACTAATTCTTTTTCACCTATGTGTTTTTTTTAAAAAAAACCTTTTCTACCTTTTTTATACATATACAAGTATAGTCTGAATTATTTATTTTTTTCCTCTTTTTTCCTCCTCATTTAAAGGGTGTTTCTGTTGCTTTTTTTCAGTGTGATCTCCTGAAGCAGTGAGGCTTAAGCAGTCAAGGTCTGTCTGTGCAGGCAGGATTAAACTTATCTAAATTTCTTGCATATGAAGTCTGTATCTGGACAAGTCACTCTAGGCTCCCTGTATAGTCACTGGAGAGAGACAAACATTTTAAGAGGCAGTTTATCTGGCCTATTCTAGAAATACTGTTGAGTGAAAGGAGCTGCACTCTGGGATCTGTAGTTAATTTATGGTAACTGCCTTGACAGTTCAGAGAGCCTGGAAAGATTGTCTTTGTTGAAGACTTCTGTACCATCAACTATATTTTGCCAGTTAAATCCCCCCCTGTCTCTGTATGACTTTCCCCACTCCTTCCACCCCACTAAGTCTTTAACAATTTTGGCAGTTTCAAATATAATTGATAAAGGAGAAGAAATCTTATAGATATTTAATACCTGCAAGTTCTGTGAGAAAACAAGGGCTAGAAGGAGCACTCTTCTGTTATAGTATCTACGTGCAAGAAGCTGCAGACATAAGACTCAGCTATAGACATGAAAGAAACTGTAAGAGAAACATTATTAATCCCATAAACCATCTTATTCAAAATGAACAATCCTAAGACGCAAAGCCATGGGACATAATCAGTCTTCATTAGATCTGCTACTAGTTTAATTTATAATGGCTTTCCAATCATTTTTATACCCATGAAAAAGAATTAACTGATTGAGAAGCAGTATAATAGGATACTGACCACTAGAATGTAATGAAGTAATCTATAATAAAATGCATCTGTGGAACTAACAATTTACCCTCTCAGGAAAAAATATGCCCATTTGCTAATTCAGAATCAGATTTTATTTCATTTGTTCAAAGAAAACAAAACAAAGTTAATAGGGTAGGAGGTTCATTGGCCTTTCTATGAGGTGAAAAACACAGTAATTCTAGCCTTGAATTTGGAAATTGGGTATGACAGTAATGTTCTCTTATTAATGAAAATAAATGCTGACAGGAACATCAGCAAGAAAACTGAAATAAAAGTTTTAACCCTGGGTTTATGTAATAGTTTTTATTTTTGCTGTTTGCATTACATGATACTAAAAATGATAAAAGCAGACCTACAGTAATCATACTTGATGCACCATTTCACCGCTGCTGCCCTCTGCTGCATGGAACACTTTGAAAGTGTTTGTATTTCATACTAAGCTGGTGCATGGTTAGAGACAGATATTCAAGCACATATGCCAAGATCGCTTTTGTTTATTCCTTTAATTTTCAGCGAAGTTTATTTGGCCACAGAGGAATGTGAATTTTTCAGTACTTAAAATACCTATGTAAATAAATGATTACCAAAGATGATATATGATATATAGAAGAAATGTATTCTCAAATTTGTTTTGTAAATTAGAATGACTTACTTCAGGAGGTATTTGGACTCAGTTAAATGTGCTGCAATATCCATGACATTAATGTTAATGTCTTGTTAAATGTCAGCTCTCATTTAACATTTTAAATGAGAGGCAGTAAGAACAGAAGAAAATCCAACATGAACAGTCTATGAGTTCATGTTGCTTTCTGATTCCTTCAGTACAGTTTGTCTCCAATATTTCCTTTTCTTTTTTTTTTAATCTATCCATCCATCTGACCATCTCAGGACAAGTGCTATTCTTACGTGTCATATTCCCAACAATAATACACCTGTTGTCTGGGAAGATGTACCTTGCACTGCAGGGTGGCCAAATTATGCTGTCATGAGGTAATATACCTTTGTAAGCAAAATGTCAATGAGTACACATCAAACTACCCATGTATTTAGCTTATGAAAGGCATAGACAACTGTGATGATTGTCACAGAATCTTAACAGCACCCCAAAAATGTTGTTTGTTTTTTTTTTTTTTTATTTTTCAGCACAAAGCTTGACTTAGGCTCATTAATAATTTAGCCATAAATTACAAATACCAGGCACTTTTTGAGGAAATTCTGTTTCTTCCCATGGATTTTCTGGACAATTCATATTTTTATTGAAAAACCTGCATAAGTCCATGGCTTTAATCAATATTATTCTGTTTAATAAAGCTCAGTATTTTTCAGTACTTTTTGACTGAAATGAGCATCAAACTGCAGGGCAAACCCTGTGAAGAGAAGGTGGTTTAAATTGAATTAAATGAATAATCAAAAAGAAACCCAGACCAGAGGACCATAAGAGCTCAGGAATATTTAAGCATTTGCCTTCTAGTTTCTCTCTCTAATAAGACAGTTATAGAATCACAGAACCATTTGGTTGGAAGAGACCCTCAAGATCATCAAGCCCAACCATAACCTAACTCCAGCACTAAACTATGTCCTTAAGAACCTCACATATACATCTTTTAAACACCTACAGGGATTGTGACTCAACCACTTCCCTGGGCAGCCTATTCCAATGCCTGACAACCCCTTCTGTGAATAAATTTTTCCTAATATACAATCTTACCCCCCTGGTGCAAACTGAAGCCATTTCCTCTTGTCTGTTCACTTGCTACTTGGGAGAAGAGACCAACACCCTCCATGCTACAACCTCCTTTCAGGTAGTTGTAGAGAGCAATAAGATCTCCCCTCAGTCTCCTTTTCTCCAGGCTAAACAGCCCCAGTTCCATCAACTGCTCCTCATCAGACTTGTGCTCCAGGCCCCTCACCAGCTTTTTTGCCCTCCTCTGTGCTCTCTCCAGCACCTCAATGTCTTTCTTGTAGTAGATGGGGAGGGTGAGTTGTTCTATCCCTAAATCACTTTAGTTGCCTTTGTAATTGTTCTAACCCATGTTCTTCCCAAGATGAGGAGCCTACAACTCCAAACAATACTCAAGATGTGGGTAGTACACCACGCTCTTGCATAGCTGAAACTGAATATACCTAAGTAGGTTGTTTTAGCAGAACTAGCAGAACCCTTTCTTTTCCTCATGTATTTCTGAACAATTACTGCTAGCATGCACTTGATTTAGTTAGTTACCTTAATACAACAGTGCTCCTGGAATCATTATATTGTTTTGTAGGTCATCTTAAGTTTGGTATTGATGCATAAAGTGAGCAATCTGCAACAGTTTTCACCCTTGTCCTACACTTTCTGTAAGGTGCCTGCCTCTAAAAAATCAACACAAGGAAAATGTGTGCTGAGGTGAGAGTATGCTAGATAAATATAGCATGCTATACACTAAAACTGATGACTAGTGAAGCTGAGGGCAGGAAAAATATACCGCTATTTCAAATAGTTGTGTTCCACACCATGGTCATCACAATCAGAAGTTAAAAGGAGAGGCCTCTTGCAGCTGATGTGACAATAAGCTCCATATACAGATTCACCTAATGACTAGTTAAAGATTTTAAAGGAATTTACTCTAACTAGAAATAAATGTTGCTGGGATTTACCACAGTTGCAGATGAACAATGCATCCTGCATTGCTGCAGAAAGTCTTTGTTTCTTATCATTTTCTTGGTGTCTTAGGGAACATTCTCTTTGAACCAGAGAATGGTTCATGCAGCACTCAGTTTGGAAAAGTCAGAGTTGGTATTGCTTCCCATTCCTTTGCTTACCTTATGAAAATGATCAGAATGCTTCTGCAAAAATAATTGTTCATAATCCAGATATTTTCTACAGAACTTCATGATTTTTAAAAAACTGAGATGTGACAGACTGCGTGTGAAGAGATTCAGTTCTATAGGATGATGTTTAGAGCTGATGACTGATAAGTTTTCCTTGACAATACTCTCCCCAGTTTTCCTAAGGAAACGATGCTTGTTCAAATCACTTCTCTCTCTCTCTCTGAAGCTCTTAATCCCCCCCCCACCCCTTCCTGATGTTTCTGTTTTTCCAAATGTTCTTTCTTAATAGCTATCTAACCCGTTAAATGCAATTCTTGGTGCACTTCAGAAAATATCATGTCCTCAAGCTGTAACTGTTAAATTAAATTGCTTACTTTCAAGCTGTTTACAGAGAAGCAATTTTCCTTTTAAGTTGCTGTGTTTCAGGTTTTGGGTAACTTCATATAATCACTGTATACAGTCTGATTTTGCTTTCTTCTGTTTTTTTTTTTTCGCAATACAGAGCATTTTCAACATACGAGTCACTTGGAAACACCATTAGTCTCAAACCAAAACAAACTGAAGAGTGTATGTACTGTCTCATGGGAAAGGAGTATATTGTCTTTAAGTTGTAGCGACTGCTTTCAGTTGTTAACACAACAATAGTAAGACAGGAATAATGTAGCGATAGTGTTTTTATGTAAGACTGACACAGCACATCATGCTGACAAAGGGTTGAGAAATGCCCCACAATTAAGGGACTGTCGAGGGTTAAGATTGCGGGGTGACAATAAAACCCTGGCAGATGTATTGTTAACCTCCTCTCCCCCCCCACTTCCCCCTTTTTGCCCCTCCCTCTCCCCCCTTCCCACTCAGGACAGGCGATCGGGAGGGAAAGAAAGAACAGAGAGAAGAGAGTTGGAAAAATTAAAGATGTTTTACTAATGCTACTAATAAGAATAGAGAAAATAATACAAAATATACAAAACCAATCTTGAAAGTCTCTGCAACTGCAGAGCCGGCACCCAAAGTCCTGGATTAGACTCTGCAGCCAACCGGAGCTGGATTCAGTCTGTCACTAGGCCTCAGTTCACAGGGACGACTCGCAAGGTCCTCTCCTAAGGTCGGCCATAAGCAGAAGGGAAAAAGGGACGAGATCCTTGTGATCTCCCACTTTTATATGAAGTATTCATGTGAATGGAATGTTATACACAGTTGGTCAGTTTCTTAGTCACTTGTTTCTCATCGCCCCTCTTGCGAGATGTCCATCCATGCTTATCAATAAGTTTGCATTCCATTGCTATGTTTACCAAAACGTGTGTCTGGTTCTCCAGGAAAATGCAGTTAATATGAAGGCTTTAGCTGACAGGCAAAATTCACTGAAAGAGAAACTTGTTTTTAACAAAACCAGGACAGGGACTCACTGTCCAATGGAGTTTAGAGCTGTTACTCATTGCCTCAAGATCACATTAAAGCTGCTTTAGGTATGACAAGTCTTATACTGTCCAAGATCTCAGAGTTTGTAGCCAAACAGGAACTGCCTGAAGTGGGAAATACTAAACATACGTATAGACACATCCTACATTGTCTGTCCTGGTGGCCAGGGCTGTGAGGGTAATCTATCCAATATATCACTTCCACTACTAACAGTTCAGGAAAGAGGTGCTCTGGGGTGAGCCAGTGTAAGAGAAGACTAGCTAAATATACCAGCTTCCTTTGTAAACTCAACGTATAGTTTTTTTGTCAGCATGAGTTCCAGCTGCTGTTTGCTAGACATGGAATAGCTGAGCTGACAGGCATCAAGACGTTCACAGTCTGACATGATGCCACACACAGAAGTGATGTGCCTTGCTGTGGGGATCTGCAGAAATGTGATGGTAAACACAGTACTATGGCCCAGAACAGAGGAAATGCTGGCAGCACCAGGTAACACTTGGTTACCTAAGGGTGGTAAATTTGAGTGTATACCTCAACACTACCAACCTCCAACCTTCATTCTGTTAGCTTGCCTAGTCTTTGCCTATATGAAGACACCAGCTTCATAGCACCTCCATTTCCCATCATATGCGAGAGAAAATATTCTGTTGTTTGACAGGGATGAACTGGGCTCACCACTAATGTAATTTTAAATGTTCCTTTCATGAAGAAAATAGCCATTCAGGCTCTTAATTCTAATGGTCTTCTCATGGTGGCTATGACATAGACCGGTATGTAGCAGCACACAATCCCAGCAGCTCAAAGAGGAATCTGGCCTTACCCACAGGCAGGAAGCTGGAGAGAGCAGTGGTACACCTGGACACTTGTCACACGATGTTTTCTTTAAATGTTCATATGAAGTAAATGTTTTTGAAATTAAATTTCTAGCATTGGCTACAACGCAAATTGAGAACTCATCCAGGATATTGCCCAAGACTAAGAATCTTAAACCAGTATGTAAAACATCTTCATAAGCAGTCAGTTTAATAAAGAATCCACTTAATTTGGTAAGAATGGAGCTCTTAAAACATGTTTCACAGAGGATCATACATGAACCATTAAGAATGACAACAGCAGAATAAAAAATATTATCAAGACAGATAATTAATTTAGAGTTAGATTACATATTATTGTACAAACATGGAAGACAGCTGCAACACTATCACTAAAACCTACAAAGCTTTCATTTTTAATTTGCTAATTGAGCCAATGAATATTCATGATCTCAAACTTGTAGCAATTCTGCAGTTCGTTTCTCTGCTATGTGATTTGCAACATCACCACAAAAATCCAGACTAATGGAAGTCTTAGAGAAAACTAGCAGATTGTGAAAATTTCCCTTCTTAACTCATTACCTCTTGTTCCCTATGCAATAATAAAATATTTTGAAGACCCTGCTTAGACTTAAATTCATGTCCTTTGGATCAGGGAAAACAACTGACCACAAAAGATGTTGATCATTTAGACCTCTGTATTAATTGTATCTTTCTCTGATTCACCATAGTTGAGAGAACTGACTTTATATTTTTGCTTAAAAAGAAGTCATTTGCAGTTGCCCACAATTTTTCTACTGCAAACATAAACCAAAGATAAAGCAGTAAAATTACTGAACATCTCAAGTACTGCAGTAATAACTCTGCATAATGATTGCTTAAGGCTGGCAATAGTTCTAGATTACTTTCTTAATGGTTATTATAAAGCATTGAATTAAAGTTTAATATAAAAACCCCTTCTAATAAAAATAAAAATGCATGACTAAGTAATGAGTGTTTTAAACTGTGTAATTTGAAAATATGTATTTGTTTATAAGTTATTCATCTGTCAAATATAACATTATAGTTATTTGTCACCACAGCTTTTTAACCATATTTGTTTTGTTCAATAATACATAGTGAGACATGCCCAAAGGATAGAATTACTGAAGCCTCTGCTGAATTTGTAAGACTGTGATGAATTTCACTGACAAAACTGTTGGTAAATGTACAATTTATACCATTCCAAAACCAATTTAAATACAGAAAATCACTCACTGGTTGGGACTGACATTTGCCATGCAAAATCCATCACAACAGATGTCTCAATTCCCTGAGACATTTTCTCAAGGCAAGACAGATAAAGTACATCAGCTAGATACTCACAAATTATCGGATGTGAATTCATCAATACACCTCATCTATCATATTTATATAAGACTCCAATCCTGTCAGTCACTGCATGATATGCAACACTTGACTAGAGTGAGCAGAGCCTACAGAGGGGCACAAATAAACCCAGCTTACATTAGGCAGTCCTCCATTTTTAGCAGCATTGAATTTCAGATAAATTCTCAGAGAGCAGCTGTACATGGTTACACGCTTGTTTACATGAAGGTTTACTGTTTCAGTTTTGAATGTGATATTGAAACTGTTTTTGCTAAACTGGAAAAAAATAAGGCTAGAGCATAATTTATTGTGATATAATGAAATTTGACATTTTTTTATTTTAAACTGTCTAAAAGTCAAGCTACATGTCAAGGAATATGAGGGTGTCTATGCAAGGTCTGAACCAAGGTACAGACAAGGATAAAACCTGACACTAATTATGACTGGAAAAGTGTTTCTTGGTTTTAGTTCCCAGGTGGGAAAAGTATAACAACCAAAGAGAAAGAGAGGATATCACTACAGGGATTTTTGTTTGGTTCAAAGATGCTTTTTCTACTGCATTTACAGACACCAAGAAAACACAAACCTACCCTTCCCCTATCCCAAACAAAACAAAACTCAGACCAACCAAACCCAAACAAAAAACAAACCAAACCCAATAACAACAACAAAACCCAGTCAATTGCTACAAAGCTCTTAACAATATAAGAAAATATATACTTCCAAAATATATCTGTACCAAACAGAATCCTAATATCTTACGCTATGAATTACTAGTATATTAGTATACAAATATAGTTTTCTTCAGCAATTTAACAATTTGGCTCAACTGCCTTTTAAATTGCATCATGACTTGGGTTTCACAGCCATACAGTTAACAGCACAGCAGGAAAACAGCAATTATGGAAGTTACCCTCCAGGTCTCTCCAACAGCCCCGTTATTCTTAACTTTCTCTGTCTTCCTGCAAAATCCTTTCTCTAGCTCCCGTAACTGTTCAAGTCCAGCTGCCAATTTCCTCTCCTACAGTTTATCTACTTACTTCATATTTAAAGACTGTTACAGATCAGACTGTTGTGCAATACAGCCAGTATTAAAATTTTTGGACAATTTAATTACCTGGCAATGAGAAATCCTGTGAGATGCAGAGTCCCATTGACAGAATAAATCCCGGACTCCATCTGTCCTGACCCCAAGTCTCTCCCCTAGCTACTTTTCCTATTCCTATTTTTCTTTACATACAACTCTCATTTCTTCGGATGGCCACCCTGCAAGGTACTCTGTTTACTTATTTGAGCTCTAAATTGCCCCCATACCCAGCTGCTACAATTCTCCTCCTAGAATAGCTCTTGCATCACCTCCTCTACAAATCACCTATCTTTCTATTCACCTGGACTTTGTAGCTTCCCTCTACTTGCCCTTTGTTTAAGGCAGGGTATATAGATTCAAGGTGGACACACACAAACATAAGAACAGGTTATAAATAAGCAAATAGTGGGGGTTTGGTTAAGTTTTCATAGAGACAAACATATCTGTTAGCTATTCAGCAGCTGTAGCTTTCAGACAAGATTTAACAAGAGATGAAATTTACAGCATATTTGCTGTTTCTCTGAAACAGAAAAATTAGAAGACTTTTGAAAGGGGACAAAAATACCTTTTAAAGTCAGTTTCTTCTCTCTGAAGATTTTTACCTGTTATTAATAGAGTGGACACCCTGGGGTGATTGTCTTGATTGAAGACCTGTTGCATAGCATTGAGAGACCTGCATTCAGATCAGGAGGTCCTATATTCCTGGGATAAAAGCAACACAGGAAATCATTCCTCTCTGATTTTCAAAATTTGAAATAACTCTCCCCGTGTAAATTTCATATCTCATATTTTCCTTTTATAACAGATTTTTAAATTTCCAAGTGTTCAACACAAAAGAGAAGAAATATTCTTTATAAAATTCAAAATATCATGAAATGATGCAGAATTTGCCACTGATATGTAGGAAATCTTGATTCTGGTTATAAAAATGGAATTTAGCTATAGCTTAAGGTTGCAAATTCTCCCTGAAAGCAAGTGCAATTGAAAATAAAATCATTATTTCTTTACATAATCTTTTGAGTACTCAACATGAAACTCATATGATATGATCCTTTTTTTGTACTTTGGAAAAAAATACCAAGAAGCTAGGAGTGTAAATTAGCATATTAATTTAAAAGTTCCTGTCATTACAACAAAACAGTCTTTGATTTAATAAGAATCATGGTGTTTCCCACTCATTTCAAATTAATTGAATAATATCTGGTATCTCAAGTAAAAAGTAACACATAAAGTACTAATGAGACAAATGAGAGGAAAAATAGCCTACCTCACATAGATCATTTGCCTAAAATTCCTAATTTTGTCTTGAATGTTTTGCCTATGATAAACCCAGTTTTGTTAATATTTATTCAAACCTGTTCAGTAAACATATTCCAGTCAAATGAAGGGATAGTACCTTAAGCAGAATTTGTTTAAACAGTCTTAGTGGGTCATGAAAAACAATCATTTCAGTATGACTCAGGAATGTCCAGTAATGTCTTCAGTGTAATTATTTCATTTACTTCCATCAGCCTTTTTGCATTCGTTTTCCTTTCATTTTCTCCTGCAGTATACACATGTTGAAGTAGGCAGGGGCCTTTTCAGAGGAGTTGCATTATATAGTGGTTTTGCTTGCCTATCAGTTCTGAGGTGTCAACAACCTTGACAGGCTCACGTCTTCTAAACATTTTCAAGAGGTCAGTACAAGCTTCAGCTGGAAGAAGGAGAAAGATAAGCTATATAAATTCCGCTATTTCATTCATCTGTTTTCTTTACTACAACACGCAGGAGGTATGAAGTAGTGGTTGGAGGCGTAAAGCTTCACTTACAAAAAGGCTTCTCAGCTATTGATTGAATTGATTTATAGTATATGTGCATGTATGCACATGTGCTTCCACAGTAGCTGCAGTGTGGCTGTGAACCCTTTTCAGGCAGATTCCTCAGCATCCGGTTTGGCTGGGAATCATTTCCAGTCACCTGTTCTTCAGTCCTATATTGGTACAATTCCATATCTGAGAATTTTTGAACATAAAGATGTGATCATATAGATAAAGGCTGAATAGATTAGCATTTTTCAGACTAGCATTTTTCAAACCAATAATTTCTTAGGATAGTTAAAATTGTCTTGGACTCCAGAAGCTTTTCTCAATGGTTGTCACTGGCAAGGTGGACCCAAATTGCTTGGAAAGCTTTTCTGATAGTCCATTATGTACCCAGTGCAATAACTGCATAGTAACTATAAAACATGTTTCCTAATATATACTTTAGAGGATAAAACCACAAACATTTTTGGGAGGAATTAGAAGAAAAAATACTGTGAAATAATGGGTTTGTTGCAATTCCACTAGAACCTTTAGATGCAATATTATGCTTTCCACTTCATATTATTCAGTAAGAGTAGGAAATAGTTTCTTCAGCTGCTCGTGGCCCTGTAACTGCAGTTCTGGGGAAAAACCAGAAGGGCTGACATGTTTCTGATGATACAGAATGCTGTTAGATATCTCTCAATTCCACAGCAGTTGAAGGACAGCATTGGTAGTCACACAGCTAGATATAGTGTAGATTGTTTATTTCAGGAGCTTGTAAGTTTATCAGTTAAAACAAAGCTGAGGTTGATTTCCTTCTGAAAAGCTTGTTAATTTAGAGGGACAGCTGGCTTCCTCCTGCAAAGCCTGAGAAATGACAGAGATGACAGAACAGCAAAAAACTGGAAAGAAAAAAAAATCTGCACATCACCTAATAAGAAGACATGCATCTCTGAATAAGTGATAAGGTGGCTGAATGGATGGGGGTTAGAAGGCTGCTACACTGAAAAGCATTCTTATTTGCCCTTTCCTAGGTCTTCATAGGTTAAGCAACCAGCAGACTAAGTATTCTTAGATTTGAAGGACAAATTAGCCTGTTCTGTATTTCCCACATGGCTCAAAGGTAAAGACATTCCTGAAGGTTCATTACTTATTCCCAAAGGAAAAGATTAAAGGATGTTTTTAAGGTAAGTGAGAAGCAATAAAAGGCCCAGAAAGGAAATCTTGCAGAAAATAAGTATATTTCTGAAACAAAGCTGACACTACAAAAACAAAGCTGGAAGACTGTTTAGTGTTTGTTTCTGTTGTTGATGGTAGTGGGAAAATATGTCATTTATTTACAAAATAATCAAGAGATAGGGTAGAAGAATAGCTTGACAAGAATTGATTCAGATACAGCTTACAATCTCTGGTATCTGATTAAAGCAGGTAATTACCATGCTTGTTTTCTGGCCTTGTAATCTATGAATCATTTGTGCTATATAAATATTTATTTGAATACAAGCAGTTTGGCATAGCCCTACATAATTGCTAAGCACCTGAATCAATGGAAAAGCAACATCTTAAAGTATAGTAAAGTCAAACACTTAACATTTTTCAGAACACCAAACATAGGTATTTCTACCCATGTTCTGAGCTCATATTAAAGCACTAGTATGGAAGCCCTCAAGCTAGACTCTTATAAACAGAGCTAGAAGCCGCTCCTGATGAGATATATTTGTGGCTTTTAGTGTTACAGAAAGTGTCTTCTGGTTAGTCAGTGAAATCTGCCTCCATAAATGATTCCATACAAATAAACAGATCATATTTCAGGTTTGTGCTTCAAATGCTGGAAAACCACTAGGTGAGCAAGCATGGAATTGAGTGCATATTTTCTTCAGTAAAATACACATGCCAATGTCTTATGAAAAGCCACATTTTATATTCAAAGACAAAATTAAACATTGCTATAAACTGTCAGAATTCCTGAGTGGCAGACAAAGGAAAGTTAGCCAAGTATTTTAGACAGTAAAATAAACACTTTGAAGGAATCACACCAGTGGACACATGCAAGAGAGAGAAGTACATTTTATAGCCCCCAGTGTAAGGTGCTTAATCTCTTCATGTCTCTGAAAGGACACTACACGTGCTTTTGTGAAAGTAGTGATGAAGACAACGGTTTGTTGCTCAAATGTCACTGTTTCCAAAATCAACAAGGTACATATGCAATAGCTGAGAGTGGTGTACCTTTTAGAAATCTTTCAGGCATCTGACATGTTTATTGAAGAGATGTGTCATAGAGCCATACTGTACTGAAGATATTCAAGAACTTGAAGCTTATTCTTTAACTGAGTGAAGCTCAGTTCTTTTCAACAATTCTTAGCAACAAGAATTAGTAGAACAAATGGTACTACAGTGGCTCAGATCAGAAGTCCATCTAATAAATTGTCTTCTCTCTTACAGACACTTACAGGAGTGTACAAATAAACACATACTGAATAATTCTTCCTTGCCACATCATCCTGTTCTCTTTGAATTAGAGGTTTAGGAACCTCCTGAGCCAGACGTCACATTTGGATGAGTGTATTCAAGAGTCCCTGTGGACCTATCCCACAAAATAATGAAAAATCCATTTTTGACAATATACCATCCTACAGAAATTTAAAAGCTCATGATTTTATAGGCTTCCACAGTATTTACCCTTAATCATCTTGTCTTATAACTGAAATCTCCTAGTGCATTTAACCTCATTGCATCCGGTAACCCCATAGTAGCGTTCGTCTTTTTGTTAACTGTCTGTCACTGCACATGCATTTTTAGGGTTAATTCTCCCAAATACGTTGAGATTCATAACAATAGATTTTGTTTTCGTTGTATTGTCTCATATCTCAGCAGTGGACAAATCTTCTGCCCATGTCCACAAGTCAAGCTCAAACTTGGACCACCATGAATAATTATGAGTAACCAGTAAAAGCTGTCATTAGCTCTTTCTTCCAGGTGATTCAGGAGTTTTTGAATAGCAGGTGACCTATATTATCCACATGTTTATTGGGTCTTTCCAGTAGTTGTTAGGCCTAATTTTTCAATATAAACCCCACATTTACTCTTCTATAAATTATCATAGGTATTTCTTAATTCTTTCCTTATTAGTGTTTTTACCAGTCTACCTTGGAGAAAATTAAATTAGCTGTCTTACAGCACTCAGGAAACAGAACTTGATTCACCGATTGATACGGTATTTGTGATTTGCTGTTCCTTTGGCACTAGAGCTGTTATGTACTAGAGCAAACAGGAATATCGAGTTCTTTTAGAACAAGTTCTAGGATATTTCTTCCTTTTTTGTTTTTCCTTGAAGTGTGTCAAATTTGAGGGGACCATGATCAGTATTATAGTGACCTTCACCCAGCATATCACAAACAAGGCTTTGTGTTCTTCACACAGATTAACCTTCTGTTGTGAGCTTTTCCTCCAAAAAGCAGTGATGTATGTATACATGTCCATGTGCTGTATGATTGCCTATATGATAAATACAAGTCTATCTGCAGGTAGCTGAAGGCTTCCATTATTACTGCTTTCTTTATTTGAAGTCTTTCAGTTTGTTGTAGTCAATAGGATCTTAGTGAACAGTTAAAAAGACAACAAACGCAGAAGGAAAGAAGTACTATTAGCAATTACACTGATGCTTTCTGATGTGTCCAAGTCATATTGCTTCTAATTGAAATTCCATTTCACTTCTTGAAAAATCTGTAAAGAAATAAATGTACGTCATTAAAGTCTGGAAAAACATAAAAACAACAAAATGGACATTTACTGAAAGGCTGTAAATGGACATTTACAGAAAGCCTAGTGATGCAGTAAGACAAAAAGATGGAAACAAAAGTGGCCATATTTATATTCTCAAGAGAGGCAAGTCTGGTGTGTAAACAAGTTTCTGAAATTGACCCAGGAGAATTCCTGTCAGTTCCATGTCACTAATGATAATAAGCTAATGTTCTTTGCATTTTTGTAGACTTTTCCATTTTCAGATTAAAAAGCAATTAACTGATCTTGAAAATGCTTCTGAGAGACAAACACACATTATTATCCCTTTATTAGTGAGGGAGATGCTGAGGCACACAGCCTCAGCACAGCCTTTTGATTTGTCATGTAATTATTTGATTACCAGAACCATCAGCGAATCACCCATGTGTCCTCTGTTGCTAATACTGTACAAACTGACCCTGATACGATATAATGACAAATGTCTACCTGGAACATTAAAGTGATGGTCCCGGAAGACTTGTGGGGGAAGGGGTAGGGGTGAGCAGGGAAAGAGAAACATAAGAAAATGATCAGCATTTTACTACTTCTGCTTCACTTACAAGTCAAACGTAAGAACTGTAAGGAAAAAATCGTACATACATTAGACTAGGTAAAGAGACAATTCTAGCTGGAGAGAGAAGACTGGGACATGTCATTCATCAGCTAAAAAGTTAATTACGAAATCTGAATCACTTCCCCCTCATCTCCACTGTGGTTTATTTGTTTGCTTCCAGGTGCTGCCTCTCTGGGTCTCAGGCGATTTGTTCGCGCACACCCTGTGTCCGCCGGCTGGCAGCCCCGCAGCCCCGCGCAGCAGAGCGCAGCCGCCCCTCCCCGTGGGGAACTCCCGCTGAGGGAATTCAAACGCCTCGTTGCCCTGCAGAGAAAAAGAAAGTCCCCTGTCATGCCATCGATGTCGTCTTTGGCTCCAGAGCTTCTGCCAGCCGTTACTCCGTCTATAATGACCACAAAAAGCCCCGGCGCACGGCGAGCCCACGCTGGGTCGGCTGCCCGGTGTAGCCCGCCCTGGCCCGCTAGATGGCGCCGCCGCCTTCCGCGGGAGCTGGGGTGAGCGGAGCCTTGACAGTTCATTCCAGAGGTAGTTTCTTTGCAGGAACTTCTGTCAACGTTCTTAAAATCTTCTTAAGAAATCATACCTGTTCAGTTTCCATTCTGAACTATGAAAAATAAATTATTTTTTTTTTTTTTTCGTTTGACGGAAGTTTTGTTTCCAAAAGTAGTGCTTTTCAAGTGGGGGGATGTGCGGGAAATCTGTTGGGACTGGTTTGAGTGGTTGTTTTCTGAAGTAGCCTGGAGCTATTGATGTTAAAAGTAATCAACAAAAAACGATTAGTGTGTGCTGTGCCGGATTGCATAAGATATAAATTATTAATTGGATTCTGCAGAACTCAATTACTGGGAGATAATTGGTTTAGGTTTTCTCTGTGTCAGTGAGAGTCTAGAGGATCTCATCAGTTTCTAGAGTAGATCAAGTAATTGCGCCCTAATGTACCCATTTCTCTGTGTTGACCACAGTGGGGACCTTGAGTGAGCAGTTCAGTTAGATATGTCTACATTTTACGTGTTTGCATTCTGTGACATGAATTCCGTCCCTTTCAGGTATCTTAGATAGCTAGGCAGGTATGTGAAACAGATTACCTTGTCATTGCAAATGAATGTGATGAAAAATGAGCAAAATACCGTGTGAAAATGTGTTGAGACTTTGTGTAATTGTTGCAACTAATCTGAAACCATTTCCACAAAATTTGTTTGTCTTCTTAGGACACAGTAGGGTTATTTGTAGAAATGTAATGATTACAAGTTTATTGTGATAAACAGTTTTAACACCTGGATTCAGTCTTTATACTTGGTCCAATTTGAAGCTCTAAAATATGTAAGTAATGAAAAAACCCTTGAAGTATAACAGGGTATACTTCTGGCTTTCTAACTGTTTAAAATTCTTAAATACTCAAAAGACTCAAAATTATTTTTATAATTATAATGAATGAATTTGCATGTTACAAATTTGGTATAATTCATAAGGGTATGTGTAAACCACATGGCCTAAATCTGGTCCTCTCTGAGATATACAGCAGTTTATAAAGGTGAGCAAAGAGAAAAATAGACCTACTGATACCTTCTGAAGGCTTTAATAAACAGGTAGTAGAATATAAATTATTTAATCAAAATTGGTGCATACAGAATTGATGGACAGTAATAAGAAGATTAGTTGTTCTGTGACTCCTTTTAGCATCCATTGCTTGATGGATACCAGAAGGATGGAGAGAGAGAGGACTAAGATTTATGATCCTGGGTTCTGCATTTGCTATCTCCAGGGGCTCGTGATTTCTGGTGACACTGCTACAGGTCATTCTCTTGTAAGGTGTTCTGTGACCATGGCTGTCTGCATTGGCCTCAGCTAAATGCAGCCAGGAAAGTTTAGAGATAAAACCAACCACGGCCAGCAATTCCTGTCCTGTTGTCTACACTAAAATTTTCCATTGTCAACAGTTTAGTCCATTATGCAGAACAAGCACAGAAAACTGAAAAGATTAATTCTCAAAGGGCTGACTTCATAATTTTGAGACAACAAATTGGTTGTGATTCCAAAAATCCCTGTGTTTCTACTCTGGTATTTTGGACACTTTCACACACCAACTATCTGTGGCCAAAGATTAAAGGCAAAACTTTTCCTTTGGCTACAAGAAGATGACAGATTCTGTATTTCTGTTACTGAATTAAGTTTTACTGCCACAAAATGATCACAGTCTAGCTACAGAATAGGTGGTGTGTCCTTAAAAAACTGTTGCAAATCAGGCATTATTTGTTTATGAAAATAAGAGGAAAAATCCTACACAAATACACACATGCACACCAGTATGAACATTTATATTTGACAGCAGTTTTGGGATGTCTTTTGTTCTCCACTCTGAAGCCAATTTAAACCAATCCATTCATAAAACCCAGTATTTTTCTTATCCCAAGCACTGAACTGACAGTGGTTTTAAGTATAGGGGACTTTCTGAAGAGAAAAGGGAAACATGCAAACAATTGCCTTGGGCAAAAACACTGGGATTAAGCATTGAAAGGGGTGGAGGTCTCCTCTGCCCTGTGCAGTTTAAACCAGTGCAGCCCAGCCCTCTTTTGTGTCTGAGCATCACATGAAGTGTGTGGCCGATGTCTTAGTCATACCCAACACCCAGCCCAAAAGCCAAATACAGATGAGTTGGGGCGTTCAGATGTGCTGGTGTCTGCCTTCCTGGCTGCTTGGTTGTTTGAGACTCGGTAGATTGAGTGACCCATCCTTGCTGTGGCAATGCTGTCCTGTGCTGCATGCAAGGGTTGACGATGACAGTGCCAGCATGAAGAGAGCAGGTCTGGTCTGGGTTGTGGCTCGCAGCCTGTTCCCCAGGTACGAGCACAGCTGCACTGGCTGACACTGCCCTCACCTGTTTTCACTGCTGTTCTCACCACTGTGCTCTGTCTTTCCTGTTTCTGTAACACCTGGGACCTTTGGATCAGCCTTTGAAGTATCTTGGTTTCTTATGCCTAGCCTGTGATCCTCTCCATTTCTTGTTCAGGCATGATGTTCAGTCTAGCTACAAAATAGCTATACATAAAAAGGTATGTGTATCAAAAGATTTTTATATGATAGCACAGATAACTGGCATGCAGAGGCTCAACTCTTGGGCACTCCATGCTTCCCTGCATGGTGGTGACACCAGCCAGGCTTCTCCTCTGGAGGTCCTAGGCTGCTCTGGATTTGGTCGCCAGGACACCTCTCTTAAAAGCTCCCAATTTTTACACTTAACCTTAAAAAATTTAATCTCTTCTATTGTATGTTGCCTTTCTTCTGTTGGAAAAAATAATTTTAATTTGTCAGGTGTGCAGAACTGGGAATACATACGGTAGGATCCAGCACCTTATACTGGTTTTAAGTATAGAACAGGAAAAGCACTTTCACTATTTGCTCATCCAAAAGGCAAATGTGACTATGTATTCCCAGATTTCTGTAGCATATACCAGGAAACAATTTCACCTCTAGTCATCTTCATGGGAAGCAGGTGGTGTTTTTCTCGTTCTCACAGTTTTGTGTAAAGTTCTCTCAACTATTTCCTGTTTCCTCCTGAAAATGGCAGTGACTGTTCCTTTGTCACCAGAGTTGGTACTACAGTATTTATTGTAATGATTTAAGGAATTTATTTTTATCTAATGGCTTTTATCTCTAGCTTTACAAAGTGTTCAAAGGACATTCATTGTAAAATTTAGTTTATTTTTACCTCTGTTTTGAATAACCCGTAGAATGGGTGGTGGTTTTATTTGTTCATTTATTTATCTATTTGTTTATTTATTTTTAACCAGGTCTCTTGATTAAGTAATGCCATACAGACATACCAGAAAGGGAAAAGCCATACTATCTGTAGGCATCTTTCTATATGTGTGATTCTGTATGCATGTTGCCACTATAGCTCTGTCACTCAAAGGTGGCTGGGCAGCATTTTTGGCACTGCCTCATGGTATGTACTGCAAGGGTAGATAGGATGTGTAAGTAGCTAGAGTTTGTGGTCCAGAGGATGTCTAGAAGTTGATTTATAATTGCCACATACCCTGGCATTATAAACACACAATGGTGTGTTGGGGTCACCAGTAAGTGACCACCTTCCTGGCTTGGCCATTGGGTAGTGTGCAGGCAAAGTGTGGGAATCTAGAATATGGACCAATGTCCAAATGTAACCTTTTATTCTCAGTGAAATGTTTACTTTTTCTAGTAATTATGTGATTTATCTTTCTAGAGAACCATTTCATGAATTCTGTGGTCACATAGCTGTAAAAATGCCTTTGCAAAGCTACATTTTCTATTTAGTCATAGGTCAGTGTTTTCATACATGCAAGGAAGTGCTGCTAGAAATCCTTGTATTCTCTCTCACTTCTAAAAGACTATTGCTCAAATATACAGCGTTAATGTATAGGATGCTCCATCCCATCAATTCTAAGTGAACAGTCAGGAAAAATCAGAAACGTGAAGGAAAATGTCTTTTCCTCTCCACTGATCCACATGCAGACTTCTCTCCAGATTGCAGACAGCCATGGGGGCTGTTCCAGAGCAGAAGCTGCATGGCCAGGTATGTTTTACTGGTTCATGAAAGCTAAATGACTCTTCCATCTCATCTGTTGTCCAGCCAGTGAGATCCAATTAATTAACTGCCCTGGTACTAACCAAGATAACTTTCCTATGAGTTTGTGTCTCTGTGTTTACACTGTGTGTGGATTCCCTCTTGTTTGGGGAAAGAAAAGCTAACCCTTCTGTCTGTGCCTTAGTGGGAGTCTAAAAGTATTTATCTCCCTACCCAATTACTGACTTCCATAAAACTAGTAGAAATTTCCTATTTTTTAGATATTCATATCTCACCTCATATTTGAGATATCAGTTGCCTCTGTCTCTGACTAAGTTTAGTTATGTAGTGAAAAAGCATGCTCAGAAAAGCAAGCTAAAAAGCATTGCTTGAAGTTTTAAACTAATTAAAGATTTGCTTAGCAATGTCACTCATTATTTTATGCATTTAATTACATCTTCAGTCTTTCTAAAACAAAACACTTACCTAGTCGGGCACATTCCTCGTGAGCTTGACACCATCTTCTTTTCCTGCGGGCCTCAAAATAATAGCAGTGACCTTGGAAAGGTATCCAAGATTTGTATCCTCTTGATTCAAGGCATTTTCCTGGAAGTTGTGAGACACCAGTAACACAGAATCACAGAATCACAGAATGTTAGGGATTGGAAGGGACCTCAAAAGATCATCTAGCCCAATCCCCCTGCCAGAGCAGGAACACCTAGATGAGGCTACACAGGAACATGCCCAGGCGGGTTTTGAATGTCTCCAGCGAAGGAGACTTCACAACCTCCCTGGGCAGCCTGTTCCAGTGTCTGTTACCCTCACTGAGAAGAAGTTTCTTTTCAAATTTAAGCGGAACCTCTTGTGTTCCAGTTTGAACCCATTACCCCTTGTCCTACCGTTGGTTGTCACCGAGAAGAGCCTGGCTCCATCCTCGTGACACTCACCTTTTATATATTTATAAACATGAATGAGGTCACCCCTCAGTCTCCTCCAGGCTAAAGAGACCCAGCTTCCTCAGCCTTTCCTCATAAGGGAGGTGCTCCACTCCCTTCAGCATCTTTGTTGCCCTACGCTGGACTCTCTCCAGCAGTTCCCTGTCCCTCTTGAACTGAGGGGCCCAGAACTGGACACAATATTCCAGATGTGGTCCCACCAGGGCAGAGTAGAAGGGAAGGAGGACCTCTCTGGACCTACTAACCACCCACCTTGTAATACACCCCAGGATGCCATTGGCCTTCTTGGCCACAAGGGCACAGTGCTGGCTCATGGTCTTCCTGCTGTCCTCCAGGACCCTCAGGTCGCTTTCCCCTACACTACTCTCTAACAGGTCATTCCCCAACTTATACTGGAACCTGGGGTTGTTCCTACCCAGATGCAAGACTTTTATCAGTAGGGGCCATTACTGACAGGAGATCAGGGAGCTGGAATCCAGTTATTTTATAAGATTTGTTTTTCCCATTAAGCTAGTAAGAGAAAACTAAACAGATTATATGAGATTTGTCATCGTAGAAGAAATGAAGAATGTTCTAAAAAGAGCTTGAGTATGGCTTTGATTTTGTATTTGAGAGAAAATTTTGCTTCATATTTATCAAGGTGATTAGGAAGATATACCAGTTTATAAGTACAGATTCTGTCTAATGGTGATTTTTGTAATTGCTCTAGTCAATAGAATATCCAGCTGTTTAGTCAAAACTGCTATTTTTAAAATGTCTTCTGACACTTCAGTCTCCTTTCTTCGACGGGATCAAAACCTTATAGCAGAAACTGTGATTGTGAATGGAAGTGTTGGTATAACTAAACATGGTTTGCAGGATTTTTTATTAAACTGCACGCTCAATAAAGTCCATAGCAATTGATGTAATAGAAAGATTTTGGATGAGAAGATAAATGCAGATAGAACAAAAATTAAATGTTCTGGCAAATTACATTCTCTTCTGGTGTGTCTTCTGCAATCTATTGCTTTTCCTATTAAGGAACATTCGGCTCTCAAATTAGATTTCTAGAATATTGAAGTGGAAAGAGACATTATATATTAAATCGGAGGATTTTTTTGTCAAATTACAATGTCTTAAAATGTAATTTGACATGCAATTTTAAATTTTCTAATAACTCAAGATCTTCCATAATGTTGACAAAAACAAGAATATAGCTAAATTGTGAAATTATGTTTATACATATTTCCATAGATATTATGGAAGTTTGTGCCTAGAAGGCTCCTCAAGGAGCACACACTCTTGTGCTCACACATGACATGAATTTGATATATATAATTGTATCATTTCTAACAGATGCTAGCCCTGTCTGTTCTTAGCAACCTGTAGTGATGAAGATTCCTTGACATGTCCAAAGTATTTGTTAAAGGCTCTGTACTGATAAAATTAGAGTGTTTTCCTGGTTGTATGTAAGTCTGTTACTCCTTTCCAACTCATATCAGACATAGAGGAGAATTTAATTCAGATTCTTAGGGCTCATTTTTAGTATTTAAAATCGATAATCTGGTTTCTCTCAGTCTTTTGTTTCTTAGTCTTTTGTCCAACTCCAATTATAATTTTTCCTCTTAATACTTGTTTCCTGGTCATCTGAAAACCCTAGTTAACTGAGAGCCTTTTCAAGCTTTGGTGCCCCAAACTGGATACAGAATACATGGAATCATATGCTTACTAATGCCCCCTTTTTGTGCTTGTAAATGCTGACTGCAACAAAATGTACAATATCTATTATGCACAAAGGTGAAAGCAGAATGTTTTCATTTTGTTTTGTTTTGTCTTCTGCCCTCCAGAAAGTACCTAACATTAATTCAGAGCATTTTTCAAGCCCTGGGAAATGGAAGGGAAGAAAGAAAGGGGGCATGAGAGAAGGCATAAAGCTGGGAGTCAGATAAGACATCATGTTGGTATGAGCACCCAAAGGTCTGCATGGAAAATGGGAGTGTGGGTGGGATTGTTCTTAATAAGTAGTGCTGATCACCATCGCTTTTGTTGTAGTTGTCGTGACTGTGATTCATGGGGAGGAGTGTGGCATGTGAAAACACACCTACCATCCAAATGTTCTCTCTCCCCTGCCATACAATTAATGTAGACATCTCACAAACATAAAGGATTTTTTTTTTTTTTTCCAAAATATTTTAACTTCTTAACTGGAGCAATTACACCAATTGCATTTTCAAATGAAAAAAAAAAAAAATAAAATCCACTGGTCTATATGTACCACATCATATAGCCGTTAGATTCCTTTAACTAAGGAATTTTATCCCTGTTTCTGTCCACAACCTTATTTTGCTACTGCTTCCATAAATCAGACTACTCTAGTAGAACGCATGAGCATAAGCACACACACATGAAAACCTTTCCTTCTCAGGTCTCAGATGTGCGACCTGAGAGATCATGTCAGCCATCACTGAGGTTCATAAACATGTGGCAGGAAGGCAGGATGCACGTTGTTCCTGAAATCTCCTTAGATTAAGATAAATTCAAAATGTGGGAAATTAATATTTGAGACCCTTTAAATGACTCTAAACAACACTCGGCATTGTTGTATACCACTTTGCAGGAGCATTTCTTTGTGCCAAAGCATGTAAGAGTTGTTAGTTCATTAAAATCTCCACTGTGTGAGTCTCATTGGAAGAACTCCAGCATCAATGGGTACTACTGTACTGATGCAACATGTTTTCTTCAGCTCTCCAGTGGCAGAAATTCATATAGGTTACAAGTTGAAACCATAAAGTAAGATCAGGTCCAGCATAGGCTTGACTACCTGTATGTAACACGTGTTCTTACCATGTTGCTGTTAAAACCAATCCACAGAGGCTCTCCATATTCCTCTGCAAGTAAGAACGGCAGTGCCTGGCTATACGGGTATAAAATGTCAGCAAGTTCTGAGACATTGTTATTGTGTTTTTTCTGTGCTTCCTCCCAATTCATTTTGTAACGGGTGACAGAATAGCTGATGCCACCAGAATTATCAAAAGCAAAGTCCAGCACCGACTGACCTGTAGGAATAAGGAAAAAAAACACCCAAGAACAGTTAAATCTGGCAGCCACATATTTGACTTGTGACTGAATAACATCTTTATTTACAAACCTAATTGCTAATGGAATGGAACACCACCTCATTGGTTGTTTTTAAGTAACAGATACTTTCAAAACAAAACAAACTTTCTGGATGAAAGAAATACATTTTCATCCTCTGAGAATTTTGAATCAGTAAATTCACAATATCTTACATTGCAGAGGTAAACTCACCCCATCAGTCAAAACTTACACACCTACCCTGACTGTTTTCAAAATACTTTTTGAAACTTATCAGCTTTGTGACTGTCAGGTTTATTTGGATAAATGAAAAACTTAACAGTTATGAAAATCTATAGATTATTATGAACTTAGGTAATTAAGCTATTAGCTACTTAATTATACTTTTTAAAATAAAATAATTTTGCTTTCCTAAATTCTGATATTTTATCATTCCCTTTTCCAAAACTTTGTTAAGGAGCACTGAGGTTTCACTGATCCTTTATCGAAAACCAATCAACCAACCAACCAAAAGCAAAACAAAACAAAAAAATGGAACTGTTCTAAAGCATGATGAACAAGAAAAGTTATTTTAATCCTTGTGTTATAAATTTCAAGATTAGCAGTACAGAACTCACCACTATTCTTCTGGCATATCTACCCTCTGCTCTTATAACACACCTCATTGTTCCATCTTCCTACGTCATCAGCACGGCCACTCTTCAGAGAAACACAAACTGTTGGAATAAGGGAAAGAATATGAGTACATTGACATTAGAAGTTATAAAGCAAAGTACCCCCTGGGTAGTTCCACTCCTTGTTTCTTTGAATTCTGATATTGTAGGATTTGTATTACAACTATTGCCATGTAAATCTTTGTAATATTCAGCTACGTCTGTTTATTCATTTCATTATTTTTGAGGAGACATACTTGAGAAGCACTATTATTTTCAAGAACTTGACACCTTCTGTCTTAACTAATGAGTGACTATCAATAACTTTGTGAATAAGAATGAAACAAAAATAAACGGAGGTCATGCTTTATATTTGACTTGCAAAGCCAGCTTTGAGTAGCATTTATTCTTGGTAGAATAAGCTAAATGACAGTCCTAGACTGAGTTATTCTCAGCTCTAATTCTTAGAATTTATCTTTCAGCTACACCAGATCAGGTCCTGAGTGCTTAAGAACCTGGAGCTTCAAGTTTATTACAACCTGCAACAGCCTACCCGCAACAGCTACCATGCAGGAATTTTAGGAACACCTCTTTTAGTGGCTCTTGACTGTAGTTTTTCAAGCTTGAGTAACTTTTCAATGTTATTTCACTCCTTTGAGAGGAAAAAAACCAGAAGCTTACTGGCAGAAGGGCCCAGAGCTTCTGGTTTCAAGGGTGTCCCTGTAATTAAATGGGAAAAAAAATCAAGATGTAAAATGTTTCCCAAATGTTGAGCCAGTATAAGTGTTCAATGAGTAGAAATTATCCTAATGTCTATCATTTTTTCATATTTACATATTTAATGAAGGATATGTTTATATACTATCTTTGATGCAGAGAAAAAATGGATGTTCAGGTAACAGGAGGTGTATTACAGGCCTGCATCTCTGTCTAGGTAGATTTTTGTTAAGTGCATCTTAGGACTGTTTCCTAGGTTAAGTGACTGAAGTTAGTCTGAATAAATACTTGTTTCAGAAAGAAAACTAAAGAGTGAAAATATTTCAATGTTGGAATATTTTTAATGTTGGAATATTTTGCACAATAATAAAAGATTCTTTAGGAGCAGTGTCTTGTATCTGAACAGAAGTTAAAATACTAAACAAATTTGTGCTTCTAAGTATTTTGAATTTTATTAATATTCATTCGTTTGTGAAACTTTTTTTCTATGAAACCACTTAGTTAAGAATCATATTTGACTGAAAATCCGCCAGCTTTTGAGAAATAATTTAAATGAAAAATTTCCACATCACATGGAGTGAGAGACTGAAGCAATGTTTCTCTAAACACACAAGTCCAAGAGCTATAAAAATGTTAAAAAAAAAATCACCTTCATAATTTTTTTTCCATAGCAATTCATCATAACGTTTGTGTTGTTTATGTGTAATTACATTAAATGAAGTAAGTTCCACATATGCTAGGGTAAAAAAACATAATGTAATATTTTTAAAATAATCTCTTACATAACTGGTTAAAAGATTTAAAAGAAAAAAATATAGGTCTCTTCTGGAGATACAAAAAGCTATGACTATTTCAGCAACTTTCAGTATACCATTATGCACTGCTGGCAAATGATGGTAATTTCTTCAGGCTATAATTTCTGCCGTTCATACACTAATAATAATTAACACTGTACAGCTATCATAGACAATTAGCTAACAATTTTTAGGTGTACTCATCATGCAGGTGAGGACTTAAAAAGTAAGTCACCAGGAAAGGTATCTTCACAACGTATCTTTAAGATAGATGTCTGTGACTATTACTTTTTAAGTAGGAGAAGCTGAGACAATGTGCCTTGATTAGAATCAGATTATTTTGAATAATTCAGCAGCAGAGAAATATCTTATTTAGAAAAGTATCACTTTAAACATTAATTCTTACTGCTTGTGTGAAGGAGCCCAGTGAGCCACCAAAGCAACACTTCTTTTAGTCTTTCTCTGCAGAAATCTCAGGCTTTTGCTTTTCTTCTCTCACAAAACCCTATAGATACAGGTAGAATGTGAAGTTTACAGAATGTTACTGACTGCCTTGTGTAAACAAAATAGGAAAACATGTCATTACAATTATCAGATATAATATGGATTAAAGGGTATGCTGATTAGATAACCTTAATTAAATAGTCTGGACATCCATAAATCCATGGGTCCAGATGGGATTATGGACATCCATAAATCCATGGGTCCAGATGGGATGCATCGCGGGTGCTGAGGGAGCTGGCTGAAGTCATTGCTGGACCGCTCTCCATCATCTTTGCCAAGTCTTGGGAAACGGGAGAGGTGCCCAAGGATTGGAGGAAAACAAATGTCACTCCAGTCTTCAAAAAGGGCAAGAAGGAGGACCCGGGTAATTATAGACCGGTCAGCCTCACTTTTGTCCCTGGGAAAGTAATGGAACAGCTTATCCTTGGTGCCATCTCAAGGCATATCAAGGATAAGAGGGTTATTAGGGGCAGTCAGCATGGCTTTACCAAGGGTAAGTCATGCTTGACCAACCTCATAGCCTTTTATGAGAATGTAACAAGGTGGATGGATGATGGCAGAGCGGTGGATGTGGTCTACCTTGACTTCAGTAAAGCCTTTGACACAGTCTCCCACAGCATCCTCACAGCTAAGTTGAGGAGGTGTGGTCTAGACAATAGAGTAGTGAGGTGGGTTGCAAACTGGCTTAAGGAGAGAAGCCAGAGAGTGGTAGTCAATGGTGCGGAGTCTAGTTGGAGGCCAGTATCTAGTGGAGTGCCTCAGGGGTCAGTACTGGGGCCAGTATTATTCAATATATTCATTAACGATTTAGACGAGGGAATAGAGTGTACTATCAGCAAGTTTGCTGATGACACTAAGCTGGCAGGAGTGGCTGACACGCCAGAAGGCTGTGCTGCCATCCAGCGGGACCTGGACAAGCTGGAGAGTTGGGCGGGGAATAACCTAATGAAATTTAACAAGGGCAAGTGTAGAGTCCTGCATCTGGGCAGGAACAACCCCAGGTTCCAGTATAGGTTGGGAAATTACATATTAGAGAGCAGTGTAGGGGAAAGGGACCTGGGGGTCCTGGTGGACAACAGGATGACCATGAGCCAGCACTGTGCCCTTGTGGCCAGGAAGGCCAATGGCATCCTGGGGTGTATTAGAAGGGGGGCGGTTAGTAGATCGAAAGCGGTCCTCCTTCCCCTCTACTCCGCCCTGGTGAGACCACATCTGGAATATTGTGTCCAGTTCTGGGCCCCTCAGTTCAAGAGGGACAGGGAACTGCTGGAGAGAGTCCAGTGCAGGGCAACGAAGATGATTAAGGGAGTGGAGCATCTCCCTTATGAAGAAAGGCTGAGGGAGCTGGGTCTCTTTAGTTTGGAGGAGACTAAGGGGGGACCTTATTAATGTTTATAAATATATAAAGGGTGAGTGCCATGAGGATGGAGCCAGGCTCTTCTCGGTGGCAAACAATGATAGGACAAGGGGTAATGGGATCAAGCTGGAACACAAGAGGTTCCACTTAAATTTGAGAAAAAACAACTTCTCAGTGAGGGTGACAGAACACTGGAACAGGCTGCCCAGGGAGGTTGTGGAGTCTCCTTCTCTGGAGACATTCAAAACCTGCCTGGACATGTTCCTGTGCGACCTCACCTAGGCGTTCCAGCAGGGGGATTGGACTAGATGATCTTTTGAGGTCCCTTCCAATCCCAAGCATACTGTGATACTGTAATGTCCAACCAGGTAGCAGTATAAAACATGTTTTTCCCACCCCTGTCAAGAACATGGGAAATATACTTGCAGTAAAAAGAGGATATGTTATAGTGCTTAAACTTCAGTGCATACTTTTAAATCAACATACTTTTAGTATAACCTAATGTGATAGTGTATTAATTTGAATTCCAGTGGGCTAATGGAAATTAAGCTTAGTAAGCAACCAGTAAGAAGAGATTTAATGCATATTAGTCCCTCTTTTTTACAAAAAGTAACTGATAAATTTTAACTGATAAAAAGTCAAAGGCACACAGAATGGAGAGTGTATTCAGAAGCAGGTGAATAAAATACAGAACCAATGAGAGTAGTATGTCTTATAATGAGATGCTGACTTGAGTTTCTGAATGTTTCTAGGCGAAAAGAACAGGTTTTAGACTAATTAATTGATTTAACTCACCAGCTGACCTAAAAAGCCTGAGGTAGCATAGAAACTATGGAAAAGCAGAATCTTCAAAATTAGACCTAAATGCAAACTCGCTTTCCTCTTCTATACCAGCTGAAGATTTGCTTGCTGCATCCAAAAAAGGTAAATAAAACCTGAGTTCAATATTTGGCTGCTTCCTATTTCTATTTAGCACAATGAGTCTCAGCTCTGTCCCCCACATGGGTTGTGCAAAATGTTACTAAGTATAGAACAGTAGTAAATAGGAAAGTAAAAAGATGGGAGAAGAAAAAAATCAAGAGTATAAAATAACTTGTTCAAAACAAATTCATAAAAGCAATTCAATAGTGAGCAATTCAATGGCTTCAATAGTGAGATTTGTCATCATCTTGCATCATGTCACATAGTTCAGAAATGGCTCCCAGCCTCTACTGCATCTTAGATGTCCACAGATGGTTGTAGAACAATATAACAAATATGCAGAAAACTGCAGTAATAGCTTTAGCCTCTTTCACAGACAGTTCTGAGACAACTCATATTGACTGAAAAAAAAAAATAATAAATAACTTCATTTTAAATAAGGGAATATAGTGAAAATTATCACCCTGAATTTGATTCAAAAACATTCACAAGGGATTAAAAAAACAGTTTCATGTCAAGTGGAACTTGTGAAAACAATGGATTTTTGCTGACCAGATTCCTGGTTACACTTTCGTCTTAACTCAAGGCAGGCAGGACCAGTCTTCACTGTCCCAGAAACTCCTTGTAGTGGGTCTCTTCTGCAGATGTAACCAAACTTTCTATCACAGGCACTGTCTGCCCAGTATCCATCCTAGATGCAGTTTGGGAAGAGGAAAAAAATAGTGAGGCAGAACCTGTTCCCTTTAGAAACATTTTGATGTTTTGTTTTTTGTTTTTGTTTTTAACATTCCTTCACAAAGGGAAAAAATATCTGTATTTTTTTAATGAATTCCAAGTATTTGTGCTTAATTGTGAGGTTATGTTAAGCTAAGCATCATGGGCAGTGTTAAGGTTTGCTTGGCATATAGCGTATGCTCACACCCAGACATGAACATTTATCTAGTTATCTCTAATTTAATTTTAAATTTAATTTTGAACAATTGTATTTCTGAGTGAATAAAGATACCATTACCTGATTTGTTTCTAAGTTGCATTCACAAAAAACCAAAACACTTAGAAATAGAAAACAAAACAAAACAAAATAAAAAACCCACAAAAAAAACCCCACAAAGAACAAATAGTGTAGTGCTACACAAACGTGGAGTGATTCTACCTGTCTTGCCATAACAACACAATCTTGTTGCCCGTTGGTTTCATGAGTTGGTTCTCCAGGCAACTATCTGGTATATGTCACAGGAGTCCCATCACTCCACTCAAAGTACATTTGAGTGTTGAGGTCATTCAGACCAATCCACAGCTCATCCACATCTTCTGAGAACAGAAATTTACCTGTGTTAGTACACAGGTTGAAACAGTCCATAGGAGCAAGATTTTACAGAGATGAGCTCAACTTGCCATGTTACAATACACATTCATCTAGATTAAATGACAGTGGAGTTTATTTTAAGATCTAATTCACATTTTTCTTTCAAGAAGTTAAAAAATGAGATGCCAGCAGGAAATGAGATTCCTCAACTTTATCAGTAAAAGTCCATTACTGTATCTACAGCTACAAGGTGTCTGAGGCAGATAATCAGCTCAAATACTGCAGTAACTAGAGCTGTTATTTCTTTCAAGTGATTTCAAGTGGTGTAAAACAAATGAAAATCAAAATGAAAAGAATGAAAAGAAAATGAAGAGACCACTGATGATTCCTTTTGTGGAGGAATCTTGTGGATTTCTATAAATACAATTCTTCATTTTTACCAAACACTGCCCTGCAGAAACACTCACTGTAGCCAAACTGAGACAGAATGAAGCCATGCTCCTCAGGGTTGTGGATACTGGCCAGATTGCCACTGCTCTCATTGCCAGAAATTAGGGCTTCTCTCTGCTCTCTGGGGTCTCTCTGAACCATGAAACAGTGACGTCCATAGGGCAGCCATGCTTCTGGGCATTTAACAGGCTCTGTATCCCCTCAAAATCAAAGCATATTTCAAGTTTTTAAACAGCGCAAACTGAAGTCTAGAATAACTGCAATTACATTTGAAATGAGTTAGTTAACTAATTAGAATGAAAATGGAGTGGATATAAATAAGCAGCACTTCTATTCATTCCTCATACATATAAAACATTTTAGTCTGTTTGCTGTTCTGCACTGTACTTTTACAGAAAACATACTGCATTTAGACAAAAGAGGAAAATAATGAAGCCTTTGGTTACTGGGCTTTACCAGTGTGAAATATTCGCTTTTTTTGACAGAGGAATATTTTGGAATTCCATGTATAGTGCTTTCACACAATATAGCCCACTTAATCATGTTTTGCATATTTCAAAAAGACGTTATTACCGCAGCACAAGTAATTCTCTGCACACATGGCTTTCCATACTAAGTCTCATTAAATAAATCCAAGCAAGGTGTAGTAGAAAACTGGTCTGAAGGAACTTGCTCTTTTTTTCAATCTTTCTAGGTTACAGGCAATCCTACTGAGAAGGTGGTTTGAGCCTGTTGGTGCCATCTTTCCAAGCCTTCAGTGATAAACCTTGGTGTTTTCATTAGAATGCACTACATGAAGAGTGAAGCAGCTCTGACTTTATTTTCGTATCCATGCAGTCCATCATACTTTTGTGATAGTGTATATACTATGTGATAGTGGATGGCTTAGACTGGTGACTCCGGGATTGTTAATAATAACACGACATACAAATTGGTTGTCTGGTTACTGGGTTCCAGGAACTTTTCCAGTATTTAAATATATTTGATTAAAAAAATACCAGTATGCTTTCTTCTGTGGCACTCATCAAAGCAGATAAGTGACAATGCTTTTACAATGCTTTTAAAAAAAATTTATATAATTTTATTGTAAGGAGCCATGAAATTTCATTTTAGTGACACAATTCTGTCTTTGTCGAAGGGTTTTTATTTGCTTGACATACCTGATGGAAGAATGAAAGGATCCAGTGTGGAGTTTTCCTATTTACAGATATAGCCAACTTTCAACTCACATGTCTGGTTTTCCCATTTAGCATCTCTTCTGGGATTTAGTACTGCACAGAGTTTCTCAGCCTTAGGGCTTCCTTCATAGAATAAGAAACAAGTTATTTTTATGTAGCACAGGTTTTATGTCAGCACCTGAAAGAACAATTTACTTCCAGCCTTTTCATGTGTCAATTACAGACTCATGACTTCATGGCTACAGTTACTTTTCTACCAGATATAAGGAAATGCAATCTAAAAGTACCCTTCAAAACATTTCTTTAGATGCTTGTTGCATAATTCACACATTCTGCCATATTTGATTGCAGAATAGTGGTCTCAAAAATAAGACATTCCTATAAATTTTGTGAAAATGGTTGGCTTGCACAGAAGAGAGACTAAACTTTGGGCCTGCACTGATGGAAAGGCTGCAGCAAGTCCTTTCCTTACCCTGTCCCCCATCCATTAAGGAATATGTAGTTCACAAGCAGTTGCAGAATAAATTATATTGTTACCCAGTCAGCAGATGCTGGGCTGGAGTCCAGACATTGAAGGGGAACCTGGTGCTGCTACAGTTGTGATGCCACACAGAGACTGTAGGAAATCAGAGTTCATGGTTTCACAGCTCATGAAACATCTAGTTTTATACACAATTTGTTGTCAGGACCCAATGATGCTAATAGGACTAAATAATGAGCTTAAAACACTCAGTTACATTTGTGAAAAGTGAGGACATAGTCTGAGCTAATATTTTTGGGCAGGAACACAGTAAGGGAGCATCTTAACATAGTTCATATTCAGACAAAGAATTTTACAGACATGAAGAGTATTCTTCAGAGCAAGAATCGTCAGCCACTAACAATAAAAAGAAATATCAAAACCTGAAAATTAGAGTTCTAGTTCATCATTTTAAAGCTAAACCAAGCTCAGTAAATGAATATTATTTGTTAAAAATATGAGACAAAAGCGAAATGCCACTGATCTGTGAGATATGTTGTCTGGCAGTTGAGTAGGGAGTGGTGGTAACCTAGATTGGACAAAACTTGACAGGGTAGGCTTCCTCTGTATAGGAGCATGTTAAATAGGTTCTCATTTCCAGAGCTTTGTTCAGCAGAGCACAAAAATAATAATATGGAATTCCTAAAATAAAATCTAAGCATAACAAATCAGATGTGAAAACAAATTTCCTAATTTCCACAACTCTCTTGTAGGAAAATCTTCCTTTCTATGTCAGGTTCTGGTTGAGCAACTTTCAGCGGTGTGCTGTAACAAAAAAGTTCAAGTCATGCCCTTTGGAAAGGTCCTTTCTGCGTGTCCCTTTGGCAACTGGCTTCAGGCTTGCTCCTTGCTGTGAGCAGAGCCTCCTCACATGTCCTCACACTTGCTGTGTGTCTTTCCCGTGCCTGCCTCTGCAAACAGCCCTCCAGGAGGTTCTCCAGAACAATTGTCCTTAGGGAACAGGCAGTGTTTTCCTTTTCTCAGAAAGGTCCACACTGTGATGACTTTTTTTTCCCCCCCCTACTCCCAAAAGATACAACTGGAAATATCTGGGTTAACTCATGCTAACAGCCGTCATGTGGGGATACAGGAACTCCAAGGGTGTGGGCTGCTTGACCTGACAGCCAGCTGCTGCTCTTCCCTGCAAGGCTTAAGGAATTTGACCAGATTGCAGAAGGTAGAAAACCATCTACCAGACTCAGCAGTTCTGGGCTTTCCCTTCATTCTCTGTGCCAGACAGAGACTTAGGGAAGGCCAAAGGAGGGAATATGAATAAATATTCAGCAACTTTCAAAGATAAACTGCCAATGTGATGAACTCTATTTACAGTCTCTCTTGAATATTGAATATTGAAAAGGAGAGAAGGAAAGTGAAAAGTATGAAAAGTGAAAACTATAAAAAGTGAAGGGGAAGGCTTTGCAAGACTGAGGCTCACTGACAGCTGAGTCCTTGCAGGGGGATACACGGTTTGATAATCCTTGTGAGAGCTGAAGAGACACAGAGGTTTGATAATAACTCACTTGAAGGCATTCCTAGTATGCTGCAGCTTGACTATTGCTTTTCACTTTATCTACTTCTGATAGAGGAGTTTATTTAATTCTTCTGCTTGAAACTCCTTGTGATATATCCTATGAAGCAAAGCACCATTCTCAGCTTTTTAATGTCACCTGTCTCATAAGCCTGTAATCTCCATTTCCTTGTCTTCATGGGGAATACCACAAGATTTTAGTTACTATGCATTCAGCATTCTGGTAGGAAATATTTACTCCAAAAACTGTTAAAAAACCCAATTACAACCTGGTGCTCAGTTAAAGTATCCGAGGGGAATGCCACCGCTCCACTGCCAGCCGCTGTTGAGATTCAGACTGTTAAACCCAATACAGAGGGAGGATTTCTTGCTGTCAATCAAATCTAGGTAACCAAAAGAGTTGAATTCTAATGAGATTTGTTAGGAAATGCACTGCATTTTCAAACTTCAGAGGAAGATAATAAATCTCGGCTTAGTGATTTCCAAGTTCAGTACAGATTACATATTTACTGGTAATAAACTCAGAGAATGTATTCTGTACATAAAGGGTAGAGAACACCAAAAGACTGTTTTGCATATTAGTTTATCTGAATTTAATGCTATTCTACAGTTATATGTAAGCAATAAGCTTTGAAAACTGAAACACTAAATTGCTATTTTTAATATTTATGTAACTACTTTGCTTGATTGTGATGTGATTGATATAGGGCCTTTGTTCTACTCTCTATGCATAAATCCAAAAAGTCTTTAGCTTTCCAATAGTGTTTTGTATAAAATTTGTATGGTATTTCCAAAAATCCATTTCATTAGATATATTGATCTCTTAACATGAAAGTTATAAAATCACTGCCTCCTATAATGACATTCCTTCTTGTAATGTCCCTTTCTGTGAACTTGCTGGTGTTTTCTGAGCTTGAGCCAACTGTCACTTAATTAGCTGGCAATTCTTAACTTTCTTTGTCATTATCAAATCACAGTTCCACAACTTACAAAAGTTCCACCTATAAAAAGATTAATTTACAGTAATTGTGTTATTCCTCTAGCAGTATGTATATCGTTTTTATATCAGCTTTTCATTGTAATGTGATTAAAGTACTGAAACATTTGTCATCAGTCAAAAAACCTCTTTGACACTCTTTACTGAGTCTTGCTTATTACTTCACCGCTTAGATACATTTGTTCATGTATCTCTGTGATACTTAATTCTGCATTGTGCTGCTGGAAGCCATTCCTTGCTTGGTGCCTTATGAGAGCTGACTGGTAGTTTATCTGGCAGTAGGTTCCTGCCAAAGGCTCTGTACTCCAAAAATCTGTCCTTGTCTGCATGAGAGAAAGGCAATTTAGTATTGCAGTTTGTTATAAACATCTTACACAAAATGTTATGAGAAAATTTAACTTCAAACTTACTTGTGAAATGAGATTCTGGAGCAAATAATGCCCAGACCCCCAAAACCCACATTGTTCCATTAGCTTCATCTTTGATATGTAAATAAGTGGTTTGCCATTGACAGTAGCAGAAATGGACCTTTCATCTTTTATTTCCACTTTACCCTGTGAAATCTGATGATCTCCAGGTTAAAAAAAAAAACAGTGTGAAGAAGTCAATAAAGCAAAACTGAACCTTGCTCATTATCCACTCTGAAAACCTGTTCAGCAGCTCATAAGGCTATGCCTGAATTAATACTTGGCTGAAGTATAACGGAAATGTGAACATTTCCAGTGATGGAAAGTTTGCTTTTCAAACTATGGCATCATTAGTTTTTTTGCAACGATACATTGAGGGGCTGGAGTGAGTTCAGAGAAGGGCAACGAAGGTGTTGAGGTGTCGGGAGCACAAGTCTGCTGAGGAGCGGCTGAGGGAACTGGGGCTGTTCAGCCTGGAGAAAAGGAGGCTGAGGGGAGACCTTATCACTGTCTACAACTACCTGAAAGGAGGTTGTAACATGGAGGGGGTTGGTCTATTCTCCCAAGTAGCAAGTGATAGGACGAGAAGAAATGGCCTCAAGTTATGCCAGGGGAGGTTTAGATTGGATATTGGGAAAAATTTCTTCATGGAAAGGGTTGTCAGGCATTGGAATGGGCTGCCCAGGGAAGTTGATTTTATGCTGAATATTGCCATATTTAAAGCATACTGATCTTTTCCTGGATGTTACCTACTGACAGATACACCCAGAAAATTTTCAGTCTGACTGTAGAGTCACAGGAAACATCTTTGTTTCTTCTGTAGGGAACCTTATGGCATGGCAGAGACATTTTTGAGTAAAATTAAGTCATTAGAAGGTTTTTCCTTTCCACACTACTAACAGTGTTTCAGTATTGATATATTTACCTAACCATGTTGTGTTATAGCATCTATGTCAGCATTTGGGACTTAACTGCCAGCTAGACAGAACCCATAGAGATGGTCTGTGTTGAAGTCAAAGGTGGTTGCACACCAGAGCAAGCCGTCTGACCGACTGCTGTGCACCTGGCCTGCCACTTCCCACTCAGCTGGAAGGGCAAGGCACACGGAGCTCTGTTGTCATTTCCTAACAGTGTGAACACAACTGAGGGGGCAAACGAGAAATTATAATACAGCTACAGGAATCTGGGGAACCCAGGTCTCCACGCATCTGTACATAAGGCTATGTGGAGGAAGTGTTGCCAGCGTTATGCCAGTGTAACTGGGGACATACTGTCACCAGCAGTGTCGTCCAAGGCAGTTCTGGGTAGATCTTGCAGTTTACCCTCTACTTAGGATATCACCAGGTGTAACAACTGGAAATAGAGCAGCTTCAGACTGTAGCCAACTATGAAAGAGCTGTAGTGATTTTTGTCTCATATATTTAAATATATTTTTCTAAAAATAACATTATTTTGCGTATCATGTAGCTTAACATCCCATCATTCATTAAAAATAAATAATTGATTTAATTGTTAAATGTTGTGGGATTTTTGGCATCTGAAATTTCATCAAGCAACTGAATAGTAACGTCCATGGAATTATTTCCTTACATTTAATATTGGCATATTAAATATAACAATTTTTGCCTTTCATCCAGCAATAGGAATATAATTTCACTAGTACTGGTATACAGTTAAATAAAGTGCTTTGATTTACACTAACAATTAACAATAGCCTAGATCAACCTTTGCTTTAAAAGTAAAGAAAAAAAATGCACATTTTTTTGCATGTACTGCATTCTGTGTGAAGCTAAGCAGCTGCACATCTCCAGGATGGAGAAACTCAGGTCTGAGTATGTGAACTAATCATCCTTCAGTCCACCACTGCCTGAGGTGGAACAGCTGGTATTAGACTAAGGGGAACAGAAATCAAAGGACCTTGTCTCTGATGGCAAACAAGTGGGTAGAAGACACCATCAGGATTAACCTTTAAACTTTATCACCTTGAGAACACAAATCATTAATGGTTCTGTAGATCTTCCATTCATTCATCATCACTGATCCTGTTCTGAACAGAAAATTTTGTTCTTTTCTTTTGCCAGCACTAGGAAATAAATCTTCCCCTTGGACTGACAAGGTTGCATTTCTGAAGTCTGATTTCTGGAGTTCACGCTCATTGTTGCAGGGGTACAGAGAAATTTCAGCCTGGATTTGCTTGTAGGGCATGGGCACTCCCAAACAATGTACAAATGCCACGCTCATCACCTGGTGGTCTGGCACCCACCTGGGTTTTTGTAACTCAGTCTTTTTGTTGCAAGCAGCTGTTGTGACTGCATAAGAGCTCTGAGTAATTAAACAGAGCTTAGTATCCTCATTGCATATTAAAAATGATTCATTGTCTATAAAACAAAATGATCAGAATTAATGTATTTATGGTGAGCACATGGTGAGGGGAGCTTGTGAGGAGAGAGATGTGCTGTTGATTCTATGCTGATCTGACTCATGTCAGAAGACTGTAAATCTGAGTCACGTTTGCAAAGATCAAACAGCAGTTTCAAGACTTTTATTTCCTTCTGGGAAAGAAAAATAAGTGCAGCTCATGTAAATACAATACAGAGGAATAAGAGTACATAAAATACATTATGACATCTTCAAAAATGTCATCACTAGAATGGAATTTTCATGAGTACAGTGGATTTTATTTTCTAAATCTCTCCTGAAATACACATTTCTTTCAAGTTTTCCAGAAGAGAACTTCCTGAAGATTTGGAAGTTTGCCATTACTTCATGCTCTATAGATTTAGCTCATGTTACATACATCTCCATGGGGCTGCATTTGTGCTTAATACAGTTAGTGAGTGAGCTGTCTGTGACTCTTTCTCCTCCTGTAACTGGCATGTTTTGTTATGGTTCGGTTTGGGTTTGTTTTTTTTTAGAATAAAAAACTGTGGAACATTGATTTATTATCTTTCCATGTTCCAGTATCCTTTCAGTAGTACATCTATTACAAGAAGTCAACATAATTCACACAATCAAATCACAAACATTCTTACAAGAGCAAACAGCAGGCAGCATATAGAATACACTACAGGTGTGTGCTTATGTGCCTGTGCTTTGTTATGGAAGGGCAGTATGTAAAAGTTTAACAAGCTAGTTAATGCTTTCAAACAATTACAGGCAGCCTGATTGAGTACTCCATGAAGAAAGCAGGTGCTGCTCTGGTTGTACTGCCGCCATGTGAAGCGGTCTCTCAGTGCTGGGCATCGGTCTGAAAAGCTGAAAAGCTCCCTGCTTTTCAAAATTTGAGTAGCCTACAGCTCCTGCTAGATTTGGGTCATGAGACAGTGAAATATGAACTACTAGAAATGTTCTAGGATTTATGGGACAGGAGGGCAAGGCTTTGCCCTTCAGTTCTCTGTGCCCAAAACCCCTACCTGGAAACAGAGATGTAGCATCAACCCCGTTTCCATCTGAGAGAATAACCATGTAAGTGACAATGAGAGTCCCTTCCAACCGCAAAAGTAAATTGGTAGAACAAGGACAGAATGTTAGGGCACAGCCAATGTTGAGTAGTGAACAGAGCAGAAAGTGTCCGGGAAATTCTGGGAAGTTCTGACAGGAAGAATAGTTCTTGTTAGGTTATCTGTATTTAATGCTTGAGCTCTCCCAAGAAGACCCTATATTACCTTGACCAGCTTAGTAACCTATGGAAGTTTCACTTCTACATGTCTAAATTTAGAGCTAAGACCTAACTTCTTCTTTCCCTGTACATTTAGACAGGTTTTAAACCCTATTAAATATAGTATTTATTTCTGGTAACTAAGTAAGTGTTTAGTGTAGTGCCCTAAGTTTCAGCTATTGCTTCTTGTGGTATTTTTGCATCTCAGGAGTTCTTGTTGGAAACTGTGAGGGTCGTGCTTGGAATATCACATGGGTTTGGACCCCAGCTCACAGAGCAGAGGTGAGACTCTCTTTTCGCAGAGGCTGGTGCTGGCACAGCTCACACGGCACAGTGTCTGCTTTCAGAAGCTGTGATTTGTGCCCCCCTCCTCCACAAATCTAATGAATTGAAGGATAAAGGAAAAATGTCCTTGAATCTTATCACTATCCTTACATCAAAAGGGAACTGTGATCTGTCCTTGGTCAACTTCAGAGCCTTAACTATGCCTTTCATCATTACGTTGAAAGCCACAGTGGTTATTCCAGGGCAGTTCTCTGATCTTTTAAATATTTTTTTTTTTCACCAGTGTCTGCTCAGCCCCAGTATTACATCTTGCATTAATCCAAAAGCTCCATCTCACCCCACACAACCTCATCCTAAGGCTAAGAGGTACACACACAGCAACCTATTTAATAATTTTCTCTTTTAAATTTTTCGTAACTCAGTCATATATACAGGCAAGAACTATGGAGCACACTGTGAAGACCATGGACTTCACAGGGCAGACAAAACCATTAAAGTTGTATCCACATACATGACTCTGTCCTGATTTCTGATTTCTGATTCCAAGCTTCACCCCATCTTGACTCTTCCCATCTTGAATAGTGAACCAACATCTCTCTATCTGCATCTCTTTTAAACTTCTATGGGCCACTCCAGTTAAGATGACTATGAAATCCAAGGTAGTCAAGCTGTGTGAAAATCTTGAAGAGCATGAGACACAAGCAAGATAACAAAAATGCTCCCTTTCACATCCACTTTTACAGGGGATAAAAAACAAAGACTCACCGAGTGTCTGGAAAGCAGTATGAACACAAGAGAGGAAGACTAAGACTGTAGAAAAAGTAAAGTGTTTCATTTCTTCTTATTCACAAAGAGATGACATGAAATTGGTTGCTGCAGTAGAAGTCCTTAAGGAACCAGTTTGCACTGGCTACTCAGTTTTTGAGTTTCAGTTGAAAGGGAAAACTCTGGGCTTTAAATAAGGAAATATCCTGTCACATGTGGTATTTTGAAATCTATAAATAATTACAAAATTCAACCTTTGCATCTGAAAGTGAAGTTTCCTTCCATTTGAAAGCAAGTGGCAAAGTATGTAGACTTCAACATCATTTCTCTGAATTATTTTTAAGTTTCTTGGTTCTGCTCTGGGATTTTAAAGCACTGACCCTCAAAGACAGAGAAGCCAGGCGTGCACTTTAAATGGATGTACTTTAAATCTCATACATACTTATCTGGTAAACTCAGAAAAAAAATGACAATTTCTTGGCCAGATAGGTCTTCATTGCTACAAAAGATATATTCATTTAAATTGATGCACCAAGCAATGTCAGCTACTTCGGTGTGAAAAATTAACCCAGATCGGACAACTTAATTTTGCTTCATAACTTGACAAAATGCACACTTGGCTTTTATCTTCTCCAATTTATCAACCGGCAATACTACCGGGCTGTTATTTCATGTGAATTTGTCTCAGGAAAACAAATACAAATTAGCCAAATCTTTACAAATCTTTCTGTTAATCAGTGATTTAGATGACAGAAGTACCTTTCAAAATTATTTAATCCGTAAAGTACAAATGAATGTTAATACATAATAATTTTTTCTTTGTACCAAGTGTAAATGAGACAAGCAAGGAGAAACATTCCCAAACATTGCAAATGAGCAACAGCCCTTTAAATGGGAATCAGCTTCAGATACGATGTAAAATTGTCTCTTTGTTTTGAAGGAAAATGAAGAAAGGTATTACTGTGAAATTATCCTTAGAATTTTCCCTCATTTTTCATGGCTTTGTTAGGAAGAAAAATCTCATAATATATTCTGTGAGGGCAAAACATGACTTATGTGAGAGAAGAAACCTATGTACAGGGTCTTCAGAGCTGCATTGCCAACATCAACTATCAAAATTATAAATAATGATATTATGTGGGATTTGGGATTTTTTCATCTGTTTGGTCTTTTAATTTGCATTGCCTTTATCATTAACCATCAAACAGCACTGAATTCAATTCCGTGTCAGTAGTTACAAAAAAGATAAATATGGATCTGTGCTGTAACTTACATGAAGGAAAAAAAAAAAAAATGTGTAGGATTGAGGTGACTGTCAGTAAAAGTCGTCTGAGTACAGAATGTCCTGCAATCCCTGTCCTCTGCAATATGTTTTGTTTGACTGCAAAATCTGCAAACCAGCAATCGAATGTCATATGACTCCCTCCTTCCCAGTGACCTCCCCTGGACGGCTCTCAGGTACTTTCTAAGGGTCTGTTTTTCCCAGATATCCTTGAGATTTGTTATTTTTTTAAATTCAGTTTGTCATAGACAACATAGAATTAACACTGAGGTATCATTATGTAATATATAGATCCTTTACTGATATAATCTCATATTCATAATTGATAGAAAACATTCAAAGTTGTAGAATATGAATGAGTTTTTGCAAAGATTTATTTGTTTTGCAAAATCCAAGTTGAAACCATGAATGAAGGAAAAGTATTTGCATTTCACTTATAACACTATGGCAAGGAAGATACTTGTGTAAAGACTGTAACACAGGGGCAGTAACGGGGGGAAAAGCCATGTAAATCTCTGTTTATTGCAGACACCATTTTGCTTGGGTAACAATATGCACGCTTCAGTACTCTGTGGTGGGATATATTCTCAAAGTGCAGACTTTGGGGCTGAGTGCTCAGCAGAGTGCTCACTGTATGTCTGTACTTGACTCTGTATGTGATGCTGCTACTAATCTCTAAAAAGAGAGAACACCAGGGTATTAATCTGTAACTTTTAAGTCTAATTTCCCACTAGATCTGTTATTTTTCATGCTTGTTTAGCTGGCCATTTTATGCAGTATGGAGTCTTAGTCCTGAGAATATTTCTTGAAGAGCATAGGGCAATAGCTCTTAATCCTTACCAAAGGAATAATTGTTAATTTTAGTTCATAGTGTCTATTAGGTGCATGTAACTTTTACTAAGATTTCCTTTGTTCCAACTAGATTTTTTTTTAACCTTAACCAAACAGTTTCACCGTGTTATCCCATTAGACAGCACTGTGTTCATTTTTCTTAGTCCTTGGTAGAATCGTTCTCATCATCCATTCCAGTTAGGACATAGCTGTATTCTAACAGTGTGCTGCATCGAGTTGCCTCTCTTTCAGTCTCACTTTGAGTTTTGATCTTGAATAAGAAATAAATTGTGAAACCCATCCCTAATAACATGATAAGGACTAGAGTAAGTAGTATCTGCATATTCATGTGACCATGTGTTTTGTCCTTTGGCATCTGTAAAAAAATACAAAACAAATGAAGTGGGTATACTGTAGCCATAAAAAATATGAAGACTACTGAAAAAGATTAATTTAATTTCCCCCTTAATTATCAGGTTGTTAATCAGCATTTATGAAGGAAAGGGAATACAACCTCAACATCTCTGGCCTTCTTCCACTGTTCTCTTGGGGCACGGATAGGAGGGTGGGCAAAGAAGCTGTGATAATTAAGGTGTAGATATTATTGTATAAGGTTTTTTTTAGGATATGAGTTTTATAAAAAATCTATCATAATTGTCTTGTCTTGTGTCAGTCATTCTCATAGATCTTATCATGCAAAAGAAGGAGCGAAGAGGGTGTGATCAGTTTACCAAAACATTTAGTTATCCTGGGACGGCCAAAGTGTCTCATCAGTACAGCTAAATTATGCTGGGAACGAATTCAATGGCAACTGAGTAAATTAAGTTCACATAAATAAATCTATTAAAAAGAAATAAATATTAAATACCAATTCATAAAAAAGCCTCAAGTACTTCTTTTCATGTCTCTTTGAAACTCTTGGGAAGGAAAAATAAATCCTACTTTCCACATTGCAGCTTCTTTATGAATAGCTGTCATAGATAAAGAGAAATGTTTAGTCAAAATCTAAAATAGTCACAGCTTCATCCTGACAGTTTTATATTAGCAAAAAGTGCAGTAACCTGCCCATCAAGTTTAGCTCATCATTTCTCCCAGAAACACATTTGCTGAATTAACAGAGATGAAAAGGTGTAATTGATTTTTAACCTGATATTCACTGCAATAAAACTGTCATGTTTGGCATATTAAAGCCTCCTTCTTGCTTCTTATTTAATAACCAAAGAATCTCCAAGCACAGGTAGTTTCTGACTGTTCTAAACGGACTCTCTCTTCTCCCCTGGTTAATAAATCTTGCCCTCTTCACTGGGTCTGCATGCCTGTGGAGACTGGGAACAACTTGATCAAATGCTGAGGGTATCTGACAGTTTTCATGTACTGCATACAATTCCCTTGAGACCCAGCACATTTTAATTTACCATCATTCATTGGCGTCTGTAATTACGAGCTTGTGCAGTTTTTCCCGGCCGTTCAAAGAGGGCGCCATCTGCAAGATGTTCCTGTGGGCGCTGGGTGCAGGCTGGATGGTGGCCAGAGCAAGGGCAGATCTTCCCCCTGAACAGCTGGAGCCACGGGGAGAGTCGGGGTGCAGGGAGAGTCAGGGTGTGGGAAGAACTGGGGTGCAGGGAGCATCAGGGAGAGCCAGGTGTGGGAAGAGTTGGGGTTTGTGTTCCAGCACAGAACGTACTGGGAGCTGGGCTGCTGCAGCAGATACACAGCAATGCACTAAGCTCCAGTGCGTTTGTGAGCACTGTGACTGTTAAATTGTCCCTTGGAAGGATGCAGAGCTCACTGTAATGTGATATTTGCTTGTGCTGAAAACCCCACTCAGCTGGAGAAGCTGGTGCCAGGGAATATTCTCTGTAGTCTGGCAATGCACATAGGGGCCACTCACAGTCAAACCCAATAAATATACTATGTGTTGACACTGAGTTTCTGCTTTCTGATATATCTGGTAACAAATAATTAGCTTTCTATAGTGTCTGTTCCTCTGACTACCCAAAGAAAATGAAGAGTTGCCCTAAAAGGATAATTTTCCTTTGCAAAAAATGCTCTGACAACACTACGTGTACAGTTGCTTTCCTCACCAGCTGCAGCTTTGCTCTGGGAAGGGAAAGGACAGAACTCAGAAACATCCCGAATGTCAGGGTTGCAAAACAGAAAACAGGGTAGGAAATAATACTTTTTTTTTTTTTTTTTTTTTTTTGGAATTAACAAGTAAACTACAAAATACCACATGGCTGCTTGGCTCATACTCTTCTGATATTTCTGCTTCCTGACCAGAGCAGATGGTGCTCAGTTACACAGAAACACAATATTAAAAAAAAAAATGCTAACCAAAACACTTCTATTATTTTCAAAGGTCACTATACATGCTCTGGATCATGCTTCCGTTCTGTTATTAATTAAATAGAATTGCTTCATCCATCTCTTACTGGAACAGCATGTATCATAGTACAGCAAGAGGAAGTAAAGCAAATTATTGATGCAAACCTTGTTCCATAGAAAGTCAATATGAACGTTAGCAGGAAAATATGTATGTATGTTGGAGGGGAGAAAAACAACAATGGAGTTTTAAAATTTTCTAGAAAATATTGATCATCTTTAGTTATTAATTGAATATTCATCACAGAATGCAAGAAAATCTAAGTTATGAAGCAATACAACTCCTACATGGGTGCTCCCCAGCTGTGAGCAGATGGGAGCCAGCTGGGACGTGTTCCCCACGGGGACACAGAGCAAACAGGGTGGGGTTCTCACAGACCAAGAATAGGAGATGTCCTCAGGGAGGACTGAGGTCAGAGGGTGAGCACACATTGGCTGAATTTAGAAATGAGATTCCATTATTACCTCAGGTATGGACACATAAAAGTACGTGTTATATCTTGCTTTATTAAAGAACAATATATTCTGTGTTGTGCCTCTCAAGAAATATTCCTATTACCTCTCTGCATCTTTGCTACTGAGCCAGATATAGCAAAGATATTTGAACTGAGCCAGTCTCCATGCTGGCATCCCTTTGGTAGACCCATGCAATATCCAAGACCCATAACTGAAGCCAAGAAAATTTATTTTCTACAGCCTTTAGTACCTACTGGATAAAACCATCAGCTTCCAAGAATCTTTAGATTATATGCTATTAATAAATCATTTTGTTTTCAATTAGCTTCTCTTCAATTAGTTCCTTAAAATCAACTATACATCTTACTCATGTCTCTGTCCATTTAATGAAGTCTGCTTATGATTATCTATAGAAATTAAAATATTTGCTATTTAGATTCCTGTATATTCCTATACAAAAACCACTTGTCTTGCTTATGTATAAGTCTACATGCTCTACTAAAAAGTTTGATTCAGCCAGGTCTTCTACAGAAGTCAACACACCACCTGTAAGAGAACCGACAGAAGATGATTGGAGGTATCCCCTGCATTAGAAGTCAGTGGTAGTTACAGCCTTTGATACAGGATAATGTTAATAGCAATACCTCTCCTGCTGCTTGGGAGTAAGCAAGGATTTAAACAGAGACCAGAAAGTGGTGTTCAGCTGTAGCGGAACAGCACAGAATGTGAGTAATGTCAGCAGAAATAGAAGACATGAAAGCATAGTGAACATGATGGTTTTTAAACTCCAAAGTACACATTATTTTCAAGTGATTGGATAACATTCTTCTTAGGTATTATGGATTATTTGTTCTTTTTCTATTTGTTTTTCATGGTTTGATAGGATATTATGTAGCATGTAATACTGTGCAGTAAATAAATCTGCAGTTCAAATGGAATTACTAATTTTTCTGTCAGTGGAGGTGGAGGAAGAGGACTGAGAGGATCTAAAAAGATATGAAGCAATAAGGCAGTATAGTGCTTCCCTTTCTCTTTCACAGCCTCCTGAGGTATGGATGAGGTGGCTAATGATTCAACAGTGTAGGTGGAAGAGAGCCAAGGACCAGCTCACGGTTTTGGCCAGGACCAGATGCCCCCAGGATGGGGGAGGGAAGGGTTTGCCCCCCCGCTCTGCAGGCTGCCAGGGAATGCTGCTGGTAGCGGATCATGCACCCTGTGTTAAAAATAAGTGATTGTTATTATGATATTTACTTCTGCTCTTGTGTAGGGAGAGGTATGGAAAAGAAGGGATAAGGCCAGAAAGAAGTTAACCCATTTTAAAATCTTACTAAAAAGAGAAAATTCGTGAGTAAACAAATATAAGAAACAAGCACAACTTGAAAAACAAACAAACAAACAAAAATTAAACATGACCTGTGAAAAATAAGTGAAGTATCGATTCCCTTTTTTTTTATTATGTATAGATCTTGCAGCATTAGTTTTCAAGTCATTTTTAAGTGATTTTTTAAAATGTAAATACTGAAGTCCTGTCTTTGAGTAAAAATAAGAATTACCTGATTGAATGCACTGAGTCACAGACTGAGCCCAGCTCATTTAATTGGCGTTGAAGTTATAACAATGGCTTTGGAAAGGAATCCAAGATATGTGATCAGATTCAGAACATTTTTCAATATCCTGCGGGGGATCAGAAGGAAGTACATCTAAAAGAAACGAGATATTATAGATGCGCTCATTCAGTAGGGATTGCAGTTCTTCAGATATGAAATCAAGTTTTAAAAAGAAAAAAAAACAGCCTTTCTTAAAAGTCCTTAAAATATTCTTCAGCACACAGTGCAAGAGTTATCAGTGACTATTTCAACAGTGACAATGAGGAGCAGAATTGCTCAGTCACATCTGAATGATTCAATATGATTCTGTGCTCTTCTGTGTTACCAACTAAATCAAACCTGGACTGTCTCAAGCATATTTGAGTGTTTAGGGAGTTTTGGTTCTGGTTTATTTTGTTATAACCAATATTTTTGTATAAATAAACAATATGGTAAAAAGCAGGGGGAAAACAAACAAACAAACAAAATAAAAACCCAAACAAACACAGAAAACTCCCAAACCCTCATCTATTTCAAATAAATGTTTGATTTCAAATGAAATATTATGTAAATCATAGTTTACCGTGGAAATTTCCAATTTAATATTTTCCTCAAGATAAGAATCCTTAGATAAAACTTCTGAACAGCTTAAACTCTGACAATGCATAGAATAATCTGAAGCTCATAGAATATTTTTGTAGTAGCCCCTCATTTTCCTGCAAGTAATGACATTATGGAAAGAAACTGTATCATTGTCAATTAGTACATATGGTTTTAAAATGAAAATTGCAAATAAATAGAGTGGAAGTTCAAAGCATGGCCTGGAAAAGAAATTAAAGAAAAACTACAGAAAAACAGATCAAAAGAAACTCAGAATTTCCATTAACTCGGTGTCACTAGAACTAACAGCGATTGCTCTAATACAAATGAGAAAGCTAAAAGGTTCAGTCCCATGCTAAAGTTTGCCAGTAGCTTTTAATTTGTAGTGATGTCAGTGATCCCCGTAGAATCACTATGAAGCTTCAACTTTTGTTTGGGCTGATAACAGACTCTTCTTTTTTCCCAACACTATAAGACATTAGCAGAAGCCACCAGACTCTTGCAGGAATAACCAGACACAACCCTTCCTCCTTTCACCAGTTTTCAGAATCTGGTAACAGTGAAGCTGTAACCACTGTATGAACACCGCTTGTGTTGAAGGACCTAAATTTATTTTATACTTAGTGGACTATTGATGGTAATCCTTCCCTCAAAATCCCTGTCAACAAAAAGTTTCACATTCTAAACTAGAAGTGAAATGTTTAGTACTCCCAGAATCTCTGTGTTCTCTCTGCCTACAACATAGAATAACTCCTATGGCAGTTATCACCCCAGTCCAGTGAAATGGCAGTATCCTGGCTGGTGAATGAAAACTCCATCAAAATAAAACATTGCTCATACAAAATAAAGGTACTGACGTCACATACTGAGGCTTATTATTCCTTAGTTTATATTACAGTCAAAGCAGATCCAGCAAGGTTTCTGCCATAAAATCAAAAGTCATCACTGTATCTAGCCTCAGATTTTTTGCAGAAAGGAAAATGTGTTTCATTACAAACTGCTGTTTTCCAGGTCCCACTGAGCTCTAGATAGACACAGCCTATTTTCTGTTTTGGTTCTGCATAGTGATACTTAGGAAAACTTATTTTCCTTTTATCAGTCCATCTATAATAGCCATAATTCTAAAATTGAAACAGACATTTAACATGATTTTTCTGTGTTCTCCTCTGTTGTTTTGGGTAAGCAGATTTATACGAATGCACATTTTCACAGTGATAACACAGAGCTCAGTTTGTATATCTGTACTAGTACTGTTAAAATTTTAATTAAATCAGGACTCAGCAGTGTACAAGTAAGGCACAGCAGTTTGTCTCACATGTTGTAACAGCCCACAGAGGTGTTTCGAAGGCTAAAGGGTGCTTCATGGGTAGTGCTGGTGCTCAGTCCCTTTGTTGGGCAATGCTGTGAGGTGGACTCACCATCCTGGAGGAGTCAGGTCACGACAAAGAACGATGTGACCACAGGAACATGAAAACAGTGGAAAGCTCAGGTGGAAACAAGTCTCATGGGACTGTCAAACAGGGACTGTAAGCTCAGATACAGTTTTGAGAAGAATCATTCAGGAGTAAACTGTAGCTATGACTATGAAAAAACTGAGAAAAATATTAGTTTGCTAGAAGCAAAAGGGAAATACAGAGAAATGGGGAGCCTTGAGTCTCTGTTTAGTCTTCTCTCTGTTTAGTCTTCACTGCCCCACTCTGCCTTTTTTTTTTGTTTGTTTTCAGGAAGAATCAGAGGAATTGCAAGGAAAAGGGAACAGGCACAGACAGTGTATTGCTGACATTAAGAAATGAGGGATAAAATGTGATCCCATTCTAGTGTCTAGATGTGTCAAGAGGCCAGGTACACAAGCCCCTCCTGAGCTCAGCACTGTCAGGTCAAGGTTGCTGCCTGGGGAACAGGAGGAACCACAAAGCTTCACTCTGCAACAGTGGGACTGACTTTCTTACAAGGATCAGGAAAACACAGCTGGTGATCCAAATTTGATTGTCACGGAATTTTAACTGCTTTCTAAACCATATTTCTACGACTGTAAAAACAACTAACTTTGATCTCGAGTGGACTTAAACACAAATATTTTGTTTTGGATAGAGATGTCCTGTGGACTTGTGCAAGTGGGAGGATGCATGTCAAGGTTGGTGACTTTCAATCACACATGTATTCTAAGAGCAAGAATTTTTGCTGGTAGGGAGAGGCACAGTTAGAATCATGAAAATACATATTGTTCAGCAATAAGTTAATTGTCTGAGACAATGTAGCCTTCTAAGAGGCTTTATAAAATTGCTGGTGCATCATACAATCAGAAATGTTATTTTCACACATTTATTGCAAGTTCTCCCTAGGAATACTGAATCTCAAACATGGTTTGCTATGCTAATATGAGTGTGGAATCACAATCAGCAAAAACAATCACTAGTTAAGAAGATAATTACTCATGAAAGAGCTCTTTTTTATTATCAAATTAGTTTAGTCAGCTAAAAGAACAATGCGATAAAAACATGATAGTTAAGTGCATTGAACAACTGCATACTGACTAGAGAAGCTGACACTCATTCTGGCACTCAGTCACAGAGCTGATCAGGTTGATGCTCACTCAAGTGTTCCCTTACACGGTGGTGGACCTGGATCTCTGTATTCACTTGTTCTGGTACAGTATAGCTTTTACTGCTTTTAATCTTTGGGACTTAGCAGGCGTAACAAGGAGGATGTTCAGAGGCACAAGGTACGTACTGTGAACCCTTCTGGTCCAAAAAGTAATTAAAAAGATACAGCTACCAATGATCATGAGGCACTAACCTCAATGACCCTGTTGGTCTCTTTGAGTAAAATTCACCTCTCTCAAAAAGGGACATCTAAAAGTTAACCAGGTAGTTTGACCTAAGTGTCTCAGATTCCCACAGAGTTAATAAAGAGAGGCCAGCACTGTCAAAGGTTCCCATCCTTCTCCATTGCCTAAGATCGAGTTTAATGATTTGAGATGGATGAAGTTAAGTGTTGTCCTTCAGTCCTAGATTCCTAAATCAGTTCATGCTACAATTCTCCCTGCTGATAGTAGGCCAATCATAGCATTTAAAAGCACCACCTACCCATTTATTAATCTTACTCAATTGCTCTTGAGCCCAATCCATAAGGGCTCTCCATATTGCACTGCCTGCAGCAGCAGGAATATATTACTGTAATAATCAAAATGCTGGCAAGCTCTGACGATTTCTACTTGCAGGCTTTTCTTGCTTCTTCCCAATTCCTTTTAGAACAAATGATTGAATAGCTGCTGTTACCATAAAGAATGAAATCAGAACCTGGAGCAGTGGTGGGATGAAACAGTTCAGGGTCTGTAGGAAAGAGGTACAAATTTGAGAGGAAAGGGAAAAAAACAATGAAAAAATACTAGCTGCATGAATAGAAGTATTATTTTTGAGTAACAGATGAATATAGTATGGTGGCTCAAGCACCAAATAAAAGCATTTCTTATTTAAAACACAGGAGACATATTTTAGTGGTAACTTGGAATTAAATTTAACTGTAGTGTAAATAGTGTATTCAGGCAGAGGCAGAGAACAAGCTGTGTGTATCTACATACACTGCACCAGATGAAGCAGTGTGACTACCGGTCACAGGGTGATTCTCCTCCCAGGGCTCTCTAGGTCCCCCTCCCACATTGCAGATTAAATTAATCCCAAGAACAAGCATGGGGCAGCATCTTTCACCACTTCAGTCTCAGTATAGGGGTGAATTTCATTCTAAGCAAAGTTTGTGACTCTCCTGCTACTTCTTTGCCATGTAGGATGAAGTGGAAAAGGAAACTGTAGTTGTACCTTAAATGGCGTAAGTGGAAGTAGCAAACAAAGACCTAGAGCTAGTGGTGGGGACAGAAAACAAGCCTGCCTTCATGTTCAGTAGGCGTTCAGAATGCCCTGGCAGTTGTTTTTGCTAGTGATACCCTCATGCAGCTTTCTACACTTGCACGGGATTGAGCTGTGAAACATCTGGCCCAGCTGTGGCTTCTTCCTGTATTTTTACTAGCTGCTCAGCAGTTCCTTGTTTCTATTCCTGCAGACTCTGCCGTGTTGCTGTGTTCTGGGTCTGTCTCCCACCCTCAGGGTACATAAAGAAAGCTAGAACTTTCGTCTTTCTGATTCTTGCTGGTCTTGCGATATAAAAGCATTGCTAGACACTGATGAGCAAAATAATCAGTTTAACTGACCTTAGTTAACCCCCCAGTGGAGTATGTGTGAGGGTTTGTGGGAGCTGTGAATTAGATCTGGGCCTATGGGTGAGCAGTCTGCTTTTAGGGTATTGTCTAGCTAGCTAAGATTCTTATGGTGGAGCTCACTGATGGATTTGTCTTTGTGCACTGTATTTGCATTTGCAAATACAAATATAGATACCTGTATCTGTGTGTTAGTTGAGTAAAGCACAGATGGCTAAATGACTTTTCTGTCAATAAAGGAAAAAGGCATTTTGAAGGCATAGCTCTTCTAACCTGTTTTGGGCATCCTGCCTTCAAAGTGTCTGCTCACCCTGTGCAGGCAACGGATTGAAGTGTGGGGTAGCTGAAGTCAGCCTCAGTGAGTGTTGGTGGCAATGCTGGTAGGGGAGAGGCTATAAAGCCAAAACATTTTATAATCCTTAGTGCAGAGCGGGTTTTGTGTCTGGACCTATGGAGCTGGGAAAGCAGCCCTGCTTCCCTCACCCTGGCTGCTACCGGCACAGCCAGGCTACAACCGAGGCCTCATATGGGTGGATTGTTCAGCAAACGTCTTCCAACAAAGAAAGTGAAAAGTAAGACTTATTGCTGTCCATCTGGCGAATACAGCATTTTTTTTTATGCTGGCAGTCAGTGTTTTCCCAGTACGCTGCTTCATCTACAAATCCTTTCATCATTGCGATGTAGTCAGTCTAGGGGGGAAAAAAAATTATAGTTACTGAAGTGCAAAATGTCCAGCAAAATAATAGAAATAGGTTTGAGGAGACAAATTTAACAGCTTTCTGTTCTAATTTTCTCACTCTTATTTTAATTTATTGTTTCTTGGAAAATAAGCTTATTGTATTACATATCTTAAGCAAAATTACTTTCCTTGGCAGATAACTGCAAGAACTTTTGTCAGTTTATTGAAATTTCTTGGACTGCAACAAATCTACTTTTACTGTGTAGTTTATGGTAATACTGAACTGGTTGAACTTTCATTTGGACTCATGCTTTAAAGGAGAAACAATAAAACAAAATAAAAATCCCAGCTAGTAATACCGAATACTTGCAGTAAAATCTAATAATTCTAATTAACTCTATCAGTAATTATAATACAGCACTCCTTTGCTGCATTTCTAGGCTTCTGCAAAGGAAGGACAAAAAATATACACTCTAAACAGGCTTATTAATCTCTGGGCACAGATTTAAAAACATGATCTCCGAAGTATAATTCCATTGCCTTCTGCTTTAAACCACTGAAACAGAGGATCCTAGCTGAGAAAGAAGTCAGGCTGGTTACGCTAACCTTGAGTATGTTATCTGAGTTATGCATTTTCTGATATTTTTCTGTTTACCTGTATTGTAATATATTTTCCATCAACTTCTGTGTATTTATCTGTAAATCGGAATGCCTTGCCCACTTTGAATAATCATAAAGGCTTCCATCTGTCCAAATAAATGTACCCTTGCTGTTAATATAATTCAGTCCAATCCACGTTTCATTGATGACATCCTTTAGGTGGAAGATGAAGAAGGCTATTAAAAAAAAAAAAAAAGAAAAAAAAAAAGAGAGTAGCAGAGGAGTTGCCTTTTTCAAACTCAGTGTAAGACAAATTCAAAAAAACCCACAACCAATCAACATTTAAAAGTATTGCAAATATCAGGTTCAGTATTGTTAGACTATGAGCTAATGCTGAAAGTGTACAATTACAATGGTAATTGAACTGAAGCAGTTTGATTTCATTTTAAAAAAAAGGGGAGGGAGGAAGGTTTTTAAATAAAAATGATAGAGACTTCTTGGAAATATTATAGAAATCAGGGCTAGAAAGGACTTCAAAAGGATTAATCCGGTAGCATCAACTGCGCATACATAATTTCTGATGGATATTTGTTTACTTTCTGATTTGAGTATCTGTGGGCATTTCATTACTATGAACTATTTCTATTTATCTTGTCTTCCAAGGCCATGTGGAACAGATTATTGTCCCCTCCACATGACACTTTTGCCAAGGGATGGCTCTAGTCTTCTCTGTAGATCAAGAAGCTCCGTCTTTTTCTTCGTAAGTTATGCTATTTAGATCTCAAGGCTAGTTTGGCCTTGTCTTTAGATGGTGAAATGTGCTGGCTTCATACTTAGTGCCAAAAGGTTCAGATGTCATAGCTTGCACTTGCTTATTGTGTAGAGAGGCCAAATTTCCCCTTAATGCTATACAAGGACTTCTTGCAGAATGCCAAGTCAGTCTCTCTTCTTCTCTGGAGCCAAATATTTTATAACACTGCAGGGAGAGTAAAGGATTAGACAAAATTTCATATGTTGAAGAGTATTAAAACATTAGGTTTTGATTAATTCAGTTCTATTCCCTGCATGTAAAGAGCAGCAGATGGGGGATCTGATGAAATGCAAATTCTTTCAGCCAGCAAGAAGGAGACCCAGCTGATCCCAGCGACGTGAGTGCAGCTCTGACAAACCAGTGGACTGCCCCAGGTTAGTGCAGGGCAAGACCAGGCAACCTCCAAAAGCTTTTGAGGAGTTAAGTAGCTATCCAAGGTCGCATTACTGAACACTACAATTTTTGATTTTATGGGTAGAGAATTTCCTGATTGGATTCAGTTATGTACCACAGACTTAGAGCTAAAGCTGAGCTTGTGTGATCTCTCAGCATGAGCTGAACAGTGTCAGGAAGATATGCTCTTTTGAAGTGTATGAGTATCCCAAGGGGATTTTTCCTGAATACCACTGTAAAAAATGGTGGTTGTGGTTGGTTTTTAAGCAGTATATTTTGCTCCTCCATTTTTATGCCCTGTGAATGCACAAAACATTTTCCTATTGATTGATTGATTTGTGGTTTCCATTTCTTTGTTGTTTCTGTTTATTTGTTTCTTTACATTCATGTGGCCAGGTTTACTTTTACTTGATTTAGCAAAAAACAATGCTTGGTTTTTTTTTCTAGATTTGATCTGACATTAATTACTGTTTGTATTACTCAAGACAAGTTGTTGTGATTGTTGATTATATATGGATTATATATGGAAAGTGTGATGTTTCATTTTTTCATCTCAGTGTTACTCAGAAAAAGGGGCTTACACTTAAGGATAATGGAAGAGTATTTCTGTACAGTAGCTATGTCTAAAATAAACAGAGAATTCTAGAAACTATAAAGGAACTATGGCTAAAGGCACATGGGTATTTACAAAAATTATAACTTAAAACATTCAAATTATTTTTTTTTTTTTTGGAGATTTGAAGATTGACTATACTGCTAATTAGAATACCACTTAGTAAATTGGTATATAAACTGAGAATATTTATATAGTGAGACAAAAGGATAGTTGTTTTCTCTGCCTATAGCATGTCTGCTAAATATGGCTGAGATTTGTTACTTGACCTTATCGTTAAACAAAAGACAAGTTTCAGGACATCCTCCCCAAGGTGGAAGCACAATATGAGCAAATCTTGAGTAATTTGATTTGTGCTTTTCAGAGGTAAAAGCATTTTTCCAAGCACAGCTTATATCTTTCGAAAGGCCTGTAAGTAAATGAAATACAGAGAATAACTGTCTGAAACCCTTGTACCACTATTACAACAGTCAGCTACAGACAGTACTTATAAAGCACAAATTAAACCTTCTGCGGGTAGGTGAAAAAGTTGCGATGTACACAATTTGCCCTAATACACTCCTCGTTCCTCTGTTATATGTTCATCTCCTGATAACGATGATGTGGTTTTAAATCTCAGCACGCTTGTTATGAAAAAGTGTCAGTATTGTTCAACTACTTGTTGGTGTATTAGCCTCAAATTTCAATATGTAGCAGACATTTTGGATTTGAATGCTAAATTTTTGACCAAATATTTCTTGTTGCTATTTTACTTGAGAAAATGTCTTGACATTATCAGAGTTTTTATCATTATTCGCAAAATTTTGTTCATTTGGAGCCCGGGCAGCGTAATTCATCGGGGTTTCATCCAGCCAGCTGAAAGAAACAAGGGGACAGCGACTGCCGGACAGACATCTCCAGTGGTCATTTAGTTACAAGGTCTGTTTAGGTAAAGGGCTAAGCAAGGTATTAGCAGTGACCAGCGAGCAAAAGCTCTACATATACTGGAGAGGACATATCCACAGCATTACTGCTTCTCATCTGTTTAGTACTGTAACATTCAATTCCCATCAGTGTTCCATTTTGCCAGAGGCTGGATAAACACTTATATTCAAAGGGAAGGCATCTTATGGTTTGAACAAGAGTGAAACACCAAGATCTCACCAGTGCACAGATTTCCGTTTCATCCCAGGAAGGTGTTCTCCTGGAAGCCTTCTACAGACTTCTAAAGCAGGATCCCTACCAGTAACTTCAGAAAGCTGTTGGGTGAGATGATGCTTACACTTCTTGTTTCTAGCTCACATAACTTGAACCACTGGGATTAGTCTGATTAATCCCTTACATCCACATTTTATCAAAATCTCTTGGGTTTTCTCTGTAGTCATTGGAGATCTGGTCAGAGTTAATCTCGTCTTAAGATTAAAGTCTAAAGTTGGTCAGATCAATAACATCCTAAATTAACTGCTTCTCCTCACTACCTATGAAGGGTTGCTTGAACATTTAACTCAGTTCTCTCAGTGCAAGACATAAAGTGAAATGAATCTTAGTCATTAACTTCTCTTGGTTTTGCTCTCCCATATTTGGAAGGAAAACGCATTGCTATGCTTAAATATAGAACTTAACACTTCTCATCTGAGACTTCACCCAAAAACTATCCAGAGGTCAGTTGCATGACAGTTATTAACTTGTAAATTGAAAGCACACACAAACACTCCCATTGAGTGAGATGAAATTACCGTCATTTTCGTCCATTACTGTTTTTTTTTTAACTCACCTGAATTTCTGATCAAAGCTGACAAATAAGCAAGTGACATAAGATTTCACTCTAAGTTTTGTGTAAATCTAATCACAAAAGTGATTAACAGTTAAGCACTAAACAGTTCCTCAGCATTGAACAAAAATCTGGAAGCCGATAAACCATGTCTCTGATTATTTTTGTTCTTTTGTTTTTCAGGATTTGAGCCTCAGGCAAGAACATTTTAGGTTCATGAGTGGCTTGATATTCTGAAAGATAAAGAATCACATATATTATGTTCGTATCTGCTCTGTACAAAGTCTGAAGACTATATAGTAAAGTTTATTTGAAAGAGGAAAAAAATCCTACCAAGTTTGTAGTTTGGTTCGGGTTTTAGCAGTGTACCTGTAAAATAAAAGATCATCATAAGCAACATTCCAAATACAAAAAGAATCCAGAAACATTTACTTTATGTAGTTTCAACTGCTTTGTATAATAGGAAAACAAACAAACAAACAAACAACAACAAACAAACAAAAACCCACACAAACCAAAATACCAATGAACTATGCATTATATATCTAATGCATTTTCAAGATTTTAGAGCACATATCACTGGATTAAATTTAAAACTCTGTATAATTTTGAAACATTTATCTAGTGAAAAATATGTATCTTTAAAGCATCTATATGTATCTTCAAAAGCACTGGATTAAACAATCCAGGATATGCAGTAAACACTTCATAGATGAAACTTACATCAGTTTAAAAAAATAATTTAGTGTTTTTACTTGTCATCTTATTACTAATTTCATGGGACTAGAGCCAAACAACATAATCCAGCCAATATATCAAGTTTTCAAGCTTACGTACACTTACGTACACGTAGAAAACTATTCACAAGTACTTAAAGCTTAATGCTGGTATTTTGTTAATACCACACATCATTTCCAGTGTCTCAATGCATTCCTCCTACTCTAATGGTTTGTCTTTTCCTAGGAAAGTCTGTTTTTAAGAGTCTTGGAGAACCAATAGATACCAAACCTAGATTTCTGGGTATAGGATGGGCCAGGAGGAAGTGATTCGCCTGTTGCTACTCCCAGAGCCAGCTATAGCCCTCCAAGGTAGCTCTACTTTCATTTGGATGCCTATTATTTTGTTCTTTACAAGGACTACTAATTCTTGTTTTAGCTTTCTCCATGTCTTCTCTGGTTTGATGGACAGGAACACATTATTAAAGAAAGGACAGGAACAATTTAGATGAAAAATGAGTAAACAAATGAAAAAGCAATTAAATTTTTCAGTTGGGAGCTTTTAGACATTTTCTTCTCAAGTGTTTAGTGAAGAATGAACCAAACTCATTCAAATACTTTCACGGTGAATTTAAATATTTAATCTCATTTTGATCTTATTTTTTAATCCTAACAAAACATCCCTTGTTTGTTTGTTTGTTTTTTAAATGGAGGATCTTAAGTAAATACGTGTCTTAATTGAATATGAGAGAATTAACAGCTGAACATCTCTCCACTCATGTTGATCATCATATTATCCAGATTCAAAATAACAAGATCTATTTTTTTTTTTTTTTAAATTTTGAAAGGTCATCTAGGATCAAGATAAACTGATCAGAGTCTTTATGTAATGATTTCTGAACTCCTCCTGAGTAACCTCGCCAAGAGCAGAGAGCCACATCTGTACAAGTTAGCATGCTCAGCACACCAGAAGGGGTTGCACGGGATGCACTGCTTTGAGCTGGTGTGCAGCAGTCAGTGTTTTGATGATGCATTGGTATGACTAATTTAACCACAAGGCAACAGTGACTCTTCCTTTTCAGTTAAGCAATTTTTCAATGTTAGCATGGTGCCTTATTTGCCATTCAAGGGTAACATTTGTTGGCAGAGTCATCAAATACTAGATATACTCTGTGCTTTTTATATAACTGCTTCTCCCTTCCCTTTCCTATTGTGCCTTCTACTAGTTCCCTATGTGCAAGAAACATTTAAGAATCTCCTGCTCCATGGAGATGCATACATGTACTTCATTTACAAGCAGGAAGCAGGAATGTAAAAGTAGGACCGAGTAAACAAAACAAGTTCTTTCATTACTCATTGTTGTCTGGGGCCCCCAGCCCATGAAGTCTCTGTTTCCCATGGGCAGGCACCCCAACACTCCTCCATCAGGTCTGATTCCTGTCCTGGCCCCAGCTGCAGGGCACCCAGCGTTAGGGTCGTGCTTCTCAGGCAAAGCTGGTGCATGAAAGGGTCTTCCAAAACTACACCAGTCTCTGCTTTTGGTTGCTTTTTCAGAGTTGCAGGTTCCTATAGCAACTGATCCTTCTCTTTGGTTCCGTTATTTGTTTCACAGTGGAAAGCAAAGCTTTTTTTCTCTTTTGCAAAGAGGACTCTAGTGTCCTGCATCTTTGCCTCTCCTGGGTGAGCCTGAAGAAGATAGAAATACAGGGAAGAGATAAAAGTGGGGGAGAGGTACCTTTGCCTTGCAAATTTATCCAACCTGTGGCAGAAAGAGATAAAACCAGAGATAAAGTAATACAGATATCTTTAACTTCCTACATCTGAGTACAATTGAAATGTCTCAATTCATTGCTCTTGCTTTATGTGTTGCCTTCACTGCAACTGGCTTTAAAATGAACAATTCCCAGTATCTTTCTTCTTTTCAATTTGCTTAAATCCATACAATTTGTTTTGAACTTGCATTTATTGCTCCTAATTAAGTAGGGAAGTAATCATACCTTTTTTTTTTGTTTCACAAATCCAATTAAGTAAATCTTCACAGAGTAAATTGTTCCAGTGCATTTGGGGTGATCTATAGCACAATTCGTTCCAGCGCATTTGTAGTGATCCATTAAACATAACACAACGTTCAAGTTCTTCATGATCATTGGGTTCATCTTCATCCCAGTTCTCATAAATTACCTGTGTTGGAAGTACATCTCAATTACTATGTGATTCGAGCTGAGTGGAAGTAATTGAGATTGCCATTATAACACAATTTCAGGATCTCATCATCTCAAGTACCCTGTTTATGGGATCAATAGGAGTTCAGATAGGTTCGAGAGCACTGCAAAAGTCATGATCATCAGCTCATTTTCCCCATCACTCCCCAGAGAAGTTGTAAAGATTACGTGGTATAGAAAAGTCTCTCTCTGGTGGAGGAAAAAACAATGGGCAGAGGGAGTTGTGTTTATCTCACTTTGTGAAAGATGGCAACCTGACTTTTTTGTGATGACATACATCAGTACCCAGTCTGGGATGCTGTGAAGATCAAAGAGTACAAGCTGTGGAGGATGACATATAACATGGTACCAGAGATGAAACAGAGGCAATTTTGTATTTTCATTAGTATGTTAAGATAACACCATCACTGAGCACTGCAGCTGTAGAGCTGATGGATAAAGACCTGCATCACACCTGCCAAAGGTTTAAAGAGATTGGAAAAAAGACATAAAAGGACAAAAATTTATATATTCTCAAGGACAGAAAGTCAATTAATATCCAGCAAATAAGTTCTCACAGAGAAGCCATCAATACAGGCAAAATCCTTCATCAGGATTTAAGAGAAACAAACCAATCCCGAAAGCTTGAGTGTTCAGTCCTTTATCCCTAAAATAGATCATACAGTATAGATATATGAATGTAGAAAGAGGGGCCATGATATAAATGCTGGAAAGCACAGAAACATGCTGTCTCCTGTCACACATGAATTAGGAGCTGCTCTTCCAGCAATGGGCCATAGCCAGGCTTGCTGCCTGTGCTCTGTCAAGGGGCTGGATAGTGCTCTGTGTTGGGACAAGATGTGATATGTTTGAATGTAAGTTAAAGGACCTGCGATGGGGCACAGAGCCAGCTCAGGCTCCCAGCCTTCTGGCTGCAACACAGCTCTTGGATCTAGCAGGAGTTCACAGACAGAGGCTTTAGCAGAAGTAAAACATCAGCAGAGAGATATAATTCAATTTAAGTAATGAAAAATAGTGAAAATTGTTTTTCAACTGCTTTGATTTGTTTCTTGGCACTTCCTATGTAGTTTACTTAATAGTTCATGCTATTTATCTTGTTTTACATATGGACCGGATAAAATAGAGCCCCGTTTCATTCACTGCGTAACACGAAGATTTCCCTCTGCAAAGATTTCATAGTCTAAAGCAAAGAGACTTATCACACAAGTAAAATACTTTCAGCTTCTCACAATGCTGAAAAATAATTAAATGAAAAAGGATGAGATCACAAAGAATTTTCTATATGACTGCTTTAAATCTATTTGTGAAATTAAACTTAGATTCACTACTATGTAATACAGTTTTGGTTAAATAGCTATATCTTATGTGTCATTGAGATGTCTTAACATTATGGAATACAACCAGAATGTAGTGGTCTAATTTGGGGGAAAAAATAATGGAATAATTTCTACATTGCAGGCAAGACATGGCACCTACAGTGCTAGCAAAAAATAATTAAAATGAATTCCTGATTGTTTTCAGGAGTCTTCAATTTGTAGTTGGAAAATTTCCACACTAAGTCCTTGCATCTGTCAAGGTTTAAAGCAAGTTGACAATAAACCACGGCAGATGCTCTCTGTTAATCCCCTCACCCTTTTTCTTAGATAAAAAAAAGTGATAAGAAGGAAAAAGGGAGAGACACTTCAAGTTGGAAAGGGTTTAAAGGCTTTCACAGAATCACAGAATGTTAGGGATTGAAAGGGACCTCGAAAGACCATCTAGTCCAATGCCCCTGCAGGAGCAGGAACACCTAGATGAGGTTACACAGGAATGTGTCCAGGCTGGTTTTGAATGTCTCCAGAGAAGGAGACTTCACAACCTCCCTGGGCAGCCTGTTCCAGTGTTCTGTCACCCTCACTGAGAAGAAGTTTTTTCTCATATTTAAGTGGAACCTCCTGTGTTCTGGTTTGTATCCATTGCCCCTTGTCTTACCATTGGTTGTCACCGAGAAGAGCCTGGCTCCATCCTCGTGACACTCACCCTTTACATCTTTATAAACATTAATGAGGTTGCCCCTCAGTCTACTCTTCTCCAAGCTAAAGAGACCCAGCTCCCTCAGTCTTTCCTCATAAGGGAGATGCTCCATTCACTTAATCATCTTTGTTGCCCTGTGCTGGACTCTCTCCAGCAGTTCCCTGTCCTTGAACTGAGGGGCCTAATGCTACTAATAAATAGAGACTATATATACGAAATATACAAAACCCAATATTGAAATCCCCAGGGTAGAGTTGCCCAGTGTGGAGTTGACGTCACTCCAGCGGCAGCGGAGCTGGGTGTGCAGAGCTGGCGTGGCTCCAGCAGCTGCAGGGCAGGCATCCAAAAGTCCTGGGTGGGGCTTCACAGCAAATGGGAAACTGTATTCAGGGATGCAGGGCCCTGAGGCCTAGGATCACAGCCACAGGTGGCAGGGTCCTTTTTAGATGCCAGCCATGGTCGAGGAGAGTGAGACCCTACCTTTATATGATGTATGATGTGGATGGGATGGAATAGTCAGTTGGTCAGTTTTAGTTACCTGTCCTGTCCACCCCTCCTGTAAACATGCCCCTCTCAGTTATGGGATTTGTCTTCTTGGCTGTCATAGCAATAAATCTAAACATGAGCTTCTTCAGCATTTCATTGGTCATGTCTGAAAAACATGCAGGCGAAGATTCAGAAAAATGCAGTTACGTAGAAGAACTTAGCTGAAAGGAAAATTCACTAAAATAGAAGCTGGACTTGTTTTTAACAAAGCCATGACATTTTTACATTACATGTTAACTCAAGGGTTTTTTTGAATGCATTTATTAAAATATGAATTGCAGTCAAATAAAGAAAGGCATGGTTAGAGCTGAACATTTTATTGTCTCCTTTTTGGGAGAGGGACTAACATGTGAAAACTTGATCAGACATGGAGAACAGCCCTGATAAAAACCTGTGATGAATATTTCAAAAATATAAAAAACATCTTAGAAATAGTAAAGATTTTTTTTTTTTCCAGGACAATATCTCCAGATAAAAATGCCCATTTTATTTTAAAATTTGACTGTATTTATTCATTCACTTGCCCAGCTCCAGATATATTCTGAAGGAATTCTTATGTAACATAGCATGAACATGAAAAAGAATTGTTGTACAAGTACGCACGATGTTAATTGCCATAATAAAATTTGATCTTTTGTATTGATTGTGACCAGATTTCATCTTATTTCTCTAGAGAATTCTTCAGCCTCAAACTAAGTCTTCTTTTGGTTTCCCTCTCACACAAAAAAAAACCTGTTGAAAAAAGAAAAGGATAAAGAAAAATAAATGTGCAAAGTTTGGCATATAAAAATATATAATTGCCTATGCAATTAAATAAGAATCTATTTAGCACCCCTTTTTCTTGACTGAGACGACACATCTGTCAAGACATATAGAATTAAACAGTAGTAATGCAAACCGTAAGTATTTTTTTCTTTCTGTTTTAAAATCAGGTATGGCATAGGCGTCTGAGGAGAACAAAAGATATCACAACATACAGAGAAGAAAAAATAATGTATAACTTAATTGGAACTTTGACCACTGAAAGGCTCAAAGAAAGATGGAATAGCTCACTTGTGGTATTTTGCAGTAGAAATCAGATTTTTGAGAAATGGAAGGTGGAAGGGAAATGAATAGGTTACAACAGAAAAGATAGTATGGATGGAAAAAGCCATTTGGCAGGTTGCTGACCCTGGTTGAGGAAGAGATTTGTGTATGGTGGTGCAAGCATACAAATAGCTGCACTTTCTACTATGAAGTATGCACATTCTTGAATCAAGGAACTGGATGCTTGACATTTTGGATGAAAATAATCAACAATTTGGTGATTGACAACACCAATAATGTTAGTAACAATAGTTAAGTGTGACATAGGAGTTGAGACTTATAAATACAGGGCTAAAATAATTTCTGGCCTCCCAAGAGACAGAGAATCTCAAGAGAGAAAGTAAGAGAATGCTTTTGTAAAGACCTGGAAGAACAATGTTGCATATTTACATTTACTTGATCTATTTTTGCCTTTTCTTTACTTTTTTCTCTTTTCAAAAAGGAGACTTTTAAAGGCATTTTTAGCTAAATCAAGAGAATGCCCCAAACCTTTCTTTGCTGAAGAGTCACTGATCTCAAACTAAACCTGGATTGTAAAAGTATCACTAAAAGTACCACATGCTGTGTGAGAAAACTTTTGGCAGAGAGTTGGGTTTCTATAAGTTCTCTCTTAAAAACACTGCCATATGCAAGTGGCACTGTCAGCTCTTGAGATGCAATACTATGTTTTTCTGAAGTCCCAAATTCCTGGAAGCGAAGAAATTAGGTGAGGTTCTCACCTGGCATTTAAATGAAAGAAAGCACATTTCTAACACTCTGTTTTTATTGTTTCAGGTTTTCCATTGTTGAATTTAATTATCTTTGATGGATTTTCTCATGGATTTTTTGCCCTTGAATAACATGGAGAAGATAAGTCTCAAAAAATGACCCAGCACCTGAGTCCCTCAGTACCATGGTGACCAGGGCATTGACCACTGGGCTGCCCCATGCTCAGGCTCACAGTGAAGATAGACACACATGTACTTTGAAGCAGACACAGACCTACTTTGAAGGAGACACAGACTTACTTTGAAGCACGAGTCTGTCCAGGAGGCTCCATCCCAGCCTTCGGCACAAACGGCCGCAGGGACTTGTACTGGATGAGCAGGAGGAGCCACTCCCACTGCCCGCTCCTCACAGAGATAATTTGCTGTCTTCTCACAGCTAACAACATCCCATAAATCGGCTGCAATTCCAGTTCCCATGGCAACACAGCCTTGCTCTTTTCCTTTGCAATATGGAAAAGAAATCACTAAAACCAAAGTCTTAATTGGTCTCTGAGAAATTAGACCTTTGCTTTTATTCAAAGAAAATTTTGAAAAGGAAGATTCAGATTATGCAGATTAAAAAACTTCCTGGATATAAATTGTTTTTAATACCTCCTGCCAGAGCCCAGATATGGGCCAATGAGTCGCACAGACACACCATTGCCAAAAACATTAATCTGCAGCTTTAGAATACAGATCTTCTCTTGCCACCCCAGGGAAATCACAGGGCGAATGGCACTTGATTTTATTTACATATGTAGCAGATGGCCTGACAACTACTTTGGGGTTCTCAATATCCAGGTAATTCAATTTCAAGAAGGCTGGTATCAGTCATGTAAAACAAGTTTGGTTTAAGGCATAACAAGCTCATTTTGTTTAAATGCAAAACAGCTGGGTGTTCACTGCTCATTTCTCACATATGCACCTTGTGGGTCAGAAAACTCTGTCCATAATAATTTTGCTCAGTCAGGTGAGTTTTTGTTAACTAGTGTGAAAAAGCTGAAAAAAAATGAGACCATGGACCTTGTTAGCTCCCACACAGTATTGCCTTCAGTCTAGCCCATTAAAAATCTGTTTCTGTAAAACTTTGCAGGAGATTGATTTTAACAACACCTGACACTCAGCTGTGATAGTGCTTGTTGCATTGGCATCAAACACAAGGCCTGACAGTGTTGGCCACCTACAGCTACAAGCACAACAGAAAGTGCCTCCTGTAATTTTTAACACTAGGGGATGGAAAGCAGAAACTTTTATGAATTTCAGCTGCACTCCAGTCAAGAAAGTTGAGCCCATGTAGAGCTAACCTGGCATTGCTATGTTCCAGTGTGTGAAGAGAGGAGTTTCACCACTGGTCCACTTGAAACTCCCTCATTCTTCTGTATTGGAGAGACCAATCCAGAAATATTTTTTGGATCTCAGTCCTGTCAGACTAACCAGAAAGGCTTGCGCGTTTCTGAAGTAGAAAACAGTTTTCGTCCACAACCAATTGCCTTGCAATATTGATCTAAGTGGTACAAATAAAGGCATCGCTATCACACTAGTGTGACCCCAAGGCAACAGCTGCTCTGTGAAGTTCAGGTAAAACCTCAACAGGCTTTTAAGTGTGGTCAAAATAATTTGGTGAGGGATAGCTTTCTGCTTTCATCTGAAAGCACCTTCTCTCTTTTCCCTCCAGTTCTGTGAAAAGTCACAAATAACTGCTCACATGGGCTTCTAGTTCTATTCCACTGTTTGCATTGTCTTTCCAAATCTTTGAGGTGTCTCAAAACAGACCACCAAGTTGGGACCAAACCATCAGCTTTGCTAGCCACCACCTCTGAAGGCAGTCGTGTTCCTCAGGGGCCCTGAAGCCTGCAAAGCTTGCCTGGGATATGGGTAGGTTGGAGATGCCACATTCTGGTTGTGGTGGGGCAGGTCCTGGGGCATATTTCCTACATTTGTTCAGAATTTGGCTTAGAAGGTAGTTTGAGAAAATATTTTTGTTAAACTTTTGAATCATAAGGTAATACCTGCCAGTATATAGACTAAAATTATAGTAACTATGTTCCACCAGGAAAGAAAAAAAAAAAAGGCTGCTTTAATTAGGAATTGAAAGATAACACTATTTAATTCAAGAACCCCTAAAAATTTGGATATTGTTCTAAGAAAATAAGCAGAAAGCCCTAAAACATTGAAGAGTGCTTGCTTGTTTGTTTTTCTGCATGGATTATTTTGTTTGGCTTACTACTACAAAATTTTTGAGTGGTGCTGATAAAACACTTCAAATAATAAAAAAAAGAACAACTTTTACAAGTTTCTCCATCAGAAGGACTGATTTTGAAGTATATAAAAAAAGATATTTTCCTACCTGCTTTCCACCGTAGCTAGAAAAGCTGTGCTCTGTCACATCTTATTGCTTCTGAGAATGTTGAAGATGCACAGTCTAATAAGTAACAGTGAAAACCAGACTTTTCCAACCCTGTGACAAACATAAGGTGAAATTGAGACTTCAATATAGAAATTAGTTCTGCATTTTTGTGTATAAATATTTTATGTCAAATATTTTGCAGCTAAGCTTAAAAACAATTTGAGACTGGGCCAATCTTGTAATTAACAAAAGCTGTTTTTTTGTTGCTGTTTGCTCCTACAGAAGGCCTTTTTTTTGTTTGAAGGTTGACATTAAGTTCTTAGTTTTCATCTCTTTTATTTGCATGTGACTTTCCAAAGACAATTGTGACTGTGCCATTTGCTATCACTTTCCAGGGCTCTGTAAGGCTGGGATCATACAAACTGCATCATAACAAGCCTGTCATTTGTTCAGGGGGAAGCTGCAGCTCCAGCCTTCCAGAGCTGTGGGATCTGACATAAAGAAATACAAAAATATTGCAATGTTGAAATGAATTAACATACAAGCACTGCTCCCCAAAACTGTCCCTACCATCTCTAACTACAACTGGTAAGGAGAATTCCTGAGCCAAGAGGAATCAAGTCAGTGCTTGTTTGTGAGTAGGGTAGAAAGGAGGAATGTCAGTAAAACACCCCTCCTTCTTCCTGCTGTTAGACAGATCTGTGCTGACCAATATAGGTATAGTGATTTTCTGATTAGGTCGATTCTGGAAAAATTACTTGTTTGGAAAAAAAGTAACCTGCTGGTATCACTCGAGGTAGTCCATCAATAGGAACATGGTGCAGAAAAGCTGATCCTTTTCTGTTTTGAAATTCTTTTCTTTCTTTTGTCATCCCTATACTGTAAGGAGTTTTTATAAAGACTTTAAATAGACAGCAGACCTGAGAGAAGAGACAAAGTGGCTTTGGGTAACCTTACATGTTTTGTTAGGCTAAGAGCATAAGCAAGGAGAATAGTGGTGAAATTATTATTTAAAATACATAAGTAATTTCATCACAGGGTGGCTCATCTGGGAATTGAAGGAAAGGCAGTATTCATGCATGCATAAGTGAATCTTTACTTTCCTGAATATCTTCAAAGCAAAAATGAAGAATGCACATATATTGCTAAAATGCTAGTAGCAGAAGGTTTCATCAAGAGAAGATTTTCTAAAAGATACAAACACAAAGACTCTAGAAGAAGCAAGAACCAGTAAATTAATTCCTGTTCATTTTTCCCAACATAATTAATTTATGAGAGAGCATTTGCTTGCTGGCAACCTGGGTCCTTGATTATCTCTCTCAGAGGGTTGTGATGAAGGCTCCTTTTAACAGCTGTAACCACGTTGCTTATGACAAACATCACTTGCCCCGTATCCATCCCACAATACCAGGGAGAAGGAAGGAATGTAAAAAAAGGGGCATTCATAAACATAAGAAAACTAGTGCTTTCATCTTTCTTCACTACAAGGGCCACTGAAACATACTAACCTAGGAAGGCTCATTTTGCTAGAGATTTTTTTTTAAGTAGACACATCTGTCAGGATTGGTTTAAGATCCATTTTATGCTGTTTTGATATGAAAGAAGGAAACAAATGACATATTGAAGTCTTAGCATTACTTGCTATCATAGCCATCTATTTTATGTGAGGGTTGTAAAGGCACATCTCATCTGGGGCGGATGGATCTGCATTTAGAGCAGTATTATTACACTATACTTCTAGCAAAAAGATCAGTGAAACTGAAATAAGTCACATCTGAGGGTATTGCAACAAATTCAACAATTCTATCAAGGAGAAGACTCTGAAAATGACTGATTTCTTTTAAAAAAGGAAATGTGTAAAACATAAAATGTAAATAGGAACGATTTTCCCAATAAAATCAGGTTTAGGATCAGTTCTATTGGTGCGTAATACTGTCAAACATCAATAGTGTTCTATGATATAACAGTTCTTCAAATAACAGTATTTATTGCATAAAAGCATTTACAGTTTTTTCTTTTAAAATTCATGACACATTTCATGTGTTTATGTGTGTGCATGCACATGCACGTAAATGTATCTAAAATGCAAAAAAAAATATGTATTGCAAGAAAATAAAGTTTGTGAGTCAAGCAGTCAGAAATACTGTAGGATATTAGATATTTGGCAGGTAGGTGTAAGTGCTCTTTTTATGTCACCCCTTAAGTACCCTGCTGCCAGGTCTCCATGCCTCAATGCTGTGTCTCAGTGAAGTAACACTGAGGGACATAATGGTCTATTGGAGTATATGCCAATAGCATACATGATAACCACATAATGTAGCAACTAGTTCATTCCCTTTCATTTCCCAGAGGTATAGTTTTTTTCATTGTTGCAGGATTAGAACAAATCTAGTATAAAATTTCTGGACCAGACTTTTCACCAGATAAGAAATTTCAAAAGGTAACACTAGAAAGATGCCACCTCTCTATTGCCGATCTCTCCTGCCCTCTGAACATTTCTTCTCATTGATTCCAAATTTATGGGGAACACTATTTTAAGTTAATATAAAAAAAACGACTTGTGAATAGGTATACAACGGCAAGTGATTTCAGACTGACATAGTTATTAGTTTGCATTGCTACAGAATGCCTGCATGGTTATATCTGCCCCTTCATAACAATGCAGTCCTCCAGATGGTTTGTGTAGGTGGGATGCCTGTGTTGCCACTTGGTGAAGGTCACAGGAGTCCCATCGCTTCACTTGAAATAGAAGTGAGCTCAGGTCATTCAGACCCAGCCATAGCTCTTCTGTTGGCTCTGAAGCATGACAAGAAAAAGCTATGCAATACAGTGAACATTTTCACATACAGATCAAAGAGGGACTGATAAAGCTGGGATGTGGAATGTGACAGGTCTTTGTGCTTTAACAGAAATGCTGGTTTCCTCTCAGATCTGGGGTGAGAGTTGTCTTGAGCTGTACCAAAAATTCCTTAGATTCCATCCAGAAATAATGAGTTTAATAAGCCTAAGGCTCTTTATGGCTGGCAGAAGATTTTTACAAACTTTCTGAGTATTTTTACAAACTATTTCTAAGTTGATTCAGAACAACAATATGCCTCCTAGTATGCAAGGTAGGACAACGAGTGTCCTACCTGTCAGGAGATCATACCAAGTCCAAGCCATGAAGAAATCTGCCGATGCATCTACTTCATGGGGAAGCATTAGGTGGCTTGTAATGGCCCATCAGGGATGTTTGAGATGTCCAGCATGTGCAGGAGTTGTCAAGACTGGTTACTACAGATCCAAGGAAAATCAAAAGTGGAAAGATTTCTTTTTCTTAGAAGGATACACAGCAAGAGATTAACCTCAGCAAGAGATTTTAATCTCCACAAAAAGTTAAACTTCTTACAGGTTTGAAGCTTCATTCTGAAGACATTGAATGTAGAATAAAGGTGCCAAAAATGCAATTTTTAGAGAACTTTATGTGGCTTTTTTTTCCACCCACTTTATCATATTTAACAATGTATATTATTTCTTGATAAACACACTTCTATGTTTATGCAACAGCAACAGCAGAAAAGAATACCATAAGTTAGACTTAGCCTTCCACTTGTGACATTTCAGAAAAAAAATTATTAATATTTATTGTGAAGCCCAGCTTTTATGTTACAGATGGGGTAAACAAAATACAGGCCAACACATGTACTCACTGTGACCAAGCTGTGACACTAGAAGGCTGTATTCAGCAATGTTGTGGACACTTGCCAAATCTCCATCTTGCTTCTTACATGAAGTCAGAGCACCTTTCTGTAATTTGGGTTCTCATTGAATGCTGTAGCAGTGGCCTGCATAGGGCCACCAACCATTGATGCACTTAATAAGTCTCAATTCCTCTAAAATTAAAGCACAATTTTTCAGAGCAATTTTATATGAGGGAAATAAAGGACACTAGAATGAGGGTTCATGAGCACTCTTTACAAATGTGGGGCTACATGAATAAACATAAAGCTGTAGTTAGAAATGCAAATACATTCAAATGACAAACAAATATCATTAAGGCACAGGATGCTACATATCAAATAGAATGAGGTCTCCTTAAGCAGAGAATCATTGAAAAAGACCCGTATTATGTCAGAGATGCAATTTGAAATAATGCTATGGGGGGAAAGAGAGACCAAAGCAGACAGCAGCCTCTCCCCTCTTTGCCCCCCAGAGCAGTCCTGTCACTGTGTCACGGTCACCTGGGCTGCTTGCAGTGGCTGACATTAGGCTCTGCCTGCTGTTCAGTGTCTCTTTGCAAACACACAAAATTTTCAGTTACGGAAAAGTATGGAGTAATTACTTAGTATCTGCATGTACGTAAACAGTGCAAATTAATGCAGAGGTGGTAGTTTTATCGTCATATTAACTCAGTGGCTCTTTCGTCACTTAGATTCCAAAATATCTTTGAAAGCTTACCTTAAGCTAGCTTTAACAATAGAGTCCTTTATTTCTTTTTAAGGTTCACAGGGGAATAAAGATTCTCGGAAATTATTTCCCTACTTTCTTTAACATAACTGCTTCTTTATAAGTAGCTTTTGTAACATGCCCAGATGACAGTCTCCACTAGACACTCCATCACAGCTGTGTTGTGTCACCAAAGCCTCAGGCTGGGGTGGCCCATGGATGGAATGTATCCTGTGTGGATAGTGCTGCTCTTCCTCCTCTGTTGTCATGAACTCAATGCATTGCATACTGTTTTCATCAGAGGAGGATATTTTGCCTTAAGATTGGAGTAATTGAAATTGCTCATTTGGAGAAAATGAGGAGAAAATATGAAGCACAAATTTCTACTGCATTTATAGAAATTTGATTGCTGGCATTGGTTACTGTGACAGAGCAGCTTTTATCGGTCTTGCGAGAATGAATAATAGTGATGGAACAAAATAATAATATTCTCCTATGAATGGTTAATACACAATGGGAGTACAAAAGCAGCATCTAAAAGTCTCTATATGCATGTATGGCTGTGGTTTTGAAGGTTTCTAATGCCTTGGTTGAAAGATAGTGTTGCATACCTTTTGTCATTTGCAAATCTTTACAGATTGCTCTTTCTAGAAGTCAAAGAAAAATCTTTCTTTTTATTTGACTAACCTACCTCTGGGTATAATATCAGACTTTGAACTGAAGTTCCTCTTTTTACAAATGTACCAAGTCTCTGGTTACATGCTTGGTTTTCACATTTAGCCTTCTTGCTGGGATTCATAACACCACACATTTTCCCAGGGAGCAGGGAGAGACTTTGAGTAAGAGAGAAAATGGAATCTCACAGCAAAAAATAAATAAAAAGATTAACAGAATCATCATATTATCAGTAGAAACATCAACTTATTCTCCTGTAGGATAACTGGTGTTGTAGTTAATAAGATGCTGCTTTTAGTCTATGATTTGGGAGTGAAGTAGTGACTCTCCATTGACTTTGTGTCATAATGGTACTGGGAAGTTTCTGGTTCTTTTCTTGACATCCAGAAGCTAGAATATTGTCCTGTGCCAAAAACTTCCAAACTTTAAAAATATTTAGTTTTAAATTATACCATGCCTTCACTATATCTCAAGAATTTTACAAATCTACTTTCCTGTAAAATAGTTTTTCTTTTTTTTTTTTTCTTCTGTTGCAGTGTAAAAACCTCTATAAGCAACAAAAGAAATTGCCTGCTACAGAATTTTTGAAAATTTAGAGGAGAATTTAATTATTCCTTTACCATCTTGTAACTTTTCCAAAACAGGAGATGGCTTGAAATACTCACGGTACAAAGAAAACATGGGACCAAAAAAACAAGAAACAAAAGAACCCCCCATGTGTGAGTAGCACCACAAGCACACCCTTTTTCCCTTCCTTGAGGTGGCCCAATGCAATCTTGCATAAACTACTGAGGAGTTATGAGGTGGCTCTGTAAGCCTCTCAGTAATATTTAGAATTTCTCCAGAAAACATAATGACATTAATTTCTAAATATTTTGCTACTTTCGGAAGATCTGATTTATGTTTATACTCTTGGGCAACACATTGTGGAAAAAACCCGATCTCTGGTCTGTAGGGTTATATATCACTCCACATCATACTCTGCTTCCATAAACAAGCTCTGTGCTTATATAAGAAAGTAAAAGAACTTGCTGTTGCTGCTATTCACAGTGAACTTTGTAATTTGGAAGTGTACTTCTTAAAATAAAGATCTGCGTCTTCAGCTGTTGTAAATCAGAATGGACTTTTCTGAAATAGAAGTAGCTAGGGCAGTTTTTATTAGTTGGTGTCTTGCCAGAATCCATTCAAATTTTACAAAATAGGAACAGTTCTTACCTGGACCACAGTTTAAATATCTGAGAGGGCTGCCCCCAACCCATTGCCATCCACTGTTGAAATTCAAAATGTTCAATCAAACCCAGAACACAAACCTCAATTTTTTAGTTAGCTCTGAAATAGACAATTACATCTTCCTTTCCTCATATTTAGCAAGTTCATCTAAAAGAAACAATGTCAGAAGTAAGACATTTATATTTCTAAGTTTAAACTAGTTCCAAACCAGTACTTTCTGCATTACTGAGGTTCACAGATTAAAAAGTAAAATATGTAAATGAATAAATATTTAGTAGAGATCTCTGTAGTTAAAAGGGCGAATGGATATCTTATTTCACTACTTAAATAAGAGTTTTTTTCTCTGACTTTCATCACAGCATAAGAGATATCAAAAGTGTCTTATTTTCATTGGGGCATTTTGCTAAGATGTTTCTGTAACAGATTTTGTGGAGTAAACACACCAAAAAGGTTACAAAGACGGTGTGCCAGTCAGTTGCTTCGAGATTTGTTCTATGTGTTTCAAAGTGTACTTCACACCATTTATACCAAACTGATACAATTACACTTGTATCTGAAATCCACTGGAGTTATTTGGAGTTTCTGTATGTAAATGTACCCATATCTAGCCATCATCATCATGCGTTCTCCCAGAAAGATTAATAATCTTTGAAACACAGAGGAAAAGATAAATTTGAGTACCAAACCCTAGTCCTGCTCCAGAATGAGTGCACCAGCAAGAAAGAAAGCAGAGGAAACCCTTCCCCTGGGACAGGCTGCAGATGTGGTAGGTCCCACCTGAAGCACTAAGGTGGGATGGGGCCATTTTCCCCCTATAGAGGTTTGGGACCAATCCTTCACAGAAAAACACCAGCAAGTGTTGTCCCTTTTGGTAGCTCCTGAACCACACCTGACACCCTGTCTTCCTTGGTGATACAGAAGGCAGCCAACTTCATCATCTAAAGCTCTGGGACAGCATGTTTTGAGATCTTGTTGTCTGTCATTTTACTTCCCATATACTCTTGCTCATGAATCTCTGTGATGCTTAATAGTTCTTCATTTTGCTGCTGATAGCTTTTCCTTGCTTGGTGCCATGTTAAAGCTGATTCTGAGTTTATCTGATAGTGAATGCCAGTTGAAACGTCTTCTGTCCAAAATCCTCCTGTATAATCTGGAAGAAAAAGTGGCATAGAGTGTTGCTGTTAGAGGACTGATATTGCACCAACTAAAAGCAAATGAAGTATGTAATGATGCAAATGCTCTAAAGATGCACAGTATTAACTATATGCTGTCATCAGTTTTAAAGCACCAAAAATATTAAATCAAATTAGGCATCAATAAAACAAACAAACAATTGTAATTTTTTGTTTTAAATAAAATAACTATTTTAAATTTCTAAGTTTATAGAAGAGAGTGAATGGGTTTCAAATATTTGCTTTGAAATTTTGTTTTACACAAAATGTAGCACTGCGTAAACCAGACATATCTGTTCATTGAAAAGAGAGATTCCAGGTAGAAGTCAGAGAAGGAAAGCAAACATATAGGCGAACTATGACTCTAGATGTTCTTCGTCAAGCAGATTTTTCAAAAATGGCAGAGCCTGTTCCTTGGCAGCCTGAGGAGCTATAAAAAAAGTCTGTGTAGTATTGATGTGCAGATCATCTGCAGTCTTTGAAGAACAACTCACAAAACCTCGTGAAACTGTTGTGTTGTTGGGAAGGCAGCTGGTGAGGAAAGTGGAAGAGTTTGTGTCCTGAGGTGACAGGATCCAAATATAAATTCAGTGCAGAAAAGAGTACAAAGGTGGAAGAGGAGGATAATTTTAACAGAGCTTTTTGTGTAGCCTGGCAATAGGACACAAGAAATGGATGTTAACAGAAAAAAAACTTGTATGTAGCTGTTTGAGAACTGACCTACAAGGTATGCCTGCAGAATTAAGAGCAATGGGAATTTTTGGAAGTGAAGATGTCACTCTAAATTCACGCTGGTCATGCCATGCACTTAGATTCCATAAATGAGATGTCCAGGAGCCTCCTCACCTCACTGGTCCACAAAGAGAAGCAGCCACCTCCAGCAGGTGAGTCGGCACCTGTCTGGGCTGAACCACACTCTGTAAGCACCTCTTCCTCTCCACTGGCTATAGAGGGAGTGCTTGGCTTCTGGGTCTAATGCTCAATAAGATGATTTTCATTTAGTCTGCTCTGATAAGGTTTGTCATGAGTATGTGCAGTTGGTACCTGACAATGAACCTAGTAGCTCAATAGATGGCTTCCTCAACAATGTTTTATGACAAGTTAATAAATAAAATGAAGAACGTACTTATTAGTGGGCAAAATCCGTACAGTTTGTCAGCATCAAAGTCTGCAGCTGTTGCACATCAGAGCCAGCCATCTGACCTTCCAGCATCTGTGCACTCATTGTACTGTTTGTTTTCATATTTAAAAGGGAATACACATGGCTGTCCACTGGCATTTCCTTGTAATGTAAAGATATCTAGGGGAAAGAACGTAATCCTAGTAATGGATCTAATCTGTCAGTATGTCTATCTAAATTGAAAGGTCACACATCTTTTTAAATTCATTTTTAGCATTTTCCCCCTTGTGTAGCTAGAAGTTTCAAAGAAAATGTTGTATTAGCAAAATCAGGGGTTTAAATGATGTGTTTGTATTTTGGTATACATGCCTTGTAGGAAAGTCAAATTCTGTGATGCTAAGTTGCTGATAAGTTGTGGTTCCTGAAGACAGAAAAGCACAAGCAATTCTCATACAAAAATGAGTTCATTGCGTTGTTGTATTCTGTACAGCTCAATACGTTTGCTTTATCATTCCATCTTTTCATTGGTTGTTTAAAGAAAAAGGATGGCTGAGCAAAGATAACACAGATCAGGTTGTGGCAAGCATCTTTGCACAGTAAAACTTTTAGGTTTCAATTGTACATTTCTGCACTTGAAGAGGTCTTGCAGATTCACCCTCAACTCACATTCTTTAAGGTTAGCAATGCTGCTTCTTTTAAAACTATCACACTATTACAGGAGCATTCTTTTATCCTGAAATTTCTGCTATATGCTCTCAATCTCATTTTCATGTGAAGACCTTCATGCTCTCAGTTCTACATGCATTATTACTTGACTTTGTAGCTACACCAAATTGGTTATATACATCTTTAGACTAGAACTGTTCTTCTAATTTGGTCAGACTGGAGGGGAGAAGCCAGTTCTTCCTTCTCATACCTCACATCTTGCAGCAGAAAGGGAAAGTTGCACAGCTATGATGAAAACATGGGTCTAAAATCCTGTGACTGATCACTGCACCATGGGTGTGATGGGGAGGGTAAATGGAAAGAGCTCCATGCTTTCTCATCTCTCATCACCCTCCAATACAGTGCCATCTGATTTACTATTTACACAAAAAGAAATTCCAGTTTAAAGATCCTGCTCTTATTACCTCATTTTACCTCAACAACACTACCTCTCCTCTCTTTCGGTCTGTGAATCAAGAACTGTCAGAATGATACCCAACATACTCCTTAGATCATATATATCAAATCTCATACCAAATACAAAATAATAAGTCTATGCATTAAAACTATAAATCTGCCCAAGGAAAAGCATTTTCTTACCTAGTTTAACACAAAACCAACAGAAAACGTATCCAGTGATTATAATGAACAATGCACGAGGGACAGAAAAAACAGAAATGTGCAGATACTCATTGCAAATGTAACTTGCTTTTCATTCCTCTACCAACATTTGGACTGTAAGAGTGCAGTCTATAAAATCTTCTGAGTGATGACAGTGACAGGTCCTTCTCTCTATCAAAAGGTTGATGGATAAAGTGCTGTCCTCTAAATAAGGAAATATCTTGTCACATGGTATTTTGAAATCACTGGAGTGCACAATGCAAACATTACTCTCTTTGTTGAACAAGATGCTTCCAAAACTGAAGTCTCTATCCTTGTAACTGGAAGTGATAAGTAAAGGGGTGACCTTGGTCTTTTTCTGGGACTTTGCTGGTATTATATATAGGGATCAGTTGCTGGGGTGCTACACAGGACTAATGTCTGAAAAAGCAACTTGAGAATTCGTAACAAGAAACCTGCAGTGAAATATCATCAGTTAAAAACTCAGTCTCTGCTTTAACCCTTACATCTCAGAAACAAAAGGAGACAAAACCCCAGTGGTTCAGTACAATGTCACAGCTCTAGATATATAGAAGAAAGAACGAATTTTACAGGTTCTGCAGCATTTGGTGCATTATTGCTCACTTTGAGGGCTAAAACGACTATTTTTTGTACTGTTACATTGCTTGCTTTGACCAGATTTTTATGCTGGGCTGTTTATAACTACTGGTTGAAGATCTGAAAGAAGTGAAGATATTCAATGCTATAGGCTTGTTATAAGTTTCCTTGTAACAGGAGAGAAACTTTTGCTTGGAACAGTTTTGTCAAGCAAAATGATGCATTCATCTGTCTGAGAAATTCCTAACAAAGATGTTCCAGGACAAAGCCAAAAGTAAGATAAATTGTAAAAGCTCCTCTTAATCTGTGACCAAAGTGCTCATCTGAAGACTTATATTCACATGGCAATACTTGTACAACTGTGCTGTAAAACTGTGCTGGCAAATATTTGCATACAGATGAGTCCCGCTGTTCCCTCTGTTTAATTATATCGGTGAAAATAGAAGTTGTGATAATGAAATTGAAAAAAGTGAGAAGTGAAATAATCAGTACTGAGATATATATGGAAGCTGAACAGGTGTCATATGAGGAACAACTGTATTTGCTTTTCTTTATCAGGTGTTAGGAAAAATTACTGCAAGAACTGGCTAAACTTGTTGACTTGAAATTGTAAGAGGGAAATATATTTTCAGAAAAAATTACTGGATTTCAGTAAAAGTAGGAATTGGATAATACCTATTCTATTTGCGGGTGACATTCAGGGAGACCTTAGTGCAAGCAAAGAGTGCAAGAGCAGCCCAAAGTCGTAAAGTTGAGTGGTGCTACAGGCAACAAAGGGGTGGGAGAGAAATAAAAGTTGAACTTATTGAGTGAAATCATATTTCAGAAACATCCAATATCACAGAGCGAATCCCCAAGGAAAATACCTGGAGGCCACAATTCCTGCCTATTTCTCTCTCTGCCTCATGAAGTGCCAGCCACGCTCCAGTCCAAACTGGGCTTTAGCCCAACCTTGTGCATGTGGATGCTTGTGAGGATTCAGCTGCCCAAGGCTGCAGGGTGATGGGGGAGATTTGTGCAGACACTGAGGTAGGGTGAAAGAGGACTGGAGAACTGAGCACTTCAGAGCTGACCTTTCACATGACCGACCAGCTTAATGCTGGTTACAAACGTTTTGGGGTCACTATCCTGTGTGCTGCATTTCAGTTGTACAATAGCCTGTTCTCACCACTGTGTTAAATTCTTTGTTGTATTTGAGCCAAAAAAATTGGAGTCTCGTGCCTAGAAAATAAACTTCATTCCATTGTATTATTTTCTTTTAACTTTCCAGCTTGCTCAGTAGACCCTATGCAACCTGGGGAAGGCAGGTTCCATATCGGGGCTCTCTGTTAAGCACTATTCCCCACAAAGGAGCTAGTGTCTAAATTGTATTTGTGTGTCACTTAAGTTCTATTTTGTACTGCTTTCCACTGTTTTTCTAACATCTTAAAATTAGCTTTCTTGCAGATTCCTAGTACAGTATCATCTGCTGAATTCCTTAGCTTTCAGTTCCTATTTCTTACATTTAAAAATGTCAAGCTGGTGCTTGTTCAAGCTGAATTCAAAGTGTTGGGGAGAGAAGCTGTCCTTGTTATTGACGAAAGAGATCTTGCACAGATAGGAGCATATCCCTTCCCCTTTCCTCTCACTTGATTCACAGGGGAGTCTGAAGCTGAAAATTATATTAATAAAAACTGTATTTGTTTCAAAGCATTAACAAAAAGAAGGAAGAATGCAAGGGTGAAAATATTTTAATTTATGTTAGTGAACATACTACAGTTAACAATCATATTATCAGATTGGAAAAAGTCCAAAACCTATACCTGAGCTTAATATACTTTGCTGACATGAACTGTATTTTCCATAGGAAAAAATGGAAATGGCAAATATTTCTACCCAAAAGTTGTCTGCAATAAGTATATGAAGCCACAACCACTGACCTAAAGAGAAACATAACAAGTGAAAAAAAAAAAAAGTATCTCATGAACATTTTCACTCTTTACCTAAGCAGATGACTTTAAAAAAAACATAATAGTAACCCATTTTTCAACAGAAGACTAAAACTACACATTTTTCTTGGTAGAAAATTAGTGATAGGAAGGTAGTTCAGGAAATGCTACACCAAAACTGTAGAGTTATTAACGAAAATAATATTTCATTAACTGGCATTTAAAATAATAGACAGAATGAGAAATCTAATAATTTTTCAAGGTTTTTTAAGCATTTGAGTTTTGGAAACTGCTGAAGTTGCATATATTGCAAAAGTAATGCCACGACATGGGATATTAGAAATGAGACTGCAAGAATTGAATCGGCATTCATTGTGAGTTCGTATTTCTGAAAACAGTCTTCATAAAAAGACAGTGGATTATTGTAGGAGAAAGAATTTGTTACTTTCCCAGATAAATTATTAAGTAAATACTGCCTAATAGCAAAATAAGTCTCTGTTTCTGTATGCTTCTAGAAATGCTTTAAATTTATTAGGTGATTGTATTCCAGAGAAAACTGTCTGAGGGATATATATTTGCTACTGGGCACCTTATCCATGTTTGTAATATTACTTATAAATTCATTCATTTGAGGAATTCATCCACTCAGATTGTTCCTCTGGTCATCACTGGATCTTCAGGAATACCCTAATTCTTTACTACAGGCCCAGAAGTTTTCATACACACCGAGGAAGTGCTGTGACATAAGTATATGGAGCACACTATATTAGAATAGAATAGAATAGAATAGAATAGAATAGAATAGAATAGAATAGAATAGAATAGAATAGAATAGAATAGAATAGAATAGAATAGAATAGAATAGAATAGAATAGAATAGAATAGAATAGAATAGAACTGGACTATTTCATTTGGAAAGAACCTACAGTGAAAATCTAGTCCAACTGCCTGACCAGTTCAGTGCTGACCAAAAGTTAAAGCATGTTGTTAAGGGTATGTCCAAAAGCCTCTTAAACACCAATGGGCTTGGGACATCAACCACCTCTCTAGGAAGCCTGTTCCAGTGTTTGACCACTCTCTTGGTAAATACATGTTTCCTAATGTCCCATCTAAATCTCCCCTGGCACAGCTTTGAACTATTCCCAGACATCGTATCACTGGATACCAGGGAGAAGAGCTCAGCACCTCCCTCTCCACTTCCCCTCCTCAGGACACTGTTTTTTTCAAAACTGACAGATACAAATTTCAGTTTCTAACATAAATAGACAAAAGAGGAGAGGAGGAAGGCTTTTCTCAAACAGTAACAGCCTATTTTAAGCATGTGTAAACTATGTTCTCTGAAATTTATTCAGCATACATCTACTTTTACTATATTTCTCTGCAAAGTTCAATGTCTATACTCACTTCCAAAAAAGTTCAGCCATCCAACCAAAAAGTTCTGACTGGATAATTACTCTCCAGATTATTTTATAATCATTTTTCTCAGTTCTTTTTTTTTTTTAAGTTCCACTGCTTTACACAATTTCCTGAAGATACTTGTTGACATACCTTGTTGTTAAAGAATGACCAACATTCTGGACATCGTTCAGGAGGCAAGGGAGAAGCAAACGCTGTATTAATAGAAGTTACGTTTTTCGCATAAAAATTTATTTGGGTAACCACAGCTTATATCATTCCACAAGCCTGAAAATAATAAGATTGAAGAAGCAAGTCAAGATGTTACAGTATCCATAACAATAATTTATCACTTCTTATTTTGAGTTAGAAAGAGGTTAATCTCTACTGTTTAGACTATAAGAGTGAGTAGAAGAGCCACACACTATATTTATGCACTCAACTACTTTTTACTAACAGAAGATATTTATGGACTTTAGTTGCTCAGCACTGTTAGTTAGTGGGCTTCTGTCTAGCAAATGAAAAAAGAATAAAGGACAGGGAAGAAAGAGCCGGTGACTCAGAAGAAATGTTCTAGTCATCAACTAATGTCATTCTACTTTCTCCAACCTCCCCACATCTATCCATCAGAGAGTCTAAGCAGAAAATGTTCTCTGTTTTATATTTCAGCTTGATCTGAAGGAAGAGTAACCATAGCAGCTTTTAATGAGCCAGTTGAAGCTCTACTAGTAGCCCAGCTGTAGCCCCTTGTGCTTAATTTGAATTGCCTGACCTTTCTGCTCCTCATCCAGGGCTCTCTACAGTACATGTACCTGTTTATGATTTGTTCAGGCTATGGCATCATCACATTCTGGGCAGCAGGGGAAATATACCAGCAAGGAAATTTGAAAAGAAAATGGATAATAAATGAATGAGATAGAAAATACCACATCAATCTAAGGGTACAGTATAGTGTTCAGACATACCTTATGAAATATGTGCCATCTCCTGGGGGCAAATATCTCAAGTTAATATAATGTTATCTAGGGATTTAGTTTGCAGATTACAATACCTCGTTTCAGTTGGTAAGATATACAGAAGGTTTCTAAGCTACTATTACAGTCAATAGAGAGCTAGGGCAGGATTAATTTGTCTAAACAGAGGTGCTTAGCCCTGTTTGAGAGGCTGTGCAATATATCTGCAGAGAGCTGACAGATATGGCACTGCTTCTGTGGGAAACTTACAGTCGGTTGGGCTAACTCTAGGACATCACAGGTGGTTAAGTCATCTACATGTAGGCAACTGAATACCGTGCTGGATTAAACTGTATTGCTCTTCAGGCAGCATTAGATGTGCAGGTGAGATTTCCAATTGGAGACTTCAGAGGTCTAGCTCATGTTAGCTACATTTTGTTGTCAGCTCAAGCTGAATGCTTCCTTTATGGTCCAATTCAGTTGCCCACCTGTAAACCTCTAGATCTAGACAAGCTCAGGAATGTTGAACCATCTCTATAGAGCCGGTAGATACAGCAGGGACTGGTGGGATAGCTGCCCTTTTTGGATCAACAGTTAAAGAAGGAGGGATGCATCTCAATCAGGCCAGATGCCTATGTTTAGAAAACTGAATCTTCTTCTTGATGTCTTCATATGAAGGCAGAATTTCAGGTGGGATTGCTGAGTGAATTCTTTATAAAACACAAATTGAGAGATTGATTTCCTTATACATGTATTACTGAATTCCATTAGCCTCATCTAAGTTACAGAAATAGAACCTAAATGAAAAAATAGCTCTAAGATTTGCAAGATGTTTACATTTAAGAGTACTTATAAGCATGTAAGACAATCTTAGGCCATTAGCTTTGTCTCTCTCCTCATTGTCTTGTACTTTCAACCTCTCTATTTCCTCTAGCTGTCATGAATGTGTTCTTAAGTTCACAGAAGCAAAGATCTTTCTTCCTTAGTTTGTCGCCTCCTTTGCATCATTCCCTGAGATTTCTTTTCTATATTCCAGTCTCGGATACTGCAAAATGAAGATGTCCCTCTTTCTCTTTCTTTCTTTCTTTCTTTCTTTCTTTCTTTCTTTCTTTCTTTCTTTCTTTCTTTCTTTCTTTCTTTCTTTCTTTCTTTCTTTCTTTCTTTCTTTCTTTCTTTCTTTCTTTCTTTCTTTCTTTCTTTCTTTCTTTCTTTCTTTCTTTCTTTCTTTCTTTCTTTCTTTCTTTCTTTCTTTCTTTCTTTCTTTCTTTCTTTCTTTCTTTCTTTCTTTCTTTCTTTCTTTCTTTCTTTCTTTCTTTCTTTCTTTCTTTCTTTCTTTCTTTCTTTCTTTCTTTCTTTCTTTCTTTCTTTCTTTCTTTCTTTCTTTCTTTCTTTCTTTCTTTCTTTCTTTCTTTCTTTCTTTCTTTCTTTCTTTCTTTCTTTCTTTCTTTCTTTCTTTCTTTCTTTCTTTCTTTCTTTCTTTCTTTCTTTCTTTCTTTCTTTCTTTCTTTCTTTCTTTCTTTCTTTCTTTCTTTCTTTCTTTCTTTCTTTCTTTCCCCATGCCTTTGCCCCAAACCAAGCAGTTCAAAGCCTTTCTTCTTCTTGAAACTATTTAGGCACTTAATTTAAAACAGGAACTACTATGGCTGTTTGATACCCAGCCTTCAGGACATGTGGGGACTGGAGCAGTAGTTTCAATAGGTGGAGTAGTTGCACCCTTTGCCCACTGCTTACAGATAAATTTTTGCTTTGTCTCACAGTCAAGAACATCCCATTATCCAGCTGCAGTCCCAGTTCTCATGGCTACACATCCTGGCTTGCTTCCTTTACAAGAAACAAAAAACCTGTTGGATATTTTATACAGTCTAAATTGTTTGATTCTTACTTCAAATCTTGAGCTTCAGATGTTCACTTCTTGCCATACAATAACACTTGGATAGCAGAGTTATATTTTACCTGGTTTTCACACAGGCAAAGAGCAGTATTTTCTGTCTGCGGAGGTTGTGATCCATTCTGGATGCTCGCAATGGGCTTATACTATGGCTTATTTGTGTTGTTTCTTCATTTCCTAAGTATTCTTAACATTTTATTTGCTTCTGATTCCTGTTGAGGCCACACCTGATGTTTTAATGGACATATCTACCAAGGTGCTGAAAATTGACTTCTGACATGAAAGGTTCAGCTATAAATCCATCATTTTATGACAGTTCAAGACATATGTTTATTTCTATGAGCATCACTTTATCTACATTCAAGTTCACCTGGCATTTTACTGGTCATGCCCAGTCACTTATTCTCCTGAGATCATCCTCTGTTTTCTCCCAGACACATCTTCACTATCAGAAATAGCTTAATATAATCAGCAAATCTTGTGACCTCACTATGTCACCTTTTCCAGATTGTCTGTCAGCATGGGCTTTGGCACAGATCATTATGGGACTCTGTTGGTGAAAACTCTTCCCCAGCAAAAAATAGCCCCCATTGAAAAAAATAAAATAAAATTAAAAAACAAAACAAAATAAAACAACAACAACAACAACAAAAAACAAACAAAAAACAAATCAAACCCAAACCAACCAAACAACCAAACAAAAAACCAAACCAAAACAAAAACAAACAAAAACACACACACACCAAAAAAAAAAAAAAAAAAAACAAAACAAACCCAGCAACCAAACAAACTACCACAAAAGATCACCACGTTCCATTCCTTGCCTTTTTATGAAAAATTTTATTCATGTAAGAGCTTTCCTGTGTCAGGTCAAATTAGTTGAAAGGCTTTTGGTAGTTGAGATAGACCACACTAACTAAATTTCCCTTATTTGTATACTTTTGTGTCCTGTGGGAAGCTCCAGGAGATCTATAAGCACAACCTCCCTTTACACAAGTAGTTTTGTATATCTTTCCTACTATATCCACTCTATTCTACTCTTTATTACAGATTCAACTAATTTACCAATGACTCATTGGTCTGTATTTCCCCACATCTCTCTGGAACCATTTTAAATGTTGGCACCAAATTTGCCTTTTTATAATTCTTAGCTCTTAAGACAGTTTTAGTGGGTAGTTACGCATTAAAGTGAACAGTGCAGTTAATGTGACCATTACAGCTCTTGGATGCTTTTACAGCTGTGCTTTGTCCTGTCTTGCTATTCTTTAGGTCACCTATTTGTTCCATAATCTATTCTCATGGTATTTCAGATTGAAATAGACTCTCTAATCACACCTTCACGAAGAAATTTTCCAGCACAGGAAGCCAATTTTCTTTCTCAGTGAACACAGATGCAAGGAAACTAATTTTTCTTCACTGTTCCAGACTGATCTCCAAGTCCTCCCTTCATACTCTGATCATCTGCTGGCACCACACACTCCCTGGCAAGTTTTCTTCTCATGACATTTACAGAAGTTTTATGCTCTATGTCTTTTGCAATGTTTTGTTATTTTTATTTTATTTTTCATTTTATAACCCCACTGAAGGTTTTGAGAAAGTTTTCGAGAAAGTTTTCTGACAAATTATCACTAGGCAGGACATAGTATATCTTGGGGAGAGCAGATTCCCTCATGGTATTTTGAAGCCTTGTTTTATGGGCTTCTGCACAATGTGATCCCCTGAATGCAGTTTTCTTATCATCACAATAAATAAATAAATAAATAGATAAATAAATAAATAGATAGATAGATAGATAGATAGATAGATAGACAGATAGATAGACAGATAAATAATGTGATAATTTTTGATGCTGTGATTTTGTAATTCTGACTTAAAATCCTTATTACAGTTGGCCTGTTCCAGACTTCTCTCCCAGGCTAACTTTACCACTAGAGGGATGAGTGTGGAATAGCCTCAGGAACTGCCTGTGACTCCTTTTTATCTCTTTGTGCAGATGAGCCAAAAGCTTAAGCTTATGGGTAAATATAACAGATGTCCTAATATAAAACTGCAGTTCAAATTGTTCCATTTGAAATTGAAAAACAGGTGTTGAGAACTGCTAGTTCTTGTAAAATATACTGAAAGCTTACAACATAAAATTCAGAGGACACTGCCAATGCAAACCCAAATAGGGACCATGACCTCAGACAGAGCCCACCATTCACTGTCACAGCACCTACCATGCATTGCAGCATCCCAGTGTGTGAAGGAGACGGATTCACCATTGACCCACCTGAAAGTGTTTGGTCCTCCATGTCAGAGAGACCAAGCCAGAAATATTTCTCAGGCCTCAGCCCAACAAGGTCAGTCAAATAAGCTTGTTCATACCTGTAAAAGGGACCATAATGATGCAAGTAAACACAATTTACCCAAATCCTACTTGTCTAATCTGATATCAATCCTTTTTTCCTTTTCTTTGCTTCACACTGGAGGAGATTACATTATGATGGGACTCTGAGTCTATGTAAGTAAACAAACAGAAGCGAGACATTCTCATGTTCAACTAGAGGCTGTGTCTGTAATTTAGATAATTTGCTAATTGAGATTGTATTAGAATCGAGCAGTAGTCCCATGTCGCAGTTGAGATGGACAAACGACATAGACCAAGTTCTTCCAGGATGAAAGCAGTAGATGCTATTTATTGCCAAAAGTGCATTTTCATACAGTTTTACCAATTCATGTGTCTCTTCACTATTGGTTACGAGTTACAGCAGTATCATCTCATTGGCTATTTTCGCTATCGTCAATGTTACTCCTTTACTCCCTTCTCTCTCACAGGTACATCCCTAACATCTCCGGATACTTCGTTACTCCCACCTTTCTCACGGGTAGGCCCCAACATCTTCAAGGCTAATCTCTGTTCCCATGCCCTCCATCAGGGAATTCACAGACCCACCGTAGTCCCCCACAGTCCCAGGAGTATTTTAGAACACACACTCTTTACCTACTTAAAAGCCAAGGAAAAGTCATTATCATACCTACTTTCAACTGTGACTAAGTAACATTTTTCTCCTTCAGAAGTGGTATTTGCTTCTGAAAATGTTGCTGGAACATGTCAAATAAAATAACAGTAGGTCTCATATCTTCCCCAACCCCGTAACATGATTTTAGGATTTCCGTATAGCTTTTAAATAATTGTGATATCATGTATTAAGTAAGCTATACCATTTCAAACTAAATGAAGTACAATAATTGTGATTTAGAAACCTCTTGCAGTGAAATGACGTATTCCTTCTAAGTGGTTTCTGTAAAGGGCTTTCTAAATTTTAAAATAACTGAGAGATAAACTCCATAATATAACAAAAAACACACAACTATATATAAATAATATAAGTAACTCAAATAATTCTAGATGATCTCAGACAAGGTACTTATTTGATCTAGGAAACTGATGTTCCATTCTTATATACTTTTTTGCAACCTGCGTCAGTAATTTCCTTTTCTCCAGATATTTGTGATATAGGTTTTCTTTTACAAATGTATCCAGCTTTCTGCTTGCAGAAAGTCTGTCCAATAGTCATTCTGTGGCAAGAAAAACTATTAAATAACAATGAGATTAAGATGAAAAATATAAAGAAAATTAATAATTTATTTCTTTATAGTGAAAACTATTAATTTTCTTTCTCCTTTCATTTTGAAACATTTTTTGTCCCTATCCAATTCCCCTAGTTGCTAACAGAGATAAATCTGCTCACATTCAGTGGAATAGTGGACTGAACTATAGTAGTACAGCTGATAGTGATAAGAAGGGATGAGGGTGCAGGGAGCTGGTCCCCGACCCGTTCTGCAGGTTATGCCATGCAGGGGTGGCAGATGAGTAGGCACAAAGGAGGCAGCAGGGATCCCATCGTTAATTTTCTTGCAGCATTCATTTCTGTACCCACATGCATCGCAACAGGGGTCCTCAGAGAAGAGCTGTACAATGGTGACAGCACCCATCCTGCCTGGGAAACAGTGAGGAGCTCAAAATTATTCTACTGGTCAGCAATACTACCACAATTAGTGGTAACTGTATGCTATTTTACTCATCAATCACACTTTTCTCCACACCGTTATGCAATGTGTTATTTCCTTGTGCAGAGCATGATTCTGGATGTGGGAAAGCCATTCAGAACAATCAGACTTCAGCTAATGACCAAGGGTAATTGCACTGGTAAACAGAATTATTCCACGAGCATTCTCATCTGCTGAGTCACAACACCCACACTTCCTTCACCTGCACTGGTACCTCCAGCCCTTTCTCAGCTCATCCATCTAGTGCTCCTTTCTTGAGGAAGTAATTTCATTTTGCTGTTGCTGTATGAGAAACTTATCACTGTTTAGGTTCTCTGTTAACAACATAGTGACACAGTATGGTGAGAAATAGTGACTTTAGAAAATATTTCTATAGAGTGTAAGAGTAAATAAATAGATATATATGCATACAGTTACATATAATATATATTTAGAGACTATACGTAATACTTAAAATACTAATACACTTCAATGCATATGCTAAAATATTGTGCATTTTATATAATATATAAATGTATATATTTTATGCATATAATGCATAACTGGCCATAAATATTACATTAAATTCAAGGCTAACTCCCCCAGTACACTGATTTTCTAAAACTCTGATGGTCATTGAAGGAATCAGGATAGTCAGAGCCAAAGATACAGACCACCGTAATGCTCAGAAAGAAATTAGTGCAAGGGATGGAAGAATCAGTTTCATGTATCTTCATGTCCCTGGGAACATAAACCATCCATGGCCCCCGAGATCTTCCACTTATCCTTTGCACTCAGCCCTTTCTTTAAGAAACCATTATCATGTTCTTCATCGCCAGGACAGAAAAACAAATCTCCTTCGATTGCAAAGAGGCTTTCATTTCTGCATTCCCACTGCTTCAATTACATGGATACAGGGTGATCACAGTCTGATCCTGCTTTGACGGCACCTCCAGGCATAGCTTCAGTCTCACACTCATAAGCTGATGAAGATTGTCTTGATGGCAAGTGGCAGTTCTAACTGACTGTGCAATAGACGCCTGGAGATAGAGCTTCTTGACTTTATTATATATTAAAAATGTTTCACTTTCTGTAAAACAAAACAATATATAGTAAATGGTTAATAGAGAAGATATGTGACATGATTCTGCTTCCTATTCACATGAACAAGGAGTTGTTGAATTCATATCAGATAAAAACATGATGTCTTTGAACAGAGTCCAGCACAACATCAATTTTACTGACTAAAAGGCAATGAAGTAGAAATTAGGGTATGTATTACTATTACTATTACATGTATTACTATTACATGTATTACTATTGCATGTCACCATAGTATGGATTAGTGGCAGTCAGCAGCATCAGCAGAGCTGAGCACAGCTTGTTAGACTGATTTACATCACATGAATTCTCTCAACCACACTTTTATTACCATTACTCTGTTTCCATCTGTCTTCAGATGCATGGCCTTGTAGACCTCTGACCTCTACAGATTTCCCTCACCCTGCCAGATCTTACAGGTCTCCTAGTAGAGCCACAGCTGCCTTTTCTGAGTCATTTGTCTTCCCACTCCTGAATCCACATTTCCTTTCCTTTCCACTGTATAAATGTGGGTGAAGACCTCTGGACTCATTGGCCTTGTTGACCTACAAGACCTGCAGTATCTACTATGAACCATTGCAATGTAAGACTAGGAATGACATCAGAAAACCAATCACAGCCTGAGAAAGTAGCAAGGACTGGATAGTAGTGGCATCTGACCACCGCTTGGCAATGTGGGAAGGCTGGTGGAAGTAGGAAGGTCCACCTATACCCAAAACTGGATCCCCAGGTCCCCAGGTAGTTTCTCTGATCGTGTTTACATTGCTGGCCCTGATGTGAAGTAGAAGCAGCTGAGCTAGTTTCAGTCCTGCAGTGAGTTTATCAGTAGCAATAGTGAATCATGTCTACGAATTTGCTCTGCTGCTTTGTGATGTACTTTATGACCCACCTGGTTGTATTTCTCTCCAAAGCTTGTAGGATTCATAATCAGTTTTGGTCCCTGACACATCTCTTCATCACTGGGCACAATATTTAGTTAAAATGTATTTTAAAAGCTAAAGAAATTTCATTGAAAAGCTTGCAAAAAGTTGAAATCAGTACACTAAAAATAATTATTCTGGCCTGCAGTGATACCATGGGTGATTAAAAAGAAAAAAAAAAATTCTCTCAGGCAATCCATAATGGTTTTACTGAGGACACATCTAAAAGGATTTAATCTTTAACATACAGGTCTCCAGAAGCCATCTGTTTAACACCTACAAGAGAAATGCAGCTAAAGGGTTGACAGTAATATTACCACTGCAATTCTACAATAACTATCCTAAACTTAATCTAACTATATTTGACAAAAATTTTGCTTCATCCACTTTATCAGTACTAGTGAATTCAGTGAGTCTGTTCAAAACAGTGAATGAAAAGAATCCTCTTTGTAAACACTAAGTCTCTCCAGATTACACAGCCATCATCTGTGACCATCTTAATATACTACAAATAATTTCACATTTCACCACTCCTGAAGTTTTTCCAGCCTGATTTCTCTAATCATTAGCCAGACACTAACAGCTAAAAAAGTCAGAACACAAAAGTAAAGGGGAGGAAAAGAAAAAGTAAACAGGTAAACATATCTCATTGTTTTCTTAATTCTGATCTTCTGGGGTTATTGAAATGATAGTGCCACTATATATGAATAAAGACATTAAGAATTCAGTCTTTTTTTTGTTCCCTATCCATTTCTCTTTTTTGTTAGAACTTGCCCTTGCCTACCATTAAGACGCTACCTATCTATATGTCCCAAACTAATAATGTACTTATAGGCACTGCCACAGAACCATAAATCACCCAGAAATGCCAGAGGACGTGGAAGCACTTTCACAGACACCTTTACAGGAGGCAAGCAGAAGGCACTTACCCGCCAGCTGCAAAGCTCTGTGAACAAGAGAAAGAACAAGCAAGAACCTGGAGAACAGAAGTGTAAATGTTGTGTTCTTTTCTTCCCTTCACCAAAAGCCGGAAGATGAGAGTTGCTGGCAATAAAGTGGTGCTGAAGAGGGGACAGTGACCAGTTCTTCTCAGTTTTGAAGGCTGGATGGTTGGATAGAAAGCTCAGATTGCTAAATAAGGAAATATTCTGTCACATGCCACATTCCAAAAAACAAGACCAGACAGCACAAATTTTTCCTCTGAAAAAGAATGACTTCTTGCTGAGGGCAAACTGTGCTGCCTTGGGAAAGCAGATGATATACAGAAGGTTGTATCGGAGTACTTTCCTGCTTTCTCTCCTGAGGAGACGTCTGGGGAGCTCATGGGATCAAATCAACAGTGAAATATCAAAGACAGAAATTCAGCCTCAGCTTTTAAATCTTTCACCTTAATTACACAGTGGAAAAAATACCATCAGGAAAACATGTCAGCCTCGTACTTTCATGTGTGAGATGAGACAGGATTGAATTTTAGAGGATTTGAGTGAAATGTACTCTGCAGGACATGATAAAAATTTCTTCCCTTCTAAGTGAGATTGCCATTGTCCTACTTACCTTTATTTCTGCATAAATGCAACTAGGAGACCAGCCTCCAAAGCTACCTGAAAATTGGCTCATTTTAAAAACAATCCCTGTTTTTCTTGTGAAGTAGGCCAGTCTCATCAGACAGTTACACCAAGAGCCAGTCAGTGTCTCAGGAAATGCCACATATGTCTTCTTATCCAGATCACAGAGCAAACACACATCAGTTTGGTATCAAAACATAGAGATGGAAACCTGAAAGAACCAGTACTTCTTGCCGAGCAGTATAGACTGATCCTATATCTGCACAGAAGACAGGTTTTATCACAGTAGATTTGTACCATGGAAATGTTTTGTTTTGTTTAGAAAAAACTGCTGAATAGAAAAAGCAATCTGTGGTGTGAAAATACTGTTTGAAGTGTAGTAACATATTTGTTCAGCACCTGTAGCAAAAATGTGATAGCAAGGAAATTTGGCATCATCTCCTGTTTGTTGCCAAGATGATTGCATTTCCTAAGTACCAGATTTGTTCCTACTGGCTGCTCAGCAGAAATACAACGTAAGAGGGAGAGTTAGTTCCCTGAGAAATTCTACAGGATTAAAATAAAAAGGAGAAACTGAATTGCGAAATAAGAAGTTGCAAGGAAGTGCTAAGTACAGATGTTAGGAAGTTAGGGGCAAAGTTATCTGAATTTTCTTTTTCATATTATGACAAAATACACTAACAACAATGATAATGTCAACAGCTTTTCTGGAAAAGACATTTCTAGAACTTCTTTTTTTAAAGTAAGTCTCTTAATCAGTTGCCAAATATCTTGCCTAGAAAGAGCAAAAGTTTCATTTGACCTGAACCGATTTGTTTTAGATTGACAGTGTTTCCTCACAGCATGTGGGCTATTTATACAAAAGATACCTTGTCATTTATATTGTCTGGAGTTTCAACAGCCTTGTTTTATTCTAGAGCTCGTACGGCATGAGGCGAAATGGAATTCCACTTTCTTCTTTTTTGGACATTGTGCAATAATGAAGAAGCAAAAAGGGAGCAGCCCCTTTTCTTCACCATTGTCTTTTCCTTAAGCCACACCAGATCCATCTGCATCCTGGCAGTAAAACAAACATTGGTTCATTGAAAAAAAAAACCAAAACAATCACTTGATAGGAATCCATTCAGCCAGGTTGCAGACCAGTTTTAATGCTAAAAATCTGAACAATTTGTACTGTGTTCTTGATACTCCAAACACACCTTGTGCACTTAAACCTTTCCTAGTATGGTCAGTATTGTGAATTATGGAGTGCTGTGCTGGTTCCTGGAAAGAAGTGGCTGCTCAAGGCTGTCAAAATCCCTGAGGCCAGCCTCCATGGAAAAGCAAAGCCAGAAGAGCAAACCTCACTGTGTCATCTGCACCCAACACCTCCTGACAACCGCAAGCCACCAAACACATATCTTGGGGAGTACCAGGCAGGAGGTGGCTCTACCTTCTTGTCCCTTTGCACTTTAGAAATCTGGCAACATCAGGCACCTTCATCTCACCACTGCTCACGGGTGTAGCCCCAGCATAAGTTGCATCCAGCTCGGAGGTGCAGATTGGCCAGTCATGATCTAGAAGGTCAGAAGCTGGGCTAAAAGCAAAGCTGTACTCCCTGGAATGAATTTAGTCAGTTCTCTGCTACTTCAAATTCAATTGCTAGACCTACAACCTAGACGCTAATCTCATTAAAAAGTTATGAATACTGTAAATTTGACTTCTAAGGGTTCCCTGGAAATCCTACTGAGTTCATTTAACTTCTACTCCCTCAGAGATTAAGGAGGAGAAGAAGCACAGAGTGGCACAATATCAACAGCACCGTATACCTCAGCCTATCTGACATGTCTAAATGAATAACAAGTGGGAGGTAACACACGATGGCTGCTTTGCACATGGTAGTCTGCTGAACACTGATGCCAGGTGTTCACAAGCAGCTACAGTGACATAAAAAAAAACATAAAGTGCTTTGGGATCCTTCAAGAGCAACAATCCTTTAGGATCCACTCTGCTGAAAGAGGAATTCCCACCAGGATAAGCCTCCCCATGCACCCGGCTATAGTGGCTGAGAACAACTGTCACACTCCCGCGCTTGCAGACCAGCCCCAGCTGTCAGAGACTGATGGCAAGGGGATTGCTGTCATGGATTATACCATTAATTTGTCTTCCTGGGACAATTTCTTTTCTTTTCTTTTTTTTTGTGTCCATGCAGCAGGGAGTAGGTTAGTCAGAGAGAGAAGAGGCTCGAGAGAGGTGGGTGTAATTGATCAGATTCTAGCAAGGGGGATAGGTACTCTTTGTCATCCTTTGTAACTCTTCGCCATCCTTTGTAACTCTTCTCATTCAGGCTGATAAAGGCATCAATTTAAAGCTGCTCTGTTTACCAAAAGTTCAGACAATAAAATCCGCACAGGTCAACATGAGATCTAACTGAAGGAAACATACCCTTGGACTGAAAATACCATGGCTATTGCATTAATGTGCTTGACTTTTGTATATACTTAGTGATGGCAACTGCAATGCATGGGATAATTAGGCAGAAAAAGGAATATGTAAATTAGATGGTCCTATCAGATACTAATAAAGAGAATTTTTTGGTCTGAAACATGTTTCTTGCTCTCCTGCTGAAGATGAGATCATTGCTATTTGTTAATTGTACCTGCCAAATCTCAGAGTTAGAAGAAAGACACGAAGATCATCAGGATTTTTACTTCTCTAGAAATTAAGAAATATTTTCCAGGTTTCAGTTTAATGTCCACATATCCTTATGAAGAGAAAGAAAATTGTGACATTGACTTGCAATCTTAAATTGATGTAACCCTTACCTTCCACGTTAATGCAGTTCAACACAAGCAAGTCTTGGGCACTTGTGGGACACTGTGGAAGAGTATGACAACAGATGAGTGACTGGCACTGGCACCTTGTCACGGGTAGCCTGTCCACTTTGGTGGCCTCTCAGCTGCTTTGCCAGCCCTCTAAGGCACTAATGCTACTCTATCTGGGGGCAGGAGGGGTGAGAAGGGGTTGTAATTCCTCAACCAAATCACATAACCAAAGGGACAGAAGCTCAATCTAAAAAACAAGCAAATTTGGTGAAAAATTAAACTCAATAACCCCTTGCAATATGAACAGGAGAAACATGAAAGGTCAAGGAGAGGAAATTTCAAGCTGAGCTTCAGAGAGTCCTGTGACAGCCTCTCTGTGACCTGTGCCCAGCTGGTCAGGGCCACCTCACCCTGGGGCTGGCATTGGGTCTGCCTGCTTCTGTACAGAGCTGTTTCAGCACACCGAGACAGTAGAGACAGAGTCCTTTTCTCCTTAATGTGCTGAAGCAGCTCATAATGAGGTCAAACTGGACCCAGAGCAGGTGGGAAGTGGGGGTGAGGGCTGAAAAACTCTGATTTGAAGGGCAAAATCTCTGTCAGCCTTGGGCTCACAAGGAATGGTGAGATCTGGCCAAGCTTTCCCTGGAGAATAAGAGCAGCTGTCTGCTTGAAAATTCCTCTTATTTTCCACAATAAGAGAATGGGGTGTTGAAATGATAACATCATGCTAAAACAAGAAAGTAAACTGCAGAGCCAAAGTCATCACCATCCTGGTAGATGTCTGAGTAAGCACCAGAAGCTCAGGACCTGTGACAAGGCCACAGGTGCTACATTTGATGGAAAGAAGGTCCCCATCTGGGATACGGCACCCCAGGGTGCATGTCATCGCTGCAGATGTTGTCTAGCCCTTCCTGATGACCCAAGAGCACTTGAATGTCAATATTTTGGCTGAGGTACAGCAGACCAATGTATGCACCATGACTGCTGATATACAGATACACTCATCAACCTTTTGTACTACCCTTTAACTGCTTCTCGTTAACAGAATCTCAGTAATCACTGGAAATAATCAACATGCATCTTTGGACTATTGTTTAAATAATGGATTGTGTAAGAAAAAAATAACTAATCAGCAATACTTCCTGCATAACAGTATATAGTTATAAAAATAACTGGAAAAATGACTGGTTTTTATATTATCTCTATGATGAGTCTTTGTTTTCTTCCTTTGCTTTATCGCTGTCTCCTTCCTTATTAAAAAAAACCACACACCATTTTCCAGGAAGAAATGCTTCAAAATATTTTTCATGGGCTAACACTTCAAGGACCATCTGGATTATGAACTTAGTCATGTGTTTTAACATTAGCTAGTCCTATGAGAAGCAAGGAATTAAACTCGATGATCCTTATGGGTCTGTTCTAACTCAAGATATTTTTATGATCTTTTTCTACACCTTTTTAATCCTTTTCTTTATGTTCATTCTTTAACATATCTAAGTGCAGTGTTTGATTTGAATATGTAAGATAAACATATTGAAGCAGAAAGGTTGGCAGAAAATGTATTTGAGATTGTTTCTTCCCCCGCTACCTGTGGATTGGTGAGGTACAGAACATGATTTTAAATATGGGTAACAAGGGTGTGTGAAATATGTCACATCTGAAAAATATCCCAATGTCAGGTCCCCAACACCTACGTGTTGGTCTCTGTGAGGGTGGAAGATAGGTAGTAAGTGAAGTTTCTCTACAATAACTGGCAAGGAATATACTGTAGTTCTTCCCCTCCTCACACACCTTCCAACTACAATTTTATCAAACATATTTTCTGAAAGAGGAAGGAAAGTTCATGATTAACAGCCCATAAGGAGATAGACAGACCAGACTGTCATATGTACTGTTATGAAAGGAATCTCTCAACTATAAAACTATAAAAAGACCAGTAGGATCAGTTTCTTTTTTTTTTTTCTTTTTTTTTTTCTTTTTTTTTCTGGGAAGTTACACACAGTAGTTCAAATAAAGAGTAAAAGAAGCTCTGTAAACAGCCCTAAGGGCTGGCTTTAATCTGAAATAGGTTACAGATTTCTTTATTATGAAGAGCATCTAAATCTATCAGAACTCTTCAAGGCATAATCTGAGTGTTGTAATATCACAGCAAAGCATTTTGTTCTTCTTTTATTTATTTTTGGGGTTTCAATTCATAACTCAATGGGAGCAGAAAGTGGTTTGCCTAAGGCTCAGTCATCAGTTCAGTTTACCTACTTCTCAGGACTGCCTGATCCTGAATCTATCACCTTACTTAGCCTGAACATGCCCTGGGCACACTACTTTGGTCATACCATTTAGGCAGAATTGCGTGTTTTGGAGAGAAAGAGACTTATCCTTTGGCTAAAGTAATTGGTATTTAGGCAGACAGTCATCTGAGCTCCACTAATGAGCTTGAAAAGAGCTACAAGGGTGATAGTCATAGCTGGTTCAGATCCAAGTTGTGTTTGTCTAGTTCATGCTGACAATGCAAACCACACGCGCCACAGGGAGCTGAGGCCAGGGCTCCAGCTCTGCTTCAGCCCAACCACCACCAAGGGCGTGCAATTACACCCACCTCTCTCGTGCCTCTTCTCTCTCTGACTAACCTACTCCCTGCTGCATGGACACAAAAAGAGGGGTATAGAGTGTCCTCACCTAAGATAAGCCAGGCACATTTAGGGAACTTTAAAGGGTTTAGATTGCTCTTTTTGCCCACTCTTCTTCCACAAATACTTCAGCTGTTACAAATAAGACAGTCAATGATCTGTGGTCACTGCCAGCACCATATAACTGTCATAAAAAAGACTTCAGCAGACCAGAACACAAAATATTGAAGACATTTCGTGCTTCTTGTTGAGCTCTGCCTTCTCAGGGAAGAGGTAAACACGTCACATAAACGTATCAAGCTGTTTACTGGGGAGATACATCCCAAGAAAAATGTAGTGAGAGTGAGAAGCACCCAATATATTACTCAGCTCTCTGCTGAAATGAAATCTGAGAAAAAGTGAGAAAATTTAGAAAAATATTCTCAACCTGGACATTTCAGATAGGAAGACTGGATTCTTAATTACACCCCCTGGTGTCAATAGCCTGGGGAAATATCTAAGGAAATAACAACCCAAAACAAACCAAAACAAGCAAACAAACAAACAAGCAAACAAAACCACACAGGTGCTTCTTTGCACTATTAATCAAAAACTAGCAATTTCTTCACCAAAGCATAGACAGAGGAAGAGGAAACTTAGGAACTTGCAATGCTGAATCTTGCCATTCCTATCACTGTAATTAATGAATATTAAGAGAATGTAAGTCAAAACTAATTAAGAATGTAGGAACAAGCTATATGTACAAACATCCATTTGACAGACTGCTGTGAAATGGGCTGGTCATCTCCAGACAGATTTCCAATAACAAAACCAGAATCTCTATGGTGGGTAAGAAAATTTTGCACTTCCTAAACCTGCCCTGATTTTCAGCATATGCAGAGGCAGGAAAAGTTATAGATTAGTGGGTTTGTTCCCAGCTCTACTCTTGTGTCATTTATCAGACCCTCTTCCTTTCCAATCAAACTATACATCCTCTAATTTTTACATCTGCACAAAATGATGATGTTGTGAAGTCTAACTGACATCTAGAAAAATATTTTCAGCTCCTCAGATACAAGAATTTGTGTTATGATACACAGCACTGAAAACCAATAGGATGATCTGAACAACCTCGAGAAAGCTGGTAAGCCTTGGTCAAAACTTAAAATTCAAGTCACAGCCCGTTCCCAGCTAAAAGACTTTCCAAGGCCATATTCTCCACAGTCAGTGTCATGCTTTTTTTCACTTAACACTTATATCCAAACATTCATCTAACAAGGTACACTACTGTGGATGCCTTTCGTACCACTGCAGGTACAGAATGCTCTTAACTTAGCTGAATTTCCATATTTATGAAGCCAATGTGCATTTAAAATTAGTTTGGGCTTCTGCCCACATTTTCAGTAATTTCTCTCTTTTTCTTGGCAGCTTCACAGTCTATCAAACTCAACTGTGTTCTGGAAACTTTCAGTGCAGAATACATTTTCCTTGTTATTTTGCATGAGGCAGTGTCACTGCATTCATGAGCTTAATTCTTTGTACCAAAACATACACATGCACTGTTTAAAGTATGCACTTCATTTCACTAACATTTTGTCAGATGCTTCATTAAGAGGCATTTAAACAACAGAAGATGAGCAAATATTTGCAAGATCATTTCCTATACCTTGAACATCTATTAGTTCTGACCAACTTGGCATCAAGCAACAGTACAGATTAAAGATCAAAACCAAATGTGAAGTTTGGACTGCAGGACAACCCCATACATTATTTTAATCTACTATATTTTTTCAAAACGAAAATTAATTTAATTAGTCTTAACATTAGAGACTAGCTGGAGTACTTGGAGAGATTTAACATTCTCAGTAAACACTGATGAAAGCTAGACAGGGTTTGAGCATATCAGAAAACAACAAACAGTATGAGAAAAAAGAGGAACCAAAGAATTATATGCCAGGCAGACTTATTTTAATTCCTGGAAAGGTAGTAGAAAAAAATGGTACTGTTTCTTAATCGTGACAGCATAACTAGATAGTCAGGAATCATAGTCAGCCCCTAAGGAAAGAGAAGCAATTAACAGTTTATGTTGAACTGGAAGGTGTACTGACAAGGGTTTTATGGAAAGATTTGGTGCAAAACATGTATTTACTAAATTACTAAAACTTGGAAAATGAACTTAAATTATACACTGCCCAGGAAGAGGCATTATTGCAGACTTGTCTATCCTGTAAATGGTTGTCCTTCACCCATGCCAGGGAGCACTCCCCTAAAGGGATTTCTAGGTCCAGTTTGGCATGTCCAGCATTCAGTGGATGGTTCCCATGAAGCAGTTTGAACACAGCCACCACCAGCCCCTCTGGAGCAACCGAGAGCTTACTACTAGCATAGATGCGGACCACTCTAGTCCCACTGTCCTGGCAGCTGGTGGCATTGCAAGGCACACTGACATTATCAGTATAGAAGCTTTGTGTAGGTTGCTCAGGGAAGGGATGAAATCATCATCACTTTTGGAAACTTTATATGAGGTTATATCTGTCAGCAACTGCTTAGATTTAGCTGACATTGCCTTTGGGCAGGACTTTTTCAGTTCCCTGTTTCTATAATGCATATCCGAAATATACTGTGATACTGTGATAAAAGGTTCCTATTCACAGGATATATACAATTTGAAGATCATTAACCTTTAAAATATGTCACGCCTTCTATTGCTTACCTGAGCATTAGAAAAAAAGAAGCCTCATTTGCACTTTTCTTTCTGTGGCACCCAGAACAAAAGAGAATATTTTTGAAATCTCTCCTAAATTCTAAAATTAGATATTTTTAAGCTTACAAATCTGAAGCGACACGTTGTTTCGCAATACATATAGTGTGACATGGAACTAACACAGTATGAGAACACGGTGTGTCTGTACTGAAGCTTTATATTCTTATTGTTTTTAAAAGGCTCTGAAGTAAAATGCAATTCTATCAGCTAAGAACTTGACATTTCCAGTGTTACAACAGATTTTCACAGATACTGTGTGTTAGGAAAAATAATTGTTATTTTTGCAATTACCTTACTGAACTTCTCATTTTTTAACTTCTCCACCTCAGGTGCAACATCATCACCTACTTTTCCTCAGATAGCAGGTGAAGCACC